>NC_049260.1:2800448-3150448 GCF_011100685.1 Canis lupus familiaris
TCCGAAAGTTTAACTGGAAAAGAAAGCTCGCCTATGACACTGAGCACATCACGGGGCTAAACCGCTCAGGAATACATTTCACGTGAGCGTCCCTACAGTCGCGCAGGAGAATGTGGAGTCATCGATGGCTTTTCCAGCAATTGCCTTGAAATATGACACAACACAAGTTAATATTTCAATTGTACTTCAGAGGCTTTACTCAACTGATATACTTAATACATTTGATATGATCAATGATCGTGTTTCCTGAGGCACAACAATACTGATGTGAGGGGGGAATGCCGTGTTCATTTAACAGTTATTAACGAATTACTTGGCTCAGGCAAAGAGTTATCTCCCATCATCTTTGGGATAAGTGAACATATGTGTTGGACCAAATGTTATTTCTATTACTTTAAACATTATTGCAACTTTACATTTCTCGATATATTTAACCAGAGGGTTCTGGGACAAGCAATGTCAGAATTTGCATTAGAAATGCAAATACGGGGACACCTGGGTGGCCCAGTTGGTGAAGTGTTTGCCTTTTGGCTCGTGGCCATGATACCGGGATCCTGGGTTGGAGCTCCACGTTGGGCTGTCGAGCCACGGGAAAGATCCACCTTTATCAAGGAAAATTCAGAAATATTCAGGGAACATGTGAGATAACGGATTAAATCTCGAATCCTATCATTATCTGAGTTTGCTGCTGCAAGTCATAAGCTGGTGTGATTTAAAGTCAGTTTTTTTCTAGTAGACCCTTCAATACTGGTGAAAATCAGGATCTTGGTATCTTAGAGCAGATCACCTTGGGGCTATCCCTGTGAGCAACTGGAGAGGGGCTCACCTTGTAGACAGATTTATATATCAGCTCTACCATCTGGTGATGCTCGCAAGACTCAGGAAGCTCTTGTGAATCCATTCTACAGGAATATGCGACCGAAGATGGAAATGGAGGGAATTACTTCGGGGCAGTGATGGTTTTCCATTTCGAGTCGCGGCGTCTTCGTTGTTTGGGTATGAGAAGCAGACGTGCCTAAGTCGTGTGCTGTAGAGCTGGCCATGTGAGCAACGCCCCCTCGTCACAGGAGCACAGCAACGTGGAGTGCTTGCTTCCTGGGGGCCTGCGTAAAGCTCTTTGAAAGCAACGGGTAATTCGAGGGAAGGAGAAGGATGCTGGTTACAGATACTCATTTCCCATTACTGTACCTACTGGAAAGGACTGTTACTTAGCTAGTTGTTCCCTTGTTCATGTCTGGGTCCCAATATTGAGTGTTTCCTAGTGCTACGGTAGTGCGAGTGTCCCACAAAATTCGTATGTGGGAAGTCCTAAATCACCAGCGTGATGGCTTGGAGGTCAGATCTTTGTGTGTGTGTGGGGGCCTATTGGGTTGTGAGAGTGGGGATCCCATGAATGGAATTAGGGCCCCAGTGAAAGAGACCCCACAGAGCTCTCTGGCTCCTTTCACCATGTGAGGACACTGAGATAGGATAGCGTCTACGTAACTCGGAGGTGGGCTCTCACTGGATACCAAATCGGTGGGCAACTGGATCTAGGACTTCAAGGCTCCAGACCTGGGAGAGACGTCTGTTGTTCATAAGAACCCCACCCCTCCCGGTCTAGAGGATTCTGTTACAGCATCTCAAATGGAGTAAGACACTAAGAATCGAAGAAGCTCTCCAGTCCCAGTAATTTGCTCTATCACGCTCTTACCATAGGCAATGCCACTGAACCTTTGGGTTACCTTCTTGTCTCGGGAAGAAATGACAGGGATACACTGGAACCAGGGAGCACATCCACGGTTGGTGTTCCTCATTCACCCCACTGGGGTACACGATCATCCAAACCTCATTCACCCCACTGGGGTACACGATCACCTTTACTAGAAGGGCCTTTTCACTGAAATGACCCTGTGGTTTCCATTAGGAGTCTGATTCTCCATAGAGCCAATGAAATGCATGCTTTTAAACATATTTTTCTACAGTGGATTATTCATAAATATTGTACGTATTCATTTGTGTGTAGGAAACAATATGTGAAACGTATTTATGTGGGGCACCCATGTGGCTTAGTAGTTCAGCATCTGCCTTTGGCTCAGGTCATGATCCTGGGGTGCTGGGACCAAGTCCCACATCGTGCTCCCTGCATGGAGCCTGCTTCTCCTTCTGCCTGTGTCTCTGCCTCTCTCTGTGTCTCTCATGAATAAATAAATTAAATCTTAAAAAACAAAAAAAAAAGTATTTATGTATTTATGCATGAATATTCTCAGACACCTTTACTATTTAATGAAAAGTTTGATGACTCTTAAATAATGACAATATTTCAATAATTCAATATTGTAATTCAATAATTACAATACAATTAGAGAAACTAATCAATGAACTTTCATATAACTCTTCTTACGTTTCTTGGCTGCTTTACGAAAATAACTCCAAATGAAGCAACAGCTCATATATTCATTCCAGACTTGGTATTGTCAGAACAGGTTCACCCGGACTTCCAGGCTCCAGTGCTTAATTTATTGTAAGGGTCCAGTGCACGATACATAGAAGATACAAAGAATGTGTGAACCAACTGCATATGTTATTGGTAAGGCCTCCAGTCACTAGTAGACTATTAGTAGTTAAATTTTGTAGGAGTCAAACGCCGCACGTGGATTTTTGACTGCCCCAACTCCCGTGTTGTTCAAGGGTCCACTGTCATCTCCCTGTGTCTGGAATGTGGGGAGTCACTCGAGTTGTCATGCACTCATTATTATGCAGTCCTTTTGATATCGTGCAATCCATCAAGAACTGTTTAAAAATAGGATCATGTCATGCTGGTCTTCTGACAAACGAATAGAACCAAAACCAAACGTTAACCAATGGGTAGAAGTAGAATGCAAACGGGATAGGAGTTTTGGTTGGTGCTGTCCTGTAACGTTCCGCTTTTCCGTTAAGCCGTGCATGGCTTTACCTGAAAGCCACTATTACAGCAGCACATGATTTTACAGCAAGTAGAGGTTGTTGGGATGCATTCCGACCCCAACAAGCTCTAAGCACACAGGAGTCCAAGAGATGACTGGCCTTGCTCGTGGCCACGGTGGCAGTATTAGACTGAGGATGAATACCCAAGGACCCTGCACTCTTCGTGTAGGTATTAAGCTGTTCCTATTCTTCACTGTGGCGTACACTTCTTAATGAACATTGTCCAAATGAGTCTGTGTCCCCGAAAATGCTTAGCCCTTTCCCAGTTTATTCTTAGAATTAGTGCTATTTCTGCAGCCATAAATGTTCGTTTTTCATTTTTATGTGTACACCTGAGCTTTCCCTATCCTAAAATAATAACACCTTCACATACAAGAGTATAATCTCATTTTGGTTAATAAAGTGTAATAAATCATGCAAGCATATTACACTATTGGAGTGAAGTATTACGATTTCCATTATTTCTAGTAATTGAGTCCATATTGATTGCATACGTGAGTACAATGATGACATGTGGCCAAATACAGTACAGCTGTTCTCTGCCTAAATTGTCCAATTCTGTTTATCATTTTAAGACCTAATTTGAATAGCTCCCTTAGAGTCTAATTTATTCAGAGGAATATTTTAAATGGGATTAAATATAAATTAGGTACCCCGCCAGAATGTTGAGACATTTTAGACTTAAACAGTACAATGCTAATAAAATGCTGTTTTCAACCCTTTCGCCTCTGAATGCCAAATCATATTAAATTTGGTATTGCACGTAGCCATTATACGATTAGATGGTGTATTTTGAAATTAGTTCTGTCATTGTGGTGAATTTGTGTTACTTCTGATTGAAAATTAGAGGTTCAAAGGTTCTTATTGATTAGACGGCTTAAAATAATTAACAATGGATATCCAGAGCATTATGGAGTGTATCTGCATTACGGAAAGCAAATGCTTCTTCTATGCTCCTATTTCACTTTATTAAGTTATTATAAAAATAGGTTGCTTCACAACCATCACTTAAAACAACAAAATAGTGAGTATTAAGACAAGGATTTATGGGAAGCAATTAAATGGGGGAGAGGGTTGTAGTCCCAAGAAGAATGAACGCTGGTGGTCACTTGGGGAGTTCTTTCTCTCTCTCACACACACACAATATACACTCTCTCTCATTATGAATATCCCCGACGTCATGTTCCTGGACGATGATCGCCATAATTAACCTCTCTGATGGGACAGAGAGTGCCGTATCCACCAGGCGTACCAGCAGGACACGAATACAAAGTCAAGATGATGTGCTGAGATGACTTTTTCATGACTGCAGACAAAGAGAGTGAAATCGCATCTCGTCGGACCTGGGTCTTAACTCCTGACTCTCACGAGACCCATCCTCGACAAACGAGAGCCTCATCATCTCGGGTTGTGCATGGTGGTTTTTGGATTTCTGGGTCTCAAAATATTTTCACATACGCCACCTTGTCTGATTCTCATGTATGTGCATGCACAGACATGCACGCACGCCACACAGATTAGCAGTGTGATCTATTTTTTTGAAAAACAGACTAACTCATCAGAAATATAAATATGCACGCATGATTCTTAAAGCGAGATAAACTCTATGTGCTCAAGGAACACTTAATTATCACTTTATGAGGATCCCTGGGTGGCTCAGTGGTTTAGCGTCTGTCTTCGGCCCAGAGTGTGATCCTGGAGACCCGGGATCATGTCCCACGTTGGGCTCCTGGCATGGAGCCTGCTTCTCCCTCTGCCCGTGTCTCTGCCTCTCTCTCCCTCTCTCTGTGTATCTCGAATAAAGAAATAAAATCTTAAAAAAAAAAAAAAAAAAAAGAAATAAAATCTTAAAAAAAAATGATCACTTTGTATGTGTACCAATCAGGTAAAATTTTTTATATGAAAGCCCTTGACGAAGTAGTCACTTAATGAATTCAATTGTTCACATAGGAAGTCCATAGGAGAGTCTCTATCAGGACTGTACTGTACGTGGTCAATATTCTTTTTCTCCTAGAGTCTTCATTTTGCTTTCCGATTTCAGATTTAATTGGAGTTTTCTCCGTACTGCTTAGGCTAGCCCGACTCAGGTTTTTGTTTGTCTGTTTATGCCTCCTGCTTTAAAAACATGATGTCTTAGAGGTACAATCATTATTCATGGCACATGGCTTTTAAAATATTCATTTTACTTCTATAGCTGGACTTGAACGTTGGAAAGAAATGTATGAGGAGATAAAAGCTTTAGGATTGTGCAACAGTCTTGAGTAAAAATGGCTCCTTTCAGGCCTTCTGCCCATTTAAAAAAAAAAAATTGGGCTATTTTGTTTCTTTGGAGTTGTGGGAATTCTTTACACATCCTTGACAATATCTGCCTTTAGATACATGATTTGCAATTAAGTCCCCTGTTCACTCTGTTGATTGTTTCTTTTGATGTGCAAAAGTTTCCAAAGGTTGGTGTGGTCCCACTTGTCTCCACTCCCTGGTTGTTGCTTTGGGTTTTGATGTCACATCCAAGAAATGTTGCAGCCTTAAAAAAAAAAGGAAGGCTGGTCCCATGGGAAAGCATGAGTGAATTGTGAGGACACGACGCTAAGCAAAATAAGCCCGTCACCAAAGGACCACTACTGTAGAATTCCATGCTTAAGAAGTACTGGACGTGGTCACATCATAGAAACAGAAATCAGAGAGGTGTACATCAGGGTTAGGATGGGGTCATGCGGGAGGAAAATTAATCTCCACGAGCTACAGAGTTTCGGGTTTGCAGGATGAAAACGTTCCAAAGATCTGTTGCACAGCACTGAAGCGCATACACTTCACGCCGCTGAGCTGTACACGAAGACGAGGTTAGGAGGGTAGATTGAATGTTTTCCTTAAAACCACAATGAAAAATTAAGCTTTAGGGGAAGAAAAAAAAAACTTAAAAGAAAGCACACAAACAAGAATTTGGAAGTAGAACGTGCTTCCTTTTTACATTTGCGGTAGATGCAGATTTCTTGAAAAGCTCGCAGGGGTGTAATCATAATACCCGTAAGACACAAAGGATATCAATCATCCTAATGGGACCATTTTCAAGGACATTCCTGAGAAACATGATATCCAGGCACACTGAAGGCACTTGTACTACTCTATTATGGTTTATTAAGATTGCCAAAGCAATGGTTAGAACAAGAAAATAAAGTGCTCGGTAAAAAATCACTTTCTCCACTAACCGCCCAGCTCAGTGTTTTAGAGAAGAACATGCAGAACCGAGTGGCTTATACAGCAGTTAAACCAGTTGCATTGTTTTATTAAAGAGCAATCATTTGATATTAAATTGCCTATTAACTGATATTAATTTCTGCTCTTAGATTACTGGTGACTGAGATAATTCATTTTTCATTAAAATAATAGCTCACAGAGAACATTAATTTATATACAGATTTATTGTTCCACTTGTTTTATAGTCTTTTAAATGCCCTCCATCCTTAAGGCATCTATTCTGTGACAAATGTATTCGATCAGAGAGAGATACAAAGCAACCAAATTATGCATAAATGTGTGTTGTGTGAAGGTGTCTATTGGAGATGTGAGTTACATAATTGGATACCTTTTTGCAGAAATTTATTGCATTTTATGTTAAGTTATCATCAGGATACATACTGTAAACATTTGCAATATATATATATATATTTAGATACATGATTTGCAATTAATAATGTATATTTAGATACATGATTTGCAATTTGTGTGTGTATTGGTGATTTTATTTATTTATTCATGAGAGACCAAGAGAGAGGCAGAGGCAGAGGGAGAAGCAGGCTCCCTGCAAGGAGCCCGATGGCAGCACTCAATTCCAGGACCCCGGGATCATGACCTGAGCCAAAGGCAGATGCTCAACCACTGGGCCACCCAGGCAGCCCTAAAGACATATTTATTGATCACCAAATACCTCTGTTTTCCAAAAATCCTTCTCTGTGTATGCATCCAATGTGAACATGCCATGTAAATACTGGATACAGAATCAGGAAGAATGAGGTCAGCAAGCACAGTGAAAAACAGAACAGAAAAAATAAAATTTGTTTACTACTGTTATGTGTTAGGTTCAGACATGGCTCTGAATGGGTCACAGGATCCACTGACCCCAAAATGCACAGGACAGGACATTTCTGAGTAGGGACTACATTTCAGAACTGTAGGCAATCATTGGATGAGATGTTAGTCTCTCATATTTTCTACAATACAGATTTTTATAAAAGTACAATTCTGCAGCAGGTTATCTCCATTTAACCAAAAGGGAGCTTGGTGCAGATGAATTAAATTACTTAGATTATTGAAATCACCAATGAGTGGCACAACTAGATTTTTAGTCATGCTTTTTAAATTAAACCAAAACCCAGAAGTCAAGTAACTTTGCTATTAGCTCATGAAATATCCTTGATTGTTGAAGGCAAACCCATCAAAAATGCTCTCTCTAAGGAGAGAAGCAAATGAGTCAGTGATGGTTGACATTTTGAGAATAAACAAAACAGAACTGTACTGTCTAGACTTCAAAAAAAATAAGCTGGAATAGAGAAACAATAAATTTAATAAACCGAATCTTTCTTTCTTTCTTTCTTTCTCTTGGTTCTAGGGAGGGAGGGAGGGAGGAGGGAGGGTTCTTATGGGGTTTCGGGAGGATTGGGGGGTGGAGGGCGGGAGGGAGTGAGGAGGAGGGAGGGATGGGAGGTTTGATTTAGGAGGGAGGTGTAGTTCTTTTTCTTTATTCTTCTTATGTCTTTCTTTGATTAGTCTCTTTTTTCTTCTTTCTTTTTATTTTTATCTTTATTTCTTTCTGAATTTCTTTTTACTTTCTCTTTCTTTTTCTTTTTGTTTCTTTTTTGTTCTTTTTTCTTTCTTTCTTCTTTCTATTCTTTTTTTCTTTTTGTTTGTTTCTTTCTTTCTTCTTTCTTTCTTTCTTTCTTTCTTTCTTTCTTCTTTTTTTCTTTCTTTTCTTCTTTTCTTTTCTTTCTTTCTTCTCTTTTTTATACTACCTACCATGAAGGGAATCCATCTACAGACCTTAAAATGTCAACATAAAAAAAATTAGGTAGAAAATATGATGTAACACTTTTCTCTCACATCCTCAAATTCTTGATGAAAGATAAGCCCTAAGGCTGCCTGAAAACATCTTCAAATTCCCATTTGCAATTCTTATATGAATGCATTGCTAAACAGACTTTCAGAACATGACCTCTAAAAAGCATTCCCAGAAGATTTCTGAGGTTCCAACTGCAAAGAGGATCCTGGAAGCATCATACCTGGCTCAAGATGATCTTCAGTTGAGGATGAAGGTTTTGGGTCTTCAGTGGCACCAAGTTGGATGGATATGTGCTCTTTTTCAGGACATGGCCTCCCTCTGTGATTAATTCCTGCAGAAACACGTATTCGAATGAGAACCATATTAAGGATTCAAGGGCATTCCCGTTTATTGCTCAATTTCTCTTCTGCTTTCTCCTAGAGTATAAAGTAATTCTGATATTCTAGTTAATTTGTAAGACTCCTGAATAGAAACTGAATGTCTACATTCCGTGAGGAGTCTCCATTTGTTGAATATATAGTGAATGTCAGGCTCTCAAATGCACATTTTGTACAGTTCATCCAAATGGATTTCCACAACCATTTTTTGAAGCGAGTGCTAACAATCTCCAGTATGACGTCGGAAGACTGACAGTCTGAAAGGTCCCAGAATGTATCCTATTCCACAGGCCTGGAGTTTTCATCAGGCTGGTTTTCAATACAGGTTTCAAGCATTCCACGGTGTAGTGTTCTGTCTCAATGATGAGGTATTCCAACAACTTTTCGCTCTAGCTTTTGAATAGCATAAATTATTTTATTAAATTTTCAGTTTCCTGCGTACTCTTATTTTTATCGTTATTTCTGCTGCTATTGATTGTGTGTGTGTGTGTGTGTGTGTGTGTGTGTGTGTGTGTTTTCTTCTCTCTGGAAGAGAGTCTTATGTGGAGATATGATGCCTTCAGCGTTTCAGACTACATCCCTATTAGCTGTGATTCTCACTGGACATTGCATGGTATTCTTGTCAGCTGTTGCAAAAGGACCTCTTTCATGTTCTGTAAATGGTCTTTACTGGTTGTGTATCTGTACGTATCTACACATGCACACAAAGAAATAGAGAAGTTTCCTCATTTTCCTATCAAAGACACGTAAGAAACTATTAAAAATATCTGAGTGCTCTCTAGAAATGCAGGCTGCAAGATTCGAATATTATAATACTCTTGGAAATAATCAAATTGCCAAAGGCATTGGCATGTTCAATGTTGCAAGATTATTTGGCCCTCTTTAAAGAAAACAAAAAAAAAAAAAAGGAAAGGAAAATCCCTTCTTCAGCCAACTCTCCCACATGAAGATGTCTGTGTTTAACACCTGAGTGAGGAAAGCAAGTATTTCGAGTGTTTCTGTCCATGATCTGGTCTCTTAAGCTGGAATTAATGCATTACCTCTGATTGATTGATGAACACCTGCTGCCTCTGCGCTGTTGAAAGGTTTGTTTTGTTTCTTGTTTTTTTTTTTTTAGCTTTTATTTGCATATGCATGCATTTGATTTCTCAACCAGTGATCATGCAGATCCTTTAACATATGCAGGGTCAGTAAGGAATTTTGCATTTTGTGTTTGCAGGACTCAAGCTATGCATTTCTGTTCTGCACACAACACACTAGTTCATGTTTACTATCACCGAGAGGGTGTCTTAGGTCAGATACCATTGTCCTTCAATATAAAGGACAGTCATAAAAAGGCTGCTGAATGCATCTATGAAAAGTGGCACCTGAATTCAGATCAATATCCCTGGTGAGAAGCTGTGGCTTCCACGTTAGACACAGGCATAGTGACATACATGATGATAATAAATTTGGTTTCTTTCTGTCTTTTTTTTTTTTTTTAGGGAGAAGAACATGTTCCTCTTCTATTTTGCACGTTTCAAGATATCATTATAAAGTTCTCTGTATGAATTTAGGAAGTAAAATTATGGACATCAAATAGTTGAATCTACCCTTAGGGGTACTGTTTGAGTTTACAGACTCAACTGCTTCCCAAAAGAATATGTGAATGACACTGAAGTGGACTGTTGGGCACGTGTCCTGCAGATTTTATTCAAGACCCAACCGATGGTGGATCAATGTTAAATGGGTTTTAAATATAAAATTTGCATTTACAGAAAATAAAGATATGATCAAGAGCCCTCCCTATCTTTCTTCAGTAATCACTCTTGAGGTTGCTCATGGATTATGAGGCAAGACCTAGTCAGCCTCAGATACCAAGAGTTTGGACAAAGATTGTGCTCAATGGAGTCCAAACTCACTGGCTTAAGGGCACATTGGAAGAGAGAGCTATGTAGACGGAGCTCTAGCCTGAAGGAGGAAGACCAACTCAAACAGCCAGGGCTTCCTACGGAGAAAGAATAAATAAAACACGCAGATTGGAGCTTTAAAGATAGAACTTAAAATGTTTAGGAGTTGCGTTGAGAGCATATTCTTTTCAAATTACCATGTTCTAAATAAAAAGTGTCAGTAGAGGTTAGTGCATAGGAATATGGACAGCACACCAGAAATAAAACTATTCTCAGGGACTGAATGTAGGGATTATGATAGAACACAAGGTAAGATATGCGTGGTTAACAACAACAGCATATAAGAAGCTTCAGCCATGAAGATCTTTTCTCAGCGAATTAAAAATACTCTAACTAAAAACTTGTCACTGAATTCATTGAAAGGGATTTCATTCTTAACACTCAACTTAAATGACCTGGACCATCAAACGTGAACGTGTCTCAATAACAGAGATGATGCAATAAAGAAGAATGATAAATATAAGCAGGTAAACCTTACCTATCTAATGAATGAGCTAAGCAATTGCTACAAGATAATTATGTTTTTAAAAAGGCTTTTTTTTTTGTTATTTATTTTCTAGAGTGACAGCAAATGAGCAAGAGAACATATGAGTAGGCAGGAGGGGCAGAGGGAGAGGGAGAGAGAATCTCAAGAAGACGTCATGATGAGTGTGGAGCCTGACACGAGACTTGATCCCACGACCCTGAGATCATGACCTGAGCTGTAGTCAAGAGTCAGATAGACGCTTAACTCACTGAGCCACTCAGGTACCCCGAAAACAGAATTCTTGAAAGCAAGAATGGTGTTGTAAGGAAATCAGAACCATGGACAGACTTTAAAGCCCGAAACTGACAGAGGGAGAATTTAGAAGAAATTGGTGGGGAAAAAGTCAATGATGATACAATTGATTTTATTGACAGAAGAGAAAATAAAAGTTGATAGTTTTAGTAAAAATCCAACGATAAGTCATTAGTCATTGGGGTTTTATTCATAAATAGAATTTTTTAAATGGACTTGCAGAGGGGAAGGGGGCTATCATCAAATGGCAGTGAAAAAATGGAAAAAATTTACAAATGAATGAAAGGATATAGAATTAATTGAAACCCGCAAAGCAGAAAGAGGAAGAAAAAATTTCAGGTTAACTATAGCCCATTACAAACATGATTTCTTCACCAAAATGCCCAAGAAGTCAAAGTGAAGGAATCTGTAAAGGCATTAAAATGTGTAGGGAAAGTGTAATCGATAGCATTAGGATAAAATATGTCCAAACATCTCCAAGTAGGAGATGTGTTGATAACTCATGCCTTTTCCAGAAATGAAAGAGAGGCCCTCCAGAAAACAAGAAAACGTCTTAAATCTCCAACATACTGAATGAAATAGACCCAACCAATCTATGGTGATGAATGTTCTGAGACAGAGGCAAGATCATGTCTTGCAACAAGTTTGGCTGGATTGCTAATTATTATATTAACCAAAAATACGATTCAAATTTTTTATTTAGTTGGATGCTGTGCATTTATTGCTAGTCGATCTTCTACAAAATACAGTCTGAATGAATTTAATTGTGGAAATTGTTTCAATAACATATGGTATCTTTAGTACAACATTTTTAAAAAGATTTATTTATTTACTTATTTATTTATTTTTTTAGAACAAACAAGGCAAGGGGCAGAGGGAGAGAATTCGAAGCAGATTCTCCAGTTAGCATGGAAACCGACATGGAGCTGGATCCCATAACCCTAAGGTCATGACCTGAGCCCAAACCAAGATTTGGACACTTAATCAACTAAGCCACCCAGGAAGCCCTCTCTAGTACAACTTCTAAAGAAAACCTGAGAGATAAATGACTGGTAATGAGCATGCATGGTAATAATATTTTTACATGCAGGTATAAAATAGGTGGAAAATTAGTTATGGCTCCGTTCATATAGGGCTGCAGTTTATAAATTCATCTGCCTATGTATCTGGGTCAAACAAAGAAACACAAATCTCTCTTGCCCCATAATACTCTGTTAAATACAGATAAAATCTCTATTTGCAATGATTAGGAAGTAAAACAATAATTCCTTCAGTAAAATAAATGCAAAGTGGCAAAAAGCATCTTCAGAAAGCATCCTTCCTCATCAACATGCATTCTTTGGAGAGCCCATAAAAGCAACAATTACCATCTCAAAGTTCATTCAGTAAACTGGTTTCTGTATTTGTAGGGGATTCATGCAAGCTCTCTTTTATTACCTCGCATGCACTGAAGAGCCCTGCTTTAGCTTTTTCTAAGATATAATTGGTATTAAATTATTTTTTTCCACTACGGAATATTAAAATTCTCAAACGTAGGGCAAGGTTGAAACGGAAGTACACCAAGTCCATATAACATCTGCAGAGATGTATATTTTAGCTTAGCTGGTTTATCGTATCGGTAACCCATCTGTTTATTCCTTTTACTATTCAGTTTGTCTTTTCACCTATATATTAAAAAATAAACATATCATAAGCACATTCCATTGCTAAACACTTTAGTGTGTGTATTATTGATATTTTTTATTGGAAGTTTTTGTTGTTGTTATTTTATTTTAGGAAAAATGTGCATCCCTGAGGGAAATGCACAATCCTGTGCACAATGCCTGTCTATGTCTCTTTTTTTTTTTTTTAAGGTACCTTTTTGTTTTTTTGTGTTTTTGAGAAAGAGAGTGTGACCATGGGGAGGGACAGAGGGAGAGAGAGAGAATCTCAAGCAGACTCCATACTAAGCGGGAAGTGGGACATGGGTCTTAGGCTCATGACCCTGAGATCATGACTGGAGCCAAAATCAAGAGCGAGATGCTTAACTGACTGAGCCACCCAGATGCCCCATTGCCTGTCTACACATCTTGACAAAGGCCTACCCCCGTGTTCCTTAAAACTGTCAAGAGGCAAAATTCACTGGCGCTGAGCTCTTTCCAAAAATTCCAAATTACTTGGATAAGGAAGAACATTCTGATTTTTTTTTCACCATAGATTTATTTTTGCTTTTTCTCAAATTTCATATAAATGGGAATATACAGTTTGTATTTTCCAGTCTGGCCTCTTTCAGCATCGTTTTCAGAAAGACCCATCAATATCATTGTATCAGTAACCCACTTTTTTTTTCATTACTAAAGTAGTAGTCCATTGTATAAATATATCATCGGTTTTTTGTTCACTCCCCGATTGATGAAACCCTGGACTGTTTCTAAATTAGGCCATTATGAATAAACCTGATATGAATATTCTTGTGCAAACATCTTGTGGACATGGTTTCATTTCTCTTGGCTAAATATTTAGGAGTAGGGCTGCTCCGACTCAGCATATGTGCATTTGTAGACTTATAGGAAACTGCCAATTTTTCTCATTAAAATGTGAAGGTTATCTTATAACGATGTGTTTATGTAACTGTCTTTTATTGTGCATACAGAGTTCTTTCAAGGTAAAGACTGCAATCTTTTATTACTTTTTTTTTTTAAATCCACAATCCTCCTTGTCGTTTAGTAGGAAATTCATTGTGACAGTTTGCTGGTCACTCCACAACCTGGATATATGATAATTAACTTTGTTTTGTTTACACCTTCTCAGCCAGTTTCATTTCCTGTGACATAATTTTATATACACACCAGTTAATGCTTTATCCATCAGGGGACATATCAAGTTTATTTTGCTATTGAAAAAGGATATTAAGCTTTTCTAATTTAGTACAGACAGGCTCACTTGCATTTTCTTCTGCGATATCATTTAGGGAATTATACAAGTTTTTGACAACATTATAATACAGCCTTATTTGAAAGGCGTCATCTTACTGAGCTATTCGATTTATTGTCCCATGTTGGAGGGAAAGCTTCTGCAAGACATGAGTTTGAAATATTTTCAGCCAGGGAACCAGTACTATTATGAAATGCATGAGAGTGTGCATGCATGTGCGTGTAAGAAAGAGAGAGACACATGAAGAGAGAAGATCCCATTTGAGTCAGTGGTGGTAGCTTTTTGAAGTGAGGAAGTTTCTCTTACTCATCATTATACTTTCAATATTTTGCACAGTGCCTGAATGATTTGGTAAATATTGCTTAAAACCCTATGGTAGTGTGTGTGTATCATAAATACACCTTCAAACCAGTTTGCCATCTTGAAAGATTAAATGATCTTATCATCATTATTAGTCGCTATCACTGTAGAAGCATGGGAAAGCTATACTCATGGAGAAGCTCATTCATGGAGATGCTCACCCATGAAGATGCTCCCCAGTGGAGGTCCTCACTCACAGAGAGGGCCTCTCATGGAGAAGCTCACTCACAAAGAGGCTCACTCATGGAAGAGTTATAGTCATGGAGATGCTCACGCAAGGAGAGGCTCATTCATGGAGAAGCTCATTCATGGAGAAGCTGGTTCATGGAGGTGCTCCCTAGCGGAGATGCTCACTCATAAAGATGCTCCCTAGTGAAGGTTCTCACTCACAGAGAGGCTCACCCATGGAGAAACTCACTCATGGAGATGTTCACTCATGGAGATGTTCCCTAGGGAAGGTCCTCCCTCATGGAGAGGCTTACTCATGGAGAAGCTCACTCATGGAGAAGGTGATTAATGGAGATGTTCCCTAGGGAAGGTTCTCCCTCATAGAGAGTCTCACCCATGGAGAAGCTCATTCATAGAGAAGCTGATTCATGATGGTGCTCCCTATGGAAGGTTCTTCCTCATGGAGAGGCTCACCCATGGAGAAGCTCACTCATGGAGATGCTCCCTAGGGAAAGTTCTTTCTCATGGAGAGGGTCACCCATGAAGAAGCTCACTCATGGAGAAGCTGATTCATGGAGGTCCTCCATAGTGAAGGTTCTCACTCATGGAGAAGCTCACCCATGGAGATGCTCACTCATGGAGCAGCTCCCTCATGAAGCTCATCTATGATGAAACCCATTCCTGGAGATAAGTACTCATGGAGAAGCTTACTCTCTACCTCCTCCATTACTGGCTACTGCCCTTCCTCATTTCTCCTGCTTATGTTGAACACAATATGTAGCAAGTGCTTCTTCAGCTTTTCTTCCAGTGTCATTCATGAATCCTTGGCTAATTTTCCTTGCATTGTTAACTGAAGGAATTGTTGGATTTTTACAATGTTATGGGCCCTAGCCCCCGGATCTCAGAATGGGACCTCTTTTTGGAGATGGAGCCTTTAAAGACGTGATTAAGGTACAAGGAGGTCACTAAGATAGGTCTAAGCTAACACAGCTGTTGTCCTCATAAGAGGAGACCGGGGATCGAGTCCCATGTTGGGCTCCAGGCATGGAGCCTGCTCCTCCCTCTGCCTGTGTCTCTGCCTCTCTCCCTCTCTCTCTCTCTGTCTCTCATTAATAAATAAATAAAATCTAAAAAAAAACCCTCTGTTTTAATTCCACACTGGAATTAAAATTTAAAAATAAAAACAAAACAAAACAAAAACCAAGAGGAGGTTAGGACACAGACACACAGAGTCGCAAGGTGAGGACACAGAGAGAAGACAATGAGTACACACCAAGGACAGAGCCCTCAGGAGAAACCAGCCCTGGCCCTGCCTGGATCTCAGACTCCCAGCTTCCAAGATGGTGAGAATACATATTTCTGTTGTTTTGTCTCTTGGTCTACAGTCCTCTGTTATGGCAGTTCTAGAAAACTAACATAACCAGGTTTAACTCCCATCATCATTCAATTATCAATGTTTGACAGACATTGATCTGCTAATGACAGCTGCCCGAAAAATCAGTTTAATGGAACGTACCAGAAGTACATACAGAAAACAGAGCACCACCATATACTCCAGCCACTTAGACAAAGCCTGTGAGGGATGCATCCTCGTCTACTCCATGCCCTGCACTGTCTGCTCCGTGAATCAATCAATCAATCAATCAATCAATCAATGTATTTTTATATTTTTTAGATTTAATTCAATTTTCCAACATACAGTATAATACCCAGTTGCTCTGTGAATTTAATTCAAGCCTTTAGTCCACCAAACTTTCTTCTGATTTAAAATAAATTTAGCAGAAGCAGGTATCGGTATACAAGTCAAAAGATGCGACATGCGTGCTGTTTGTGTTGTTTGCATTCGGATAGCGGTAACAACTTTTACGACTTCAGAAAAGATCGGAGACTTCCGTGGCTAGAGACCAATTTTTTCCTATAGCTGAACATTCAGGAAATGTGAACCTGGCTAAATGCCAAAACGCAAAAGTCAGATCATTGTTGCTTCTGTTGTGCATTTATTTAACGTGCACAACTCAGATTAGAGGAATGTTCAATTATTTTTCAAGACTTAAGTCCCTGAACAGTAGGTTTCAATAAGTGTTTCTCTAAACATCTGTAGTGGGAAAAAGTTAATAGTAATGAAAAAGATATCAGACACTCTAGGTAATCAAAAATAAGATATGGAAATACATCCTGTATTTTTATAGCCTTCGAAACCTTCCAAATGGGTGAATATCCTAACTTTTTGTTGTTGTTGTTGAATGTCATGCCCCAAGACATTATATATGTCATGTCAAAATTCTTAGCTTCAGAAAAAGGTTAGGAAAATGATGTTTGAAAAAGAATGCCCACGGATATGCAGAAATGACTTTCTTTGCCCTACAGGATCAGTATCGGAGTATCAAAGTCATAAAGTTTCCATCTTGTTCTTTTTCTTTAATAACTCGAAAGTCTTATATTTAGAAAAGATGGAATCGAGACACAGAATTTTTTTTAGCATATTTTCTTTTTTCTTTGTATTTGGCTTTCCTTTCTACATAAGACAAAATGACATGTCCCCAAATTTATTGTAAATGCTTCCATTCGCTCCTAAGCCAAACATACGGAAATAACAATTTCCGTTCACTCCTAAGCCAAACATATGGAAATAACAATTCCATTGAATCCGTGAGAGAGACCAAGACATTGGCCGGCTACAGTTCACTTTTATTCCGTGTCCATAGAGTCAACATCTATGTGGCTGAATAAGCTAATAATTCTTACATTTGCCACAATAATAATCTGTAGGCAGGAAAATTTAGTAGAATGAGTGCATCCTAAAACACCCTCATTCTGTTATAGCGCCATGTTAATCCAAGTGTTAAATCCAAGTTTGGGACATGAATAAACCTAAGGATGTGTCAGGAATTAAAATGTACGGACCCCACCCCGGACTTTCTGAGTGAGGTACTTTTGCATAAGAAGCTTTCCATAACATTTTTTTTAATATTTTATTTATTTATTTATGATAGTCACAGAGAGAGAGAGAGAGAGAGAGAGAGGCAGAGACACAGGCAGAGGGAGAAGCAGGCTCCATGCACCGGGAGCCCGACGTGGGATTCGATCCCGGGTCTCCAGGATCGCGCCCTGGGCCAAAGGCAGGCGCCAAACCGCTGCGCCACCCAGGGATCCCTCCATAACATTTTTTAAGTAATCTGAGAACCACTATGCTAGGGGGTCATTGCTAACGTAGAGAGGGTAAACACAAAGTGATACATAAAATGCTGCCATCAAGACAAGGAAAATATTAAAAAGACTTGGAAAGGCTCTCTCCAGAAAGATGCATCAAATTTGAGACCAAATGTGTGAGGTAAGCATCACCTAGGTGAAGGAGGGACAGTATCTTAGGAAATGCACAGGAGTGAAGGCCGGGCATTTGGAATTACAGGTGGCTCGTTGAGCCACAGCATCCTACAAAACACCAAGCATGTTTACTTAAAGAGCATTTGCAAACTTTTTTTTTTTTGAGCATTTGCAAACTTAATTCAAACTGCTCACCCTTCAGTTTTAAAAAATATATAGGCAGTGCCCAATGCGCTGGATGTAACTCTGGTTTTAAGACAGTGGAGTGAATGACATTGTTTGCAGGCTCGCGTGCATATTCTTCACACTGAAAATGAATAAAGTAAGGGGTGCCTGGGTGGCTCAGTCGGTTAAGCGCGGTTAAGTGTCTGACTTGGGCTCAGGTCATGATCCCCAGGTCCTGGGATGGGACCCTGCGTTGGGCTCAGCGGGGGGAGTCTGCTTCTCCCTCTCCCTCTGCCCCTCCTTCCTCGTCCTGCCCGTGCTCTCGCTCTTTCTCTCAAATAAATAAAACCTTTTAAAAAATGAGTAAGTTAAGAGAAGGAAAATTTGGAAAGGATGCCTCTGCCTGTCCACCTGCCTTATGCCAGGATAAAGGTAACTAAATGGTGCTTCGACCACTTGAATGAAATCACCCAATGGAAACAACTGAAAGACTAAAATACGGGATCGTTTACGAATTCAGAACGTGCACTCAAGGTGAAAAGATGTGCACACACAGGCATACACCTAATCCCCATGCATTAATGAAGCATTAATTTTCGCAGGAAGGTGGTAGTACATGTGGATTTAGCAAGCTGGTATTTATGAATGACGAGGAAGTCTGGAACACAGACGGGAGTAAGTGGTTCTGGAAAAATTCAAAACAGGTCACGAACACCTCTACTGAATAACGGCGATGTGCAGATGTCGAGTGATATTTGAATTCACACATAAACGGACTTGGATGTAGAAGAACCAAAAATTTCTCACATAGGTAAACATGTATGTAAAATTATTTTAGAAATCAAGAGTGATGGTCTAGCTAACTATAATTATCATTTTGGATATTTAATTCTTGCATTCAATAAATTATAATGCATCTTAAGG
Organism: Canis lupus familiaris; assembly: GCF_011100685.1. Lineage (NCBI taxonomy): Eukaryota > Metazoa > Chordata > Mammalia > Carnivora > Canidae > Canis > Canis lupus. The sequence goes on from NC_049260.1 coordinate 2,819,406, forward strand.
ACTGGGCTATGTCTCTGAAGTCACGCTGCGTGTTATCTTTCTATCTGCTTTAGTGTATGAATCCACAGCCCTACGGATGTATCATTAAAAGCCAGGAGGCTGGTCTTCCGGAAGGGATGAGGTGATCATCAGGCGCTGTGTGTTAGGTAAGCGTCCACTCAATTACAGAGAGCATCACAACCTGACACGTGGATCAACGAGTCTTGTAAAAAACCCATGCATAAATTCGACACAGAGACTTCCACATTTGAGATAAGAATCTAAAGAAAATTTAAAGAAAAACCCACGGATGATTTGACTCCTGGGCAAGTTGTAGAAATGAAGAGTCCTGACATCTACTCCGTTGTAACATTCCTTATTACGTAGGCGCTCAACCGACGGATGGTACCTACCAACATATTCTCCGTCTACATAAACCCAGTTGGTAAAAGTGAAAATACAAAATAATAAGCTCCTGTTTTGAAAGAATGACTATTAAACAAAGTAGGTTAACTATTTCTCAAATGAATATTTTAATGTAATAATTAAACTGGAGAATCACCAGCCCTGCACAAGTATTGTTTCATTAACTTCCAGATTTCTGTAATTGACAGGTCCCCGAAGCAACCTGGTGTGTGCAGATAATAAAATGTTAACGCAAGAACATTCTGTTCACGCTCAGCTGCTTTTAGTTCCTGAAATAAATACTATTTCACTGGGTCCATTAGGTTTATTCCCCTTCTGCATGGAGCGTTGCTTCATCGTACTGGAAGCAACCACTGAGATCATCTTATTTTCTAGGAAAATGAGGCATTTAAAAGAAAAAGGACTTGCCCAAGGTCATCGATTTACCATTATGGCCGTACAAGTACGCTAGTTTAAAATGAGGCTTCTTTAAATAAGACACTTTCAGGTTGTTTTCCCCCTTTCAAATATGATTGTACAGTCAGGGAAAACTTATTTATCATTCTGAGAATTAGCTGGAAACCAATAAGCGGATGTATATTTTTAAGATTCCATTCTTACTGGCATATTTAGGGGAAAATCAATTTCTTCTATTTGTTTCCTATTAACATTTAAAAAAAAAAAACCGACGCAGGTGTTGAAAAATGGGCAGACTGTTGTATTTTATATGGGATACTGCCAAAATCCATTCAATGAAAATGATGGTGGGATCCCAATGACTAATCAAGGTTGTTTAGATATAACTTTCTTGACGTAAACATTTGGTAGAGATCACGTTAGATGGGGATATTCCAAAAACATCCATAGAGAGAATAATTATTAACTTTGGGATCCTCACATTTACTGCAATGACTGTTGTATTAACAGACTAGCAATATAGTTGGTGCCCACTAAATGTCTGCTGGATACATGAATGAATCGATGAGTGAATGAAGGCCCAGTGGGTGTTTCCAGTTGCCAATGCGCTTCTCGTGCTTCCCCAAAATACAAGTTCAAGTAGATATTAGAGTATTTTTTTGCTGAGGCAGATATCTTAAACGCTGGAAGAATTAAATATCTTGAAAACATCTGTTAGCATAGCATGAAGCGCTTATGTGTCTTTCAACACCAGAAACTAGAGAAAAAGGCAAGAGGAAAATGAATGATTCCAAAGCAAGGCATGCTAACGTGACAAGCGTAAAGGTGAGAGGAGCCGACTGCCATTACGATGGTCATCATATTACATGTGTAAAGGTGACCAATCAATATGTTGCACGACTTAAGTTCATACGTTCTATGCTGAATATGCCTCAATAATAAAAATAAATAAACAAAACAGTCAGTATACAACTAAGAAATAAAAAACGAGTTGAGGTCCAATTCCAATTTTAGCTTCCATTTTGAATTTCCACATCACTGTCTTACATTCAGATTGTTAGTATTTTCGTGTACATTGCCAAAATTTATATGTTCTTTGTTTATAATGCCATTCGCCTTTCATCAGGAATTAAAAATTGACCATAGTGGCGTTGCTGAGAACAACTGCGTAAAGACAGTTACTCGTGTTATTTAACACTGTGACCTTTGAATGGGATGACGCAACAAAGTTGAGCTCTGAACACGTATATATTTAAATATTTAATTTATTTATTCATGAGAGACACAGAGAGAGGCAGACACATAGGCAGAGGGAGAAGTAGGCTCCCTGTGGGGAGCCTGACGTGAACTCGATCCCAGGACCCCGGGGTCACATCCTGAGTCGAAGGCAGGTGCTTAACCGCTGAGCCACCCAAGCGTCCCTGAACAAGGGTATGTTTTGAAATAATCGAATCCACTGTTTCACACTAAAACTTATTTATATGTGACATCATCAACTCAACATTATCTTTCGAAACAAAAGTCTTGATTCTTTTCCCCACCTTTCCAGAAAGTGTTCTTTTTCTTGGGTTTTCCTTTTAGGAGATAACCGTATCATCCCGTTGGTCAATCAGCCAAGCAAGCTGATAAGTCCTACTGTACTCCTGGATTACCACATTCACTTATCAGCACTCACATTGTGCACACCACTCCGTTTTCCATATAGCGGCCAGTAGGATGATCTCAAAATATAAATCAAATCATGGCACCCTCTACTTCAAACCCCCAATATCTTCCCATAACACTTAAAGAAATTCCCAACTCGTAGCATGCCTTACTACCCCTGGCATGGTGGTAACGGTGTACTTCCCAGGTGTAACTTTATCATATCTTCTAGACCTCTTTTATTCCTCTAAGTTGCCGTTTCCACCTCAAAGATTTTTTTTTGCCCATTTTTTCCAAATTCTTTTTCCTTTGTCTATTCAACTCCTCTGCTAGGACTTTTCGTGGCAACCCCAACCCCTCCTTTGGGGCTAGCTCAGATGTCCCATTCTGAGACACTGTCATTTGTCTGGTCTGCATGCGGTTTGTTGACTTTCAACGTCCCTCACTGGGATGCAAGTTTTATCAAGGGAGCTGCGTTGTCTTCTGTTTACTTTTACTGTCATATTTGGAGCCTCTAAATATACTTAGCACACACCAACCAATACAGGTAGGTACTTGCAATGGGCTGAATCGTGTCATGCAAAGTGCATATGTTGAAGCCATCATCCCCCAATACCTCTGGGTGTGGCTGTGTTTGGAGATACGGTCTTTAAAGAAGTAATTAAGGTAAACTGAGGTCATTTGGGGTGAACCCTAGTCCCATGTGATTGGAGTCCTTACAAGAAGGGATGAGGACACAGTATGCACAGAGGGACGACCACACGAGGACACAAGGAGAACATGGCATCTACACGGCAAGGAGAGAGGCCTCAGGGGGAACCTGTCTCAGCTCTGCCTGGATCTCAGACTCCCAGCCTCCAGGATGGGAACACGATACATGTCTGTGGTTTAAGCCATCCCATGTGTGGTATTTTGTTATGGCAACCCTAGCAGAACCAACACAGTACTGATCCAGGTTCATCAAACCTTCCAAGTAAAGGGGGAAAAAAAGAACTATTTCAGGGAATGTTGACTTTGTTTTGAGAGCTGGCTCTCTCCTTTGGCTTATTTAATATGTCACACCACTGTCGTTTATGACATCATGATTTTAATGTGGGGATAATTAAAATACCTACAAATAGTGAACATCTGTAAGAAAATAGCTCTTGGGAAGTCCTCTGTGACCCCGGAGTGTTACAACCCAGGATGCTTATTCAATGCCCGATCCTGCCACCAGTACAGATGTCAGAGTTCCTGGTATATAAGTAGGTGCAATCCAGCCTAGACAAGAAATGTACTTTTCTGATTTTAATAGATTCTAACATCAGAAAGCACTCCTGTTAAGCTCCAATAAGATGGAAGCTTGCACATAAAACTGTTTCTGATTTGCACTAAATCTCAGGTTTTGATCACTGCTGATTGAACGTTCTACGGGAGGAAAGTTAAGTGACAAAAGCTCATTTTTTCAATCGGCTTAGGCTGCAGAGATGAGGTGAGTAATCGCCAACTTTGGGACGGTGAACTCAGGAGCATCTCGATGTGAAGTGAGGCAGATCGCAGGACGTTCCCAAGCAGATTAACTCGCATCTGCGGAGAATCCTCCGAGTGCCGTGCTTGGAAAATAAATTTTTGCACAACGTGTAATTGAGGATTTGTATGTCGTCTACTGTAGGGGACCGATTTAAATGTGACTCGTTCAAGATGGTTTAGTAGGCAAAACGAGGGATGTGCATTAGAAGACACGGGATTAACTACTGCATTCACCCTTTTTTATGTCTGGGTGACGCAGGGTGAACGATTTAACGTCCTTCTCTATTGATTTAGTTTTTTAAATAAATGTTTAATAGAATGAAACTGGAGTAATTTTTAAGGTCACTCGCTGTTCTGCAGGATTATGATTTTAAGTTCCCTACTGCCTGCTGGCTCATCTGAATAAACAGAGGTACCTCTTTCACAGATAAAGGAATTACCCCAAAAGGGACATTTCTAAAGAACACTGTGAAGTTAAAAGTAAGATCTGTCCCCATGCTTTAATAAAGCCTTTTGCACCAAGGCAGGCCCCGGGTGGCTCAGTGGTTGAGCGTCTGCCTTTAGCTCAGGTCATGACCCCGGGGTCCCAGGATTGAGTCCCGCATCGGGCTCCCTACATGGAGCCTGCTTCTCCCTGTGCCTGTGTCTCTGTCTCTCGCTCTGTGTCTCTCATGAATAAATAAATAAATACAATCTTAAAAAAAAAAAACTAACAACCTTTTGCACCAAAGATGGCTAAGGAATTCTTTCTTGGCCACTGGCTCTGGATCCCGCCATCTCAAATCACATTATTTGTATAAATGAACTCTTTCACTGATACTCATCTGGATGATAATCTGTAATACATGATAAAGCTGATGATGAGCATGATTATAATGACGGTGCCGGGGGCTGTGGCTTGATAAATACACGAGGGTCGGATATTTTGCTCGGACGGTGGTTTCTAAACTTCAGAACATGCAAGAATTACTTGAGCCCAGAAAGAAGTAAATCACAGGTCATCCTTGTACAGATTATGAATCTGTAAATCTATGAAGCTCAGAAATCTCTCCATCGTTACAGTGGTCAGAGTACACAACACCCCCGTAGAGAAATCCTCCAGAAAATATACCCTCCTATCCTTTTGACTGTCACTAATTAATATAAAGGACACTATAACAATCCCAGCAATGTCCAACAAGCTACTTTATCAACGAGCTGGTCATCTTTTAGTTGAAAGGAAGTAGTAGTTGCCTACAGGAGTGGACATCACTCACCTTTATCGTTTCTCATATAAAACAAATCCTTCCTCACTCCTTGTAAGTGTTATCTCAATACACAGGAGCCCGATCTCTCCAAATTTTCTCTTTCTTCTCTTCTCCATGTTAAGAGCAGAATGATGTTTCTGAGGTGTGGTGGCTTCCCTGATCCTCAGAGAAAGCCTAGTGGAATTATAGCAGCCAGAAGACCCTGCACAAGAGGATTCTTTAGGAAAACCTGTCTGGAATATGTAGCATTTATTTTTTTAGATGTATATGGTCCAGTGCCTACAACCCAGACCTAGTGATCACAGTTTCACATCACAGGTAAGGAAAGAGAATGTGGGGGATCCCAGGGTGGCTCAGCAGTTTAGCACCTGCCTTCGGCCCAGGGCGTGATCCTGGAGTCCTGGGATCAAGTCCCACATCAGGCTCCCTGCATGGAGCCTGCTTCTCCCTCTGCCTGTGTCTCTACCTCTCTCTCTCTCTCTCTCTCTCTCTCTTTCTCTCATGAATAAATAAATAAATAAAATCTTTAAAAAAAAAAGGAAAGAGAATGTGTACAAAGATATTGGAAGTACTTCTTGATTAACTCTTGTCAGCAGTATTCATCCACATGTCAGTCACTGGTGAGAACTCAATCATTAGGCCACACCATGTTTTAAGAGAGGATGACAAATGTGATTTATCTGCGTGCCCAGAAGATAGAAGGAGTGGGCGCGATGCTTCCGTAGCAAAGCTTACAGAGGTGGGGAAGATTGCCATAGAGAAGCAGTAGCTGAAGCAAGACATGCGGATGTGGAATGTGCACGATGGGTGTTTCACATCGTCCAACGTGACTGGAGTCTGGAGTGCGTGTGGGGGCAGAGGGTAAGTCTAAGAAATATACAGAAGGGACAAATCACAGAGCCCCTTACCTGTCATGTCAAGGAGTTTCCCTGATATCCTGAAAGCAGAGCAAGACCAGGGAATAATGACATGAGTCTTGGCCCCAGATCTGTTCTTTGAAAGATGATCCCACACAGCATTTGGAAGGGCACGTGGGAGGACTCCTGGGGTACCACAGTGGGTTCCCCGAAGAGGCCTCTAAGGCACAACAAATAGACCTTGCCTCAGTTCCTAGAAACATGCCCTTTAGCAAATGCTATATAGATATTTCCTCACAAGCAAAAGAAAATCTCAAAGTATTTCTCCAAAGGAACCGAGATCAGGATCTTGAGGAGATAGGTGCACCTCCATGTTAGTTGTAACACTGTCCACGATAGGCAAGATCGGGCTATAACCTGGATGTATGCTGGCAGGTGAACAGCGAAAGGCAATGGATTACATACGCACAATGGAATGCTCTTCAGCCTTTCAAATAAATGGGTGATTCTGGACTCAAGGCCAACAATGCATGAACCGTTGAGGACTCAACAGTGAGTGCAACCAGCCCATCACAGAAAGACAAATACTGCATGCTCCCACTTCCATGAGGAATGTAAAATAGTCAGATACACAGAATCAGGGATGAGAACGGTGCTCACCACGGGCTGGGGAAAGGGGACAATGGCGCGTCATCATCAATCAACGGGCAAGAGGCTTCCGTTAATCAAGACGAGTAAGTTCTAGAGACCGACTGCACGGCATCATACATTTAGTCAACAATACCCTTTCGTACCCTTGAAACTTTAAGAGGGCAGATCTCTTGTTACGTGTTAAGTACGTGTTCTTACCAGGAGAAAAGAAGGCTTTGTGCAAAGAAAGCAAACCCCAAGAGCTAAAAATAATGCAAAATCAAAACAGCAACAATAATAAACATGAAATCCAGTGAGTTAAAACCAAACATGTAGGCAGTGGACCAAGTCAAAGGTTTGGAGCTTTCCTTTGCTTATTGAGATTATATGCCAGCACCAGAGAGGAGACTGCGAGCTTCAAGCCGGGGCCCAACCAACACGATGTGGGAGCAGGACTTGAGAATCCTGTAGGAGGCACAACTCTTGGCAGGAGCTACAGTGGCCTTATGTCAGTTTACCTTTGCTCAAAGCGGAAGCAAGAGAAAACGTCTTGGGAGAAAAAAAAATTGTCCTGGAGTGTGCAGAGGCCAAAGATTACGGTGAATCAAATAATAGATCACAGAACGAACAGTGAAAATCAACGAGAAGAAGCCTCTGGGAAAGACAAACGCAAACACATCACTCAGGACCCCAAAGCCACCCTATACGGGGATGATCCTAGAATTATATCAAAGAATATACAAATTGCGTCTGAAATGTTTCAAAACGTTCAGAGGGTAATGAGAAATTCATCAGCGGGCAAGAGATTATCGAAAGTAATCAGCGTAATCCGAAAAAGGAACAGCACTGAAGATCCCCAGAAATCAAGCCTTTGATTTTAAAAATGCAAAAGGGACGAGCGACCATCAGTTTATCTGTGGGTCACGGGAGGGGATGCAAATAACAAAAGGGTTGGAAAATACATCCGGCGCAGAATGTCAAGATCGTCCACACATCTAACCTGCGAGAAAGGAAAAACAAAAAACAAAAAACAAACAAAACAAAAAGACCCAACAACAACAACAACAACCCAAAAAAACAAAAACAAAAACCAGGGAAATCAGGACAGGAGGCAGTAAGTAATGTGTCTCTGGGATGGGGGCTGATTTTATTGGGTTTCTTTGTATGCTGTCCTAATCAGGAAACAGTCGATTAAGGATCTTTCATTAGGAGCCTAATTCTGTGTTAGTTTCTCTCACCTGTGCGAGGGATTTTGAGAAGCATTTTCTGTAGCTGGATAGTTTTGGATGGTTCGTTTGATTTGATTCAAAGAGCGGCTTCCTCTGAATGTCACCTGTCCTCTTTTTTTGCTCATTTGCCATTGGGCGAGTAGTCTCCAGGAGCGGATGCTCCAATGCGTGGGGTCGGGGCAGAGAGGTTTGGACAATCACCTGGTTTTTCTACTGAAAGACGTAGTGTTGGCTTCACTCAGTCAGGTTCCATCCTTCCAGATGGTTTGGGTGTGGCTTGGGTTGGGTTTTTGCTTGGCGGGTCCCCCAATGGTGGGACGGTCTTGATTCTGCCGAAGTCGTCGTTGTTACTACTTGCTTCTCGGTTTGGGTTCCTGTCTCGGAGGGGCAATTCCTGTCCCCAAAGTGCCCACTCCACGAAATGACGGTCAGTCTCTACCCTCACGTGCATTTGGATATAAATATAGAGGATCTTGCATCTTGTTGTGGAAATGGATGTATGTCCCCGAGGCCACTGCTGGGCCAGAGCTGAAAAAGTGAAGACCCGTCCTAGTGCCACGTTTTTGATCATGAAGCACAGGATGGGGCCGAGTAAACCCCACAGAAACCAAGAGTTCTACTAAAAGGATAAACCTATGTCCTGCCTAAAGGAGACACCACAGCTGCCTTGCGATGTCTAGTAGTGAAGGAGACTGCAGATGTGGCCTGAAAAGGGAAAAAAAAATGCTCGATGTGGAGAAAAATGCTCGATGTGGAGTGGAAGAGAGCTTTCGCCATGCAGACCTGCATCATTTCATGAACGCACGATCGCCTGCAGATAAATGGAAATTCTACGTCAGGCCTGGCCTTCTGTTTGTTTCTGCTTTCGTTAAACACCAGGTTCCGTGAGATCAGTATCGATAAAAATGAAGGAATGCAAACTGTCTCCCCGACACCATGATACATTTGATTGCACTGGCACTTCACAACGAACGACACTGAGTTTTTGTGGTTATGTGTGTTTTCAACGAAAGGAAACAGAACACACAGTTGATGGTGCAAACGAGGCTCTGTACCCAGGCAGCTGTGTGCAAACAGGGGTTGCCCTTGTGTGCCGATGTGTGTATTATATTCACTGGCTACCCTCTGAGTGACAAAACTAACGGCTAGAGAGACATTATTTCATAGTTTCTAAAGATTTCAGAGAAACACAGGAAGCAGGGAACACAGAATACAGAAATCTGGTGCCAGGTGCACTTTAAATATCTGTTCAAACACGTCAAGCTTTGTACTGGTTTGAAGTCGAAGGTCTGGGTTATCTTTTTATTTTTTTTTAAACACCTGGTTATTTTTTTCACATTTGTTGACCTGCTTTTTCTCTTGCTCTTAAAAATCACGAGCGTCCCTGAGAGATGATTTTCTATAATTGAAAGTAGAAGCTCTGGTTTTCCCAGGCTTTCCATGTTCACCTACTACTCCAGATGCTAAAGAAAACCAGTGCCTGCAGAGCTGGCGTTTTACATGCAATAAAGTGAGCTTCTTTAGAAGCGTGCACCTCACAGAGCACCTGCACACACCTTTATCCATTTGATAGAATATGAACTGGGTGTGCAGGGCGCCTGGGGGGTGCAGGTGGTTAAGCATCGGTTTTAGGTTTCAGCTCAGTCATGATCTCAGGGTCATGAGATGGAGCTCAAGACAGGCTCTGTGAGTCCATTTTCCTCCCTCTCTCTCTCCCTCTGCTCCTCTCCTTCCCACTTGTTTTCTCTCTAAAATAAATAATTCTAAAAATAAAAAAAAAACTTATGAACTGGAAGGCACAAATATTTGTAGATAATCATTAACTTATAAATACGCACAATGATATCAGACTTCAATAAAAACAAATAAAAAATAAAATAAATATGCACAATATTCTATACTAATATCATGTATTATAATAAGCATACTGTTATATAATTTGTAATAAATATAATGTTATGGGTAATTGACGGATAGTAATATTATATGCGCTGTGAAGAATACTGTTCCCAGGCATTGATTATACCGCACGCCGTGCGACGGCCACACTATAAACAGATATTACGAGATAACAGGTTTTCGTTTCCCTCAAATCATCTGCAAACAAGTGTCATGAAGTGATATTGCTCGTGAGTGATTTACTGAGACAAAACAAATATGTACAAAGCTCTGGCGTCCACATAACGAATACTGATGTGCAACAGTCACGCGCACAAAGCATCTGAACTCATGCTTCTCCCCGACACGTGCTTCGGCATCTCTCTGTAATGAGCGTTCGGTGATTTTCTTCTCACTACAATCGTGTTCTCGAGACGAAGACTGTTGTCTCATTTCTATTCTGTTCCACGTTACTGCGTCGCTGTCAGGGAGAGTTTTTGGGAAGCGGGGAGCGTAGAATTAAGTGAAAGTCTTAGAAAAACAAATGAATAACGGGCCACGGATGAGCGTGACTGTGAGCAAGTGCATGTCATGAAAGCACTTGGCCGTTGGGTGTAGGGGTCCCGGCGAAGCCCGTCCTCCTGCTCTCTGCAGTTGGATGGGAACACGTTGGGTGCACATTCACAAACGGGGGCGCACAGACGCTTCCCTACCTCAAGGCTCATTCAGCATGCCGTAACGCCCGCCCTATTTCTGTTCATGTCGTTAGCCGTTATGGTCCCGTGAGGGTGACCAGGGTGTAGGCTGTCCTGAGAGGATCCCCGCCCCACGAAGCCCTGTGGGGCTCAGTGCCATTCTTGGCAGGCCCTCCGTCCCGGTCTCTCGTGACAGCTCCTCGGGAGCACATCCCGGCACGCTGATATTTTTACCTTCGGGCCATTGGCCATGTTGTCCTCATGAGGACGTCCCCACTGGCTTGATAATTTGGGGTGATTTATTTTCCCAGTGATGTTTCTTAGAGAAGGCACAGCATCGTTGTGTAGATGGAGGGCCGTGACAGAGCTGCAGAGCCTCCCAGGTGATGTCCTGCGATCAGCTATAGACGTGGCGGTCTCAGTCTCCATGGTGGATGTCAGGCTCGCGTTCGAGCACGGCTTTTGGGGGGGAGAAATCTGGACAGACACAGATACGGTATGGGTGGCCCTTGTGGGTTTGGGCAGACTCCAGCAGGCAGGCAGTGGTCTACTTACAGGACAGCATTAGTTTAGACCAGTGCTCAGGAGGGGTGGTGGTGGTGGTGGTGGTGGTGGTGGTGGTGGTGGTGGTGGTAGGGTTGACCAGAACACCAACATGTGCTTCCGTCATGGGATTTGGGTTTCTCATGGAATGAATGATGGGCTGCACCCCAGGAGACAGCACCTCATAAATGAGCACTGTGCAGAAACCAGGTGGAACCTGCAGGATCTTAAATGTGTGCACAGCATCATGGCGGCCATAACCAACCAGTCCAGGAAGACGCGGGCCGTCCCTGACTCAAAGGAAGAGGATTTTCCGCCACCTCCTATCTGATGACGAGGGATTAATGGGCACTTTTTACAGTTGCTACAGAGAGACACACTCATGGGATTGACCCTCTACGGTCGGACATCACAGCCAAGATGTTGGGCCTCTGCCCTGCGGGAAACAGTGAGCTCCAAAGTTCTCAGCACTCCTCAGTGGGCTTCAAGAACCCAACGGGGAGGGCAGCCGGGGTGGCCCAGCGGTGTAGCACCACCTTTGGCCCAGGGTGAGATCCTGGAAACCTGGGATCCAGTCCCACATCGGGCTCCCTGCATGGAGCCTGCTTTTCCCTCTGCCTGTGTCTCTGCCTCTCGCTCTCAACTCTCTCTGTGTGTCTTTCATGAATAAATAAATGAAAATCTTTAAAAAAAAAAGAACCCAACAGGGAGGCACATGGGAATAGTAGATCAAAGGTACCTTGGATTGCTCTGGCACAGCCAACCTCGGGCCTGCTGCTCTCCCGGGTCTCAGACCCTGGATATTTCCACAAGTGCGTGCAGACAACAGACTGTGAATGGTGCTATGTTTGCTCCTAGGAGGAAAATGAGAATCTTCGTTGCATCAGCGAGTGTGCGTGGCTCCTGGTAACCATGAGAGGATGCACATTTTGAGAAGGTGCACTAGTGGACAGACACCTCCAAGGACGGGCGTTTCTGGAATACGTAGGTTTCCAGTACTACAGGTGGTGACAAATACATGATTCCTTAAGGTTCCTTGCTTGGAGAAGATGTGACCTATCGTGTAGGACACGTCTGCACGTTTCTTGATTTTGAAAGATTAAGTTGTAGCTATGAGAGGAGAGGGCAGGCCGTCCTGTTCCCTCTCTTACCCCAGCCGTCCTGGTATGAACCAGGTTGCCACACAGAATTATTTTTCCTTTCTAATTCTAAATGGGAGGCAATTGGGAAAATGACTTAAACTGTTACGTTTTCGCCTCCATGCTGTCATGACATCAACACCATAATGCACCCCTGGGATGCCCAGATGCCGCACATGTTAAATTCTGCAGATTGTCCACGAATATATGCTGCACTAAAATACTAAATTTCACTTGATTTTAGATTTTAGTCTGTTGATGGACAACTTGCCTTGCTGAAGGAACAAACCTTATACAGTGTTCTCCTTTCTCGTGGGACTTTGTAGACACGTCCTTGCCCTCACCTGCTAATGAGGTCACTCTGGGCGCACGTGAGACACATTCTGTTTCATCTATTTTTATGAGACTCGTTATGTTTCTCTTGAATGCACATTTAAATATTTTTGTCTTTTTTTTTTTTTTTACTCCTTGCATTTCAGTACTTTCGTGGTGGATATTTTAGAATTGTTTTGTTCTTTTCCATCAGAACAAAAAACTTGACCATTTTTAAAAAAAATTTCTGACATTGCTTTTTTGAGGGTATGCTATTTTCCCACTTAATTTTGCCAGGTTGCATTCTGCGTCTCCCCCTTGTCTATGAAGGTCTCCATCTGTGCTCTATTTATATAACCTACGCGATTTCAAATCCCATGGTGTTCAACTGTGCTTTCCATGTCTGTACGGACCCGTCTTGACTCCATTTGTTCCTCCTTCAGTCTCTTAACGTTCTCCTTTGAAACCAGTCACGTCAGTTGATTATCTAAGGAAGAGCACGCCAAGTGTACTTTACTTGGGTGTCTGGAGAGCAACTTGGTGAGCTCTGTATCTTTATAGAGTTGACCCGTAAACAACATGCGGTTGAACTGTGCAAATCCGCTTACCTGTAGAATTTTTTCCCCCAACCGTACAGATCTTTGTTCAATCGTACAGTCCTATAAATGTATTTTCTCTTCCTTACGATTTCCTTAGTAGCGTTTTCTTTTCTCCAGCCTACTCTGCTGTAACAATATGGTACATAACACCTATCACACACAAGCTATGTATTAACTGACGGGTCATATAATCGGTAAGGTTCCTGTCCACAGTTAAGCTATTAGTACTTAACTCTCGGGGTGGGGGTGGGGGTATCCAAAATTATATGGGGAAGGGATTTTCGACTGCTCAGGGGTGGGCATCCCAACCCTTGTGTTGTTCAAGGGTCAACTGTAGAATTCCCTTCTGTGCATGTGCTTTGCCCATCTGCTTTTTTCTTATGTCTTTGCTACCGGTTTTCTTATGTGAACACACTGCTGGCTCCTTTATGATCATCACCCACCGCGGAATGGTGGCACCTGATGGCCCAATTTTACTGGCGGGTGTGGCTCGGGGCAGCGTGCCAGGCAATGCTCTGGAGCGTTCCACCTCAGTTGTGCTCTTGAATGTCCTCACCCCCCACATGGCATTGCCTTGTGCTGGGGCATGGATGCCCTCGGCGTGCAGTATTCTAGCTCTGTGTGGCTTGTCGCTGACGCCTGCTCATCTCAAGTGCTTTGTCTCACCCTAGACATCATGGTTTGTGTTCTGCGTTGAGTTCACGTCACGCTTCAGATTTCTCAGCCTGCCGGCTAGGTCTTAAATAACAAAGGGGCATCTCAATATAAGGTATTATTGTGCCAAACCTTCCGAGCGACCCATGTCCCTCTTGGCTCCTGGGGGTCCCTAGATCACCTTCCTATATAGCTTCATGTGCTTTGGGGATTGTGGTCATAGCTCTTTGGAGAAATATGAATTCAGGCTGAGGTTTATAGTGGCTTATGTTGCTTCCTTCCCCTGCAACTCAAAGCCTGTACCCAACTGGGCACGCCATACCCTCTGTGGCTCATGGTGTCCACTCTTACTTTTTTTTTTCTTTGTGTTTGTTTCCTAAGAATTTCACTGGAGAAGGAAGTCAGAAATCATGTCTCATTTTTCCTTTCTTAAAGAATATATGTTCTAATCTCTGGTGTTCTAGGAAAGCAATGATAAGAAACAAAAGCACACATTTAGAACACTAAATAGCTGACACGTTATAACTACAATGCTTTCCTCTGTAATTTTGTTTTTGCAACATCAGCTAAACTGAAAAATAGGACGCATGAAAAAGAATACATTAAATAAAAAGTGAAAACTAAAAAAATGGGAGTACTTTCTGAAAGAGGTCATTAGAACCGGGTCCCTCCCAGTCCAGCAGGTCCTAATACCATTTATTAATATGATTGGACATTTTCAAATCATACAGCGAGATCTATTTCTAATCTTTGTACACACTTTCTTCTTTGAGTCCTATTGTTTATTTTTTCTTTTTTCTCAGTTAAGCCTTTTACCTTTTATCTGAGACACATATTTATGTCGGTTGCTTTTGCTCTCAAATAATTATCCTGAAATCACATTCTTTTGTCTTGTTTCTTTGGTTTCTTGCTTTATTTTCATAGGCTTTATATTTTAGAGCACTCTGAGGTTTGCAGAAAAATCGAGAGGAGAGTAAATAACGTCTTGGGATAACGTGAACAATTACTAACTATTTAGAATTACTAAAAGTGATGTTTTGGAATAGCAATAGGTATGTATTTGTTCACCATACATCTGAAATTCTAGTCCTTTTTTTTTTTTAAAGGGCTGATTTATCTCTTTACAAACAAAGCAGCAGAACAGTGCTACTTTTATACTTTTCTCATCAATCTTAACTTCTCAAGATTTGCTAAACGACTGTTAATGATTCAATCTGTTCCTTCCCCTTCCATTAAATCATATTCTGTATAAGTAAACACAAGGATTGCTAATGCCTTTGCTTCTCAGAGGAAGGCAAACCTTACAACTACTACGTATCTGAATCAATGTGTGCTTTATTTCCTCTTTACATCTCTGTAGTTGGCATTTTTTTTTAAAGATATCTGCGCATGAATGGAGAAACAGCAATTCTAAAGCTCCCCAATGTGTTGGGTGATGTTTATGTTATAAGGATGCTACTGGTTTTATTAACTTGTTACCACTTGAGACTCCCAGGGGAAGGATTCCCCAAGGGCTGAGTTCAAGGAGGTGACCATCTGCAAGCAGAAGTTCAGCATAAGGGCATGTGAAGAAGCCAGTTCCCGAGTCCGCTGCAGCAACAGAGCATGCTCCCGGACTGTCCTCACTGTGTTCAGCAGCTGTCACTGTGCATAGCTTTTCACACCTCAGAAGCAATATCTTTCTTTTTTTCTTTAAAGATTTTATTCATTTATTCTAATGAGAGACACAGAAAGAGAGGCAGAGACACAGGCAGAGGGAGAAGCAGGCTCCCATGCAGGGAGCCCAATGTGGGACTCGATCCCAGGACCCCAAGATCATGCCCTAGGCCAAAGGCAGAGGCTCAACTGCTGAGCCACCCAGGCATCCCAGAAGCAATATCATTAAAAGGCAGAAATGATAAAATACCTACTTCCCAATGAGTTTAGCAGATAAAGGGTTCTGGTTTCCTCTCACGGAGCCGGTGAGAACTTTAGTTTCTTTACTTTCTAAACAAGTTTTATTTTTGCTTTTCTTTCTTTTCCCATCCTGTCTGTGTCTTCTCATCATTCCTTCCTTCCTTCTGGATTTTCCTCATCCACCTCTTCCCCCACTGACTGGCAGGGTCGGGGATCAAGAAGGACAGGTCCCCCCAGCTAGAACCTTACTTCATGGCACCCTCGTTGCACCCTTCATGGCAGCCTCAAGGAAGGCCCATGTTCCTCTAAACAAGTAGCACACATGTGTGTCTGCCTGCATAGGTCAGAATATATTTTTCAGCGTTGTCACCTGTTCCTCTGCCTTATTCTGTGAAACGCTGGTCTCACACCAGTAGTATAATCCTTACATTATCAAGTCATTGTTTATGATCAACATCTTGTTTAACTAACATCCTTATAGTTTATTCTTTCTTTTGCAACTTTTCACAGGTCATTCTTGGATTCGTTTATTGCATGCTCTGTAGAATTACTCTGTTTGGTATTCTTGATGTTACTAAAAATATATTTAAAAAAATTTTTTAAATAAATGTATATTTTATATAATTTATAGAAATTTCACGAAGGATGTATGTCATCCTGTTGTTCAATTTCTTCCTCCATTAACCCACTATGCATTTACACTTGATCAAATGCTATGCTCTACTCCTTAAGATCTATTTCTGTCCTATCCATATCCTGGATATGTTAAAAATTTAAACTTTCTGTTGTCCTTATAAAGTAGATCTTATCTTCGATTACATAGTGTAAATTGTTATTGCCTAAGTAGGTAAAAGGTATTGCTAAATATAATCATGTATGTGTATAGTCTATTTTCACGTTTTTTTTAAATAAAACATTCTCATCCTGTAGCACCTTCTCGATGATTTTACATTACTTGTTTAATATTATGCAACAGTGAGCACAATGATGTAGAAGTCGGCCATCCTGCATGACCAAGACTCTGCGTGGATTGATCAGCACTTCTCCCACTGCCCTTTGCTGCCACTTTTCTACATCCTGCTTCTGTGCATTGGAAACCATGCGTACTCTGTGTAAGTGGAATCATGAAGTATCTGTCCTTCTGTGATCTGTGTATGGCACTTAGTATACTGTCCTCCGGGTTCAACCTTTTTGGATTCATATATGATTTTCTACTTTTTTGAGGGTCTGTAATATAAATGCCAAGAGGTAGGATTCCTGGATGTTAGGGTGATTCTATTTTTAATTTTTTGAGGAATGTGCATGCTGTTCTCCAGGGTGGATGCACCAGTCTGCATTCCTACCAACCGAGCACGAGAGTTCCCCTTCCTACACATCCTCCCAACACTTGTTGTTTTTTGTCTTTTTAATGTTAGCCATTCTGACAGGTGTTGAGGTGATATTTCATTGTGGTTTCCATTTGCATTTCTCTGATGATGAGTGATATCTTCTTTGGAGAAATGTCTATTCATATTCTAGTCATTCAAGTTCTTTGTTTTTTTAAATCAAGTTGTTTGGTGTCTTGGTATTGAGCTGTACGACTTCCGTATGATTTTATTCTTTTGCGTTGGCTACTGGCAGAACAAATTCATTTAATACATGGTAAATATTGATACTAGTAGTGGGAATAAGCACTTTGGGATTTCCTTCACATTCATGGATAATTCCTTATCATTTCCTCTATAAGTACATGATAGCTTCTGAGCTAAACAAATTTAAGTTGGTATCATCATTCTGTTTGATTGTGTAGTTGGTTTTTATTTTCACCTAGGTTAGCAACACATGTGTGAATTTTCCCCATTAAAAAAAAATCAGGATTTAATTTAGATTATACTGATATTTTTGTGTGACTCATTTATGATCAGTTTTTATTAATATTTTCCTATGTTGTACATTAATATTGCAGTGATATTTGGTTGAATTTTTCTTTTCCTGATATTTAGGAAAGTTTGCATGTATTTTCCCTTTGACCCTTTATTATTTTTTTAAAAAATATTTATTTATTCATGAGAGACACAGAGAGAGAGAGAGGCAGGGACACAGGCAGAGGGAGAAGCAGGCTCCATGCAGGGAGCCTGACATGAGACTCGATCCTGGGTCTCCAGGATCACACCCTGGGCTGAAGGCAGCGCTAAACTGCTGCGTCACCTGGGCTGCCCCCCGCCTTGACCCTTTAGTTTTTGCTTAAAGCATGCACTCCGGAAATGTCCACAAAACACGTTCATGGTTACATTATGTTATCATTTTTTTAAATTGGAAATTATTTTATCATTATCTTGACACTCAAGACACAGTGCAGTTGAACGTAAAAAGCATTTGGTTCTCACTGTCTTATTTGCATTTTCTGTTACTCACTTGGAAAGGGCCTCTGCTACAGAGAAAGAGAGGTCAGTCTAAATCTCAGTGTTTATCAGCCTAGTATTTTTGTCAAAGATACTTTGTACTGTGTTCAATAATATTTTTTTCTAATGTATGACTGGTTAATGACCCCTGACATGAGACCCTTCAAAGAGTGATATTAGGTGTTGTGTTCTCAAACACGTAGATTTGAGCTTTCTCTGTAGCATCCAATATGGAGCATGGTTTTGGTTTTCTGTTTCCCAATCCCCAAGTCTTTTAGAAATAGCCTGCCCTAACCCTCCCAAATGACATTTTGTTTATATTTAATTGAATTTATTTCCACATTTTCCCCTACAGGCTGTAGTGTTTCTTGTGTTGCTTTAATCTCATCTCTGATTCTGTGACTTTTGTTTTTCATTATTGAGTTCCACTGCTTGTGATCCACATCCTGTTGTATCTTTGTCATGTCTTTCTTGAGCTATTGTATTTTGACTCTGTCCCCTTCTTTCATGGAAGGAATTTCTTTACTGAAGATGCTTAAGTGGTCCAGAAAGCAGTGTATATAAAGTTGTGTGTAAGACCGTTCGACTCTTTTTCTCTGTCTGAGCTCAAATCCTTGCTCTGAAGACAGTTCTATCTACGAGGGAGAGTGCAACCACACACTTCCCTCAGACTTCCAACATTAGGTCCCATTATCATTTGTAATTTCCCCTTGCCTCTTTTCTGTTTAGCCTGCTACCGTGATTACCTAAAATGCCCAGGGCTATCTAACAGGGTCAGAATCTACAGGATCCTTATTGTGAAACCCAGTGAAGTTATGAATCAGCTGCCAAATGTATCAGGATGTTTGAAAATGTGCTGCTCACACACAGTTGTCAACACTGTTTTCAGTGTAAATTAAGAACAAAATAATTAAAAAAAGAAGAGATAGTTTGCAAGGTTGAGTTATCCTTTGGGTGAACTTCACTTTCATATGAAAAGGCTGGATTAAATTCATATTGTAATCTCTCCAAAGTATCCATGTGATTTACTGACCCAGTATTGAACCTAACAGTCTTTGCAAAGATAGATGTTCCTTACTTTACGTTCCTGATTCCAGACTGCTGTAAGTGTAGTGTATAGTTTTGTTCTAGTTGAAATATAGCTTACTAATGCATCTGTCACTCATTCAGTCATAATCATTTCAATGGTCAATAAACTGTGAGCATTCACACAGTGTCTTATTCTAGGCTCTCAGATAAGAAATCTACCAAGTTTGGGGTTTCTGCCCTCAAGGACTATAACCACCTGCTTAAATAAAATAATTATTTCATTTCAATTCTGATATATTTTTCTGAAAGAGATTACACTTGACCCAAATTATTGAGAAGGACATCCAGTAACCAGGGAAGGATGGGCAGTTCAGTGGGCAGAAGGTGGAACGTGCTCCTTGCCCAGACAGCTGGACACACCACATCTCCCAAACACAGTTACTAATAACTCGAGGAGTCAATGGACACTGGGGCATGTATGTGAGCACAAGGACAAACACAAGGGGATAAGAGTAGTAATATGCCTTTGAATGACCAAACACGATAAAGCAAGATTTTAAATCAAAGCGCCAAAGGTAAGGATCAGTGATTTTGGCAGGAGACTTATTTTTTGTAATACAGGTAAAGAAGTACATTTGTTTTCTAATGGAGACAGCACGCATACATTAGGGGGTAGGGATGGGGCAAAGGGAGAGGGAGAGAGAATCTCAAGCAGACTCCATGTCCAGGGTGCAGCCCAACACAGGGCTTTGATCTCACAACCCTGAGAGTTGTGAGCCAAAATTGAGAGTCAGGTGCCCAACTGATTGAGCCACCAAGGCTCAATGTCCCAAGAACATTCATAAGTGGGCTGAGGTATAAAGGAGTGGGCACGTGGCTTCATGAGATGCAGGTGGCTGAAGAAGACCACCTGCCAAGAATAGGAAGGAGAGGGATAAGACACAAGATGGTGCTGGGACAAATCATGTTATGTATGGATGGTGTGGTTTGGTTTTGAGTTGGTGGTGGTCTGAAAACAGACAGGATCTGGGATCCCTGGGTGGCGCAGCAGTTTGGCGCCAGCCTTTGGCCCAGGGCGCGATCCTGGAGACCCCGGATCGAATCCCACGTCAGGCTCCTGGTGCATGGAGCCTGCTTCTCCCTCTGCCTATGTCTCTGCCTCTCTCTCTCTCTCTCTCTCTATGTGACTATCATAAATAAATAAAATTAAAAAAAAAAAACAGACAGGATCTGAAAAAATACGTTTAGCAAAAATTGATGGAGTGAGATTCCAGCATTTGGAAAGATGACAAGATCAAGTTTATAGAAGTGGATTCTGAACATTGTAAAGGTTATTTGAGGGTAGAGACCTTTTAAACCACTGAGACAGAACTAAACACTGGACTTGGTCGTTGGAGCTCAAGTCCTGCCTTGCAGACATCAGCGGAAATGAACTGTTGACACGTGCACTGGCCAAACTGAGAAATTCACAAGCAGGGCATTCTCTTGTAATGTGGCCAACCGTCTGAATGCAGTGGTGATGAGAACAGATGGCTTTACATCTTAGGATGTAATTTGTCCCAACATCAATGGGCATTCTGAAATACATACCCATTTGAAGAAATAAGATTAAGATATTGGGAAACAAAGTATGACAGGTGATTAGGGTATAAGTGAAAGATTATTTAAGTAGATAAATGATACATAGAAGATAGATGGAGAGACAGAGGTAAATGAAAAATACATATATGTGAATTTATAGAAATTAAAATTATATTTATATAAATACAAATATATGAAATAAAATTATATTTATATAAATATATACATAAAGACTGAAAGATCGATCATGTTCTCTTATTGGAAGACTGTAATTCAGAGGATGCTAATGAAGATGTAAATTAGTGCTGATTTGAACAAATCAAGAGTTAGATGCTCAACTGACTGAGCCAATCAGGTGCCCTACCAAATATAATTTTTTAAGAAATATTCAATGGCTCAGTCAGTTGAGCATCTAACTCTTGATTTAGGCTCAGGTCATGATGTAAAGGTCCTGAGATTGAGTCCTGGATCCAAGGTTAGCGAGGAGTCTGTTCTTCCCCTCCCCCTCTGCCCACTCCCTTCCACCACTCGTGTGCTCTCTCTAGAATAAATACATCTTCTAAAAAATCACATTGACTAATGTGCATTTTCATTTTCTCCATGACTTTTCATGACTTGAAAGCTCTTATCTGTTTAGCACTCAATACTATTCCATTGTGTGAATGGGGCACAGTTTATTTACCCATTCAGTTACTGAAGGACATGTTGTTTGCTTCCAAGTCTTGGCAAGTACAAATATAGATGCTAGAAAGGCTACATACTGTGTGATTCCAATTCTATGACATTCTGGGAAAAGGCAAAACCACAGAGACCATAAAGAGATGAGTGGTTTCCAGGAATTGAGAGGGAAGGAGGGATGAAGAGGTTGGCTCACAGAGGATTTAGGGCAGTGAAGCTACTGTTAATGGTACTGTCATGGTGGATGCATGTCACTAAACATCTATCCACACCCACTGAATGGACAACAGCAAGAGTTAGTTCTAATGTGAACTGTGCACTTTGGTGATGGTGATGTGTCAATGTAGGCTCATCCATTGTAGCAAATGCACTATTGGATGGGTAAGGGATGTTGATAATGAGGAGGCTATGCACATGGGGGAGCAAGGGGGGAGAATGTGACATCTCCGTACGTTCCGCTCAGTCTTACTGTGATCTTAAAAGTGTTCCAAAAAATAAAGTCTATTTAAAAATATCTTACCATACAAGTGAAGCAATCTCTGTCCCACGTATTTACTCAAGAGGAGTGAAAACCACAAGACGCAGGCCACTTCAGCTAGAAGGATCCTGGCTATGCAATGAAATGGGACCAAATGAAAATGTGATTTATGTAGACAATTATGAAGAGATTTATATTCAGAAATTATTGACACACTGATATCTGCAGTTGCATGAAGGACTCTCAGAACCATACGCTGAGCCAAGAAGACAAACACAAAAGAGTACATCCTGTCTCTTTTCATATATCTGACATTATGTGCAATTGAATTTACAGCGACAGATAACATACCGTTGGTTGCCTAGGGCTTGTTTCAGAAGGAGGATTAGTGTGGAAAGGGGCAGAGGGAAATGTTCTGGGGTTACGGGGATTCTCCGCCTTGATCATGGAAAGCATGTGGTTATGCTGATTCACACATTTTCCCAAATGCACTCAACTGTATGTGGTAACTGGATGCAGTTCATTGTATGTGTTATACCTCAACAAACTGAACATACACATGACCTGAACATATGAATCCATCTATGTAACACAGGGACTGGACAACAATTAAAATCCATCATCATGCTATTGTAAAATATGCATATTAATTCTAAGAATCCCATATGTTCAAAATAAATGAATGGCAAAGCTACAGTACATTAGCCCTGAGCCCGAGAAAGCTCAGCCAGTTATGTTAAAATCAGACAAAGTGGATTTCAGGAATATATGAAGATGGGCATAAGACAGGACGTTTCCTTTTTTTCTATAGATTTTATTAATTTATTCATGAGAGACACAGACAGAGAGGCAGAGACACAGGCAGAGGGAGAAGCAGGCTCCCTGCAGGGAGTCCGATGTGGGACTTGATCCTAGGACCCCAGGATCATGACCTGAGCCAAAGGCAGAGGCTCAACTGCTGAGCCACCCAGGTGTCCCAACAGGACATTTCTTTTTTTGTATATATATATTTTTATGAATTTATTTTTTATTGGTGTTCAATTTGCCAACATATAGAATAGTGCTCATCCCGTCAAGTGCCCACCTCAGTGCCCGTCACCCAGTCACCCCACCCCCTGCCCACCTCCCCTTCCACCACACCTAGTTCACTTCCCAGAGTTAGGAGTCTTTCATGTTCTGGCAACAGGAAATTTCCTAATGATAAATGGGCCCAATCACCAAGACAGTAGAAAAATATTAAAAATGTATGTACATAATAACAGAGATGCAAAATACATAGAGCCTGATTCTGACAGACCAAGTCAACCATGAGCAAATCCTTAATGATGGACTCAGTGTGCACATGTCCTTGTTTAGTATCTGATCTAACAAGTAGGTAGGGTGTAAATAAGGAAGGGTAGGTATGATGTGAGCAGCCCTGTCACACACTCGATGTGAATGACATCAGCCAAACACACACCAGCAGCCATGGGACACACCACCATTGTGTCCAGGTCTTTGTGGAAACGTGCACAAAGGCGGACCATCTCCTGGCCCGTAAAATAAATAATAGGACATTTTAAGACAATGAAATACCATCAAGTATATTCTCTTATCAAAAGAGAATTCAATTAAAAAATCAATGAAGACAATTATGTGGGAAATCCCTGGATATTTGGCAGTTCAAGCAAACTACTTCTGCACAGTCCATGGGTCACAGAAGAAAGTCCAGGAAGTACAAAAACTCTATTTAAAATGTGGGGGATGCACCTAATGTAGTCGTTAGAGGGATATTTACAGTCTTGTATTAGATTTTTATAAGGATTAAAATCAGTGTTCTCACTAGGAAGCTACAAAAGCAGAGAGGAAATTAAACCCAGCCTACGATGAAGGAAGCGTTAAACACATGAAGTAATAAATCCTTGGAATAAATCAGAAGACAATATAAATGTTTTGAGAATCATTTTTTAAGTGCTTTGAGCTTCCCTGGGGAGAAGCCTAGGGCCTGGGACATCGTTGTTCATTCTAATCGAGGTAAAACAGGTGCTAAGGAAACGAGGGCAAAGAAGAGAGCCCAGGATGAAGAGGGTTTAAAAGATACAAGAGGAGGACGAATTAATTATGCCGTGTTCGCTCTTGGTAACCCACAAGTCCATTCTAGACCCTCCTGAGAAGTCAACAGGAGGCGTCTGCTTCAGGGACCTTGGGAAGGAAAATGTCAAGACGCCGTGTGCGGAGCAACGAGGTGGTGGATGCTTGTGTGAAGGCAGGGAGAGCATGAGGACTGGGGGCCCCACTGAAAAGCACGACTGTACATGGAAATGTGGCCTGTGTCTACTGCTAGGCCCGGGCCAGGCTGTGTCGGGAAAGCTTAGACGACCCTCTCCTTGGAGGGGGTGAGGAGTGGGATGCAGGCAAACAAGTGAGTGCTTATTGGGTGTCGACGGGCGGCTGTGCCCTAGGAAGCACAGAGCAGCTGAGGTTGGCGAATGGGCCCATTCGCATTTAGAAGGAGCATCAGGACACTGTGCCAGGAATGGTTTGCAGGAGAAACAGAACACAGGGGCGAGCCGCCGGGGTGCCGCTGACCGGCTCCACCACCGTGCGGGGGGCTGGCAGCATTGGATGAAGGATGAGATGTGTTTCAGGGGGAGAGAAGGAAGTGAAGCATGCCTGAGAACGTGGGGGACCCCGGTTGGACCTCCAAAGGCAGGGGATGCTGCGGGACAGACGGTCCCTGGGAAGACTCCGGAATTTTCCAAGTGCTAATGCGTGCCACAAGATTTGTTTGTGGTCCACGGTCATGGTAGTTGGTTTGTTAGCAATTCTTGTGCACGGGCCACAACGGGAGACAGGAGTGCTTTGCAAAGGACTGTGTGGTCTATAAAAGATACACCTTTCTTAGAGGCGTAGATTATGGCCTTTGTGCTCTGGTCATGCCAAATCTTTCCACATATCTGTTATGGAGAAGTCCAGAGTGTCTTTTTTTTTTAATTTTATTTATTTATTCATAAGAGAGAGCGAGAGAGAGAGGCAGAGACACAGGCAGAGGGAGAAGCAGGCTCCATGCAGGGAGCCCGACGTGGGACTCGATCCCGGGTCTCCAGGATCACGCCCTGGGCTGAAGGTGGCACTAAACCGCTAAGCCACCAGGGCTGCCCCCAGAAAGTTTCTATGTGATCTGTTTTATGTAAAGTATTAAGAGAAATCTCTGGAATATCTATTTTAATAGATATATTTTAAAAATATCTCCCTTTCAGAAAATAAATGTGTTCAACCAATTGCTCCCTCCTTTGAAACAACGGTCTTGGCCATGTGCCGTCTCTCACTAAAACGATACCATAAATGGAACGCCGACAAAACGTTTAAACTGGACTTAAAATTTGAACATATCTATATTTTACATATTGAGGTAATCTTTAAATTGTATGAACATCTGCTATACAAAGAAAACTGAACATAGTCCCTGATTCCTGGAATTTAATACTTAAGATAGTGATGATTTGGGCAACTTTATTGAATTTCTCTATAATGCTGTCCACTTTACCAGCAGTACATGGAAATGCATTTCAAGTGAGATCTTGTAATTCTGTTCTTTTTTATGACCGTAAACACCCATGGAAGTGAAGTAAAAATAAACACTCTTTTATTGAACTACATTTTATGGGGAATGGTGTATTGGGAAATTTTCGTACATGTAGAGAGATTCATTAAAAAAAAAAAAGATGCGTATACACAATATTCAAGAGTACTTGATGCAATGAAGACAATCACCAAAAATGCAATTTCCAATAGAACGAAAGAGGGAAACAGAAATTTGTCCATTTTTGACTTCTCAAGGAAAGAGGATTTGAGAAATTTGAATGACAATGAAAAAAGAGGCTTAAATTAAAAAAAAAAATGTTTTTGAGGAAGCCATAAGAATAAGCCCAAACAAGCATCTGGTATGTTTGTAAAGAAGTCTTAAAAGTGGAAGAGGATTTATTGAATGAAGTTTGGGAAGCCGTCTCCTTTGAATAGAACATCTTGCCTCAGGAGCAAGATTTGAAGCAGCTGTGTCTTACTGTGACTCCCCTGGTACTGGCGAGGCTCTTACGCAGAAGATTATCATATTCATTATGACCTATAGGTTGTAGGGAGAACTCGGGAAATGAGGCAGGATGATGAGCTTCGCCGTATTGTGCTCTGGTTCCGTCGTTCTGAGTCCAGCGGGTCTGCCCCCAGAGATAGCGATCGAGCTGCCCACATGATGGACTCTTATGTTCATGCATAAGATGATGAAGGATGGAGATGCTCAAAGGATTTTTCCAGCCGTATGGAAACTTAATATCAGGGCCTACTGAGCCATTGCAAAGTCGTGCTTACTTGATCCTAACACCCAACACAAGACAGCAGTTTTTTGGGGTTGGAGGTTCTTTTTTTGTTTTGTACTTGACAAAGAAACTCCACCCCGGTGCCTTGTTTTCAAAGATAATTTCAATCCACACTTGCACATCTTTCTGTGCACAGAGGTTGGTTATGCATGGGCTCAAAGGGACCAAACGTTGTTCTACTCTTATTTTATTTTATTTTTAAAGGTTTTATTTATTCATAGAGATACAGAGAGAGAGAGAGGCAGAGACACAGGCAGAGGGAGAAGTAGGCCCCATGCAAGGAGCCCGACATGGGACTTGATCCCGGGTGTCCAGGATCACACCCCAGGCTGCAAGCGGCGCTAAACTGCTAAGGCACAAGGGCTGCCCCCAAATGGGTTTCGTAGTTAAATGGAATGTTTCTCATTGAAATGGGAGATTATGCACCCTTTCTAGATTTCATAGGGAGAAAGCCTCCTGTTATAGGTTCAAAGCCAACAACCCCATGGGTGCAATATATTGTAACCAGAGTAATTTGTTATACCTACAACTGGTCAACCTTTTAACCACTTCTACTTCTAGACAATCCATTAGCACTATGCCAGTGACATTTACCTCGTTGACTTCTGCTGACCTTGAGGTTTTAGCTTAAATATCACCACCATTTACTTACTGTTGACTTAAGGGTTTTGAGTTTGCAAAGATGAGGATGAGCTTTACAAAATATGTTCCTGGTATATTTGATTATGTCAGTCTCCTGGATTATGGGTTTCTGTTGTTCTACTTATTTATGTTGACATATTCCTAACGACTAAAAAAAGTTTACTTAGTATAATTTTTGCCCAAACATATCATGCTTTTTGGCTTTCTTCTTGCCAATTTTTTTTTTTCTTCAGGAGAGTTGTCTAGATCCGTGGACTCCTATTTCTCCTTTTCAAATCTCTCTTGGATGTACTCCAAAGCCTGGGGCAGAGTGAGTCTTCCTTAGGGAATGTAGGTGAGCTGAAATATAAAGAAAGGCTGCCCCATGACTCATCAGGATGTGCCCAAATTTCAATGACCTCACATGGCTAAATGCAACAAATAGTGTCAAGTTCTTACTGTAGGAGATGCTCTGCATCAGGCACGCCACCTGCCAGGTGCCACGCCTGAGAAGAAATTTTAAACGAATGGTGGAGATCACAATAGACTCCTATTTTTTCCCCTCTGCCATGAGAGTGCACACATGCCACATAAAGATGTATTCCTTAGCTTGTACCCTAGAATGAGAAGACATGCACCACTTGCATGGCCGCGAGATCCAAATAAATATGGTGTCATGCAAACCAGCACTGACATCGAGTGTTTGCCCCTCCAAGCCAAGTGGTTGATAGAAGCGTCCAGTGTATATCTCGCACATGAAATGTGCAAACACGAGCTCAACACCACGTGCCCAAGCCTGCCTACATTTAGCGTCTGAGTATGAGAAAGCTTCAAACTTCCAGATCTTGCAATGCTCTTTGACTGTTTTTCATCTCTCACGAGTTATATTCACGACTTGAAACGCACTTTGTTCTTCATCTCTCACGAATATATATAATATGTATATATTCATCTCTCACGACGCAAGCAGGTCGTGAGGGGTGTATTTGAAAGTGTTTGTAGAAACCAGACACCAGTGGTGAGGAGCACCGTTACCACTCAGCTGCCATAAAACCCTCCTTTCCATCGATGTGCGGTTTAACAAGACCCCGGAGTGGTCTCCCTGCTGCCCCCTCCCCCTTGCCCAGCGACAGCCAAGAACCCATCTTGCTAAAGTTTAAGTCAAAACGTGGCATTTCTCGACTCAGAATGCACAGGTGATTTTTCAATTCTGTGGATAAAGGCCGGGATTTCCACAATGGTTCCACACAATACTCCTGTTTGTACCTGATTCCAGAGACCGGAAAGTGAAGCTCTGAGAAGTTACAACCAATTGTTGTTTATGTGGTTTCGGAATGGCCGCAATTTCTTTTTTTATGATGGCTTTATGGACGTCTTAACCCAATGTAACAGCTGTGTTTGATCAAGTGACAGAAACTTTCTATACCTCATTTCTTCACCCGTCACTTGGGAGTAATAAGCACACCTGCTCCAAAGGGGGGCTATAGACTCTACAGAGAGAAGTGTGAAGCATTTAGATCAGAAGTTAATTTGGAGCTTTTCATTAAGCTCAAAATACTTTCAAATGTCCACATCATTTCATCTCAGATGCATTATTTTATTTTATTTTTTATTTTTTTTTGCATTTTTTTTAAAACACGTATTTCCAAATTCCAAACGTCTGAGCATTTTCTAGTTCTTCCTCTTGGTTGCAATACACTACTCGACTGCATAATAATTTATATGATTTTACTCTTTTATAGTTTTTCACACGTCCATTAGGTTGAAACAGCTAAAAGGTTCTGGTTTGCCTTTCAAAGCACACGCATTCTTTCTCCCATTGCTCTGTGTAGTGTTTTACATTTATTAATTCAATTTGATGCATTCTGTTTTTCAAATTTTCTCTATTTTAAGTGATATTTTAGTGAAGTTGACTCTCCGTTGTGAAACAATTGTGTAAAAACCTCCCCGTTCTAATTTTCAATGCATACAACTGTGATTTCAAGAGTTAGTGTTCATTGCAGTTACTTTCAGGACTGTTACACCTTCCTGCTGTTTTTCATCTTTTACTGTTTTCCAGTGTTCCTTTTTTTTTGTTCCCTTTGCATTTTTCATTATTTTGTCTGATATTGCTATAACCTCTAGGAACTCACTGACACTTAGTGTTTTGAGGCTTTTATTAATTGTATCCTGCATGTGAACACAAGGTGTTATGTTTCAGAGATGGATTGCTTATTGAAAGTCTCACAGCACAGAATAAGTGTATCCTCACCTTTTGCCCTTGGTCCTTATCCAGTGTGGATGCAATGAGAAGCAGGTCAATTGTGCAAAGTGAGTAGCCTAACACCCTATAGCCTGGGGAGTAGGAAAAAACAGTTTTTTCTGTGTATACTGGAGTAGGAGGCAGCCCTGTGGAGTCCTCTTATAACAGCCCTTTGGATGTAAATGCAGCCTTTGAAGGAGTCTGGGAGACCTTGATAGTTTTATCACCTACAAAGGGCTGTAAGGTCATGGGATTGTTCCTCCTTCAAGTGTAAATATCACAAGTGGACTCCAGGGGCTCTAAGAGCCTCAGGACTTAACCCAGAGATACGTCTGTGCTGTAATCCCTTGCCTTCAGGGAGGTAAGAGAAGTTTTTTTTTCCCCCATTGGGTTACATCACTTATTCCTTTCATTACAGAAACAAGCATCTGCATATCTAAGCCTACGGTATATGAACATGTTTCTAGAAGTGCAAGCAAGCATTTCCTAATATTATATCATATACGTTTCAGTGTCCCAGGGAGACAGGGCTTTTGTTTTTGTTTGTCTGTTTTTGTTTTTACAGGAACACTGAGAAAGCCAGAGAAGTTGTATTCCCCACAATATTTTTATGATTTTCATGGCATATGCTTTCCCAGACTTCCTGCATTTTTATTTCTAAGCAGTATATATGACAAATAACATGTACTGGATAGTTTTCATCCAGTCTAATTCTCTCTGTATCTTAGATGGAGACAGTTCTATATTTTAATGAATTTTATTACTATGATTATGTATACACAAATAGAGGGATACATATGATGGATGGATAGATAATGATGGATGGATAGACAGATGGATAGATAGATATGATGGATGGATGGACAGATGGATAGATAAATAGATCAGTGTGATGGATAAATGGATAGATAAAATGCAGGTACACCATACAGTATAATATATAAAATTTTTTAGGGTTTTATATATACATACATATACATTTCAATGATTACCTTTGTTCTATCATTTTTTCAACTGATTATTCTCCCACCTTTTCTGTTCCTTTCCTATGAGCTCAGAACATACAAACTATTATTAATCTCTTTTTTAAAAAAATATTTTATTTATTTATTTGAGAGAAAGAGAGAGCGTCTGTCAGTGGGCAGAGGGGCAGAGGGAGAGGGAGATGCAGACACCCCGATGTGTGTGGAGCCTGATGCAGAGCTCGATCTCAGGATCGAGTCTTAGATCTCTCTCAGGATCTAAGTCTTATATCATGACCTAAGTCAAAATAAAGAATCAGACCTTTAACAGACTGAGTCACCCAGGAACCCCTTAATCTCTTACAGATATTCATAGTGATTAGGATGTGTGCACTATTGACTTATGAAAGTCTAATATTAACTCAATTTTTACAGGTCACATAATACAAGGATATTAGAAAAACTTGGCTAAATCCACTTCAAATGCATCATAGTTGGCATTTATTTTAGTTCTATCATCGTTAAGCCCATCACATCACCATCAAAGTTCTAGTCCCAAAATCCTTGTGGCTTTCTTCTATATGTGCCAGTTTCCTTGATTTTCAATCCTTTCTGCACCTGCAACCTTTTTTTTTAATTTTTATTTATTTATTTGAGGGAGAGAGTGTGAGTGGGAGCAGAGGGATAAGCAGACTCTACTGAGTGTGGAGTCCAATGTGGGTCTTGAGCCTAGAACCCTAAGTTCATGACCTGAGCCTAAACCAAGAGTCAGATGCTGAACCGACTGAGCCACCCAGGTGCAACCTTTCACCTGAGATCCACTTGTGTTCCTCCATTTCTCTAAGGACTGGCACACGAATGATGGATTCTCTTAGTTTTTGGTTGTCTGAAATGATCTTTATTTCTCTTTCAATTTAGTAGGATGGTTTGACAGTGGAACGTTTTACTAGATCATGACTTCCATTGTTTCTGTGGAGAAGGTCCATCGTGTTACCTCCTTCTCTGTACGTATGAAGATTTCCGCTAAGCATTTGTTTTGCCATTTTATTAGGGTAGGTCTCTGTAAATTTCTTTTTGCTTGTTCTCCTTGGGCTGGGAGGTGTTCCTGAGTCTCTAGCATGATGTCCTCCTTCAGGATTGGCAAGTTATGGCTCGTGACCTTTCAAATACTGCCTCTGCACCATTTAAGATTCCCTCTTTTTCTAGTATATTATATACTTACATGCTATTTTTTAAACTATACTCCTTTATCCCTTTCCTTCTCTATCATATTCTCATTCTTTGGATTCTTCATGTTTCATTTTGTCCATAGCAGCTTCATTCACAACGGCCAAAAGGTATCCATCAACAGATGAATGGATGAACAAGATATGATGTACATATGGAAAATTACCCAGTCATGAGAAAGGAGAGCTATTCTGATACCTGCTACAACACAGATGAACCTTGAGGTAGTTATGCTCAGTAGAATAAGACAGACACAAAAGAACAAATCCTGTGTGCTTCCACTTCAATGAGGAACTTTCTTCAAGCAATCAAATTCACAGACACAGAAACTAAAACAGTGGGTGTAAGGGGTTTGGGGAGGGTAACAGGGAGTCGGTGTTTAATGGGGGCAGAGTTTCTATTCTGCAAGATGACAAAAAGTCTGGAGATGGTTTCATGACAATGGGAATGCACTTCACATAATAGAACTGTATGCTTCAAAATGGTTAAGATGGTAAATTTTGGGTTATTAAATTAGATAAATTCTTCAACTGACTGTTAAAAGAACATTGGAGTTACTAGTCCTTCCTTCTGGAATCATTTTGCTCAGATAACTATATGACTTTCTCTTTCCGTCTTCTTGGATCTCTACTACATGGCTACCTGTGTTATGTGTTATGTTTCCATGTGACCCTCATTGATACCTGCAATTTTCTCCATTGAGGGTTTATTTATTTCCTGTTTCCCCTCATGGGAACAGAAGCTTGGAGGACCATACCTGTGTGGGCCACTGCTTTCTCTGCTACAGACCTACAACCCAATCCAGGCTCAGCAGAGACCCAGTGAACGCACACCAAACCCCTGGTATCAGCACTTGTCAAAATATACTCTTTTTTTTTTGCACTGCATACATAGCGATAGATGACTACATTGCTCTCACTATACTTTCTAATAGTTAATTCTAAAAACTCCGAGACACTCATTCTACTGAAAGATAATGGGTTAGTGTCCTGACACTGCCTAACATGGCTACAATTTGGGGAGGTGCTACCCCTGAGTGCACCTGTATATAGATCCTGCTAGGAAGGTTTTGAAAAGGAGCTTTCACACATTTCCACTGTGATTTATTGGTGCTGATGGGGGCTTTTTCTTCAAATGTGGGACTAGATCCTATTGAACCATTACTCAAGGGGGAGAAAAAACAATCCACAGTTCATGGACAATAAACATGGCAATAAAGAAAGGCACTCAATGGCATACCACCCCAGGAAGACCATGCCCATCAGTTGGCAAAATAATTGCACACCCTGAAACTAAAATAAAGAACTGAGAAGCAAATGAAAGCTAACTAAATTAAAACAAATGCACGAACTGTGGGAGACACAGGCAAGAAGCTGCCCTCACCGGCCCGCTGACATTTGCAGGAACTGTGGGAAATCTCATCCAGTCCTATCAATACCCATTCTTATAACTACAGCCCACCACATGTTAGAACGGCCGTCGGACGTGTCATAGAGATTCTTTTTCCTGTCTCCGCATGGAGGGATTTGTGGGATTTTGTCTGACTTTGTAGGCTTAAAAGAGGCAGAGACAGGAGAGAATTTTTGGACAGAAAAGTGCATAAAGGGGTTGATGTGTGTTTGTGCTGCTACTGTTCACATTTGGAGATATGAAATTTACCCCATCCATGAATGAGAGGAATGCAGGAGTGCAAGTAGCGACTTACCGGTTGGATTTTCTCTGGGACATGCATTTTCAACGGCAGGCAATCGTGCCCTGCAAAGGGGCAAAAATTCATTCTCGGTGGGTGAAAAAAAAGGTCACATATTTGCAATGTATAAGGTCGAGATTTGCAAGGCGTACATAACCAGGTCTACAGTTCCAGTAGATCTAGATCCAGTATGGATCCAGAGGTGATCTACACAGCAGACCTACAGGGTGGTGTTCAGAATTCATGCAGGTGGGGCTGGCTACATAAGTAAAAAAAGCCAGAACAAGAGTAAATTTGCTGTTTCCTGTGACAGCGAACTGGGACACAGGTCTTGTGCCCTTGGACTGGAATTTACACCATTGGCTCTCCCGAGTCTCCAGCTCTCCGACTGCTCCTCTTGGGACTTGTCAGCACCATAAGCCAGTGAGCCAGATTCAGGGAATACAAATGCACACAGCAGCTACGTTTGAATGTGAGATGAACGGCAAAGCTTTCTCTGTCCAGCATATGTAGGCCCACGCTCTTTGTGCAATTCAAATGTAACGAGGCAGCCTGTATTTTATCTGCCCCGTCCGATAGGCAGCAGGAACTGTGTCTGGCACAGGGCTTCGACACCAAGGAATAATGGAAACAGGCAGCTGGAGCTGATATTCCTGTCCAAGGACAGAAATGAGGAGGAAGATGTATTACAATTGGGGGTGGGGGGGAGGTGGGGGGGTAGGGGCGGATAGGAAAGTTAATCTTGAAGCATTTACGTTTGACACCGATTGTTCAGTGGCATTTATGCTCAAGGACTGGCAGCCGACTTTCAGAATCACGCAGGTGCCCATGTGTGCTTTGGAGGAGAGGATGGCACGTTTGCAGGTGTGTGGACCAGGGTAGGGTTGGTAAGGAACATTGGGGAAATTACACAAGGCTTTGCAGACTTGGCAAGAATAGTGGCCTTTATTGCCACCACCATGAACTTCTTAAACACACACAGGTAAGAAAGCCATGCCCCAGATCAAGTGACCCAGGACCTCCACAATTCTGGGTGGTTCACGTATACCTTTTTCTGTTCCTGGCACTTAGTGAAGCAAGTCAGCTAATGGATTTAGCTAAGGGCTATGTGTTTATTTTACCATGAATATGTAGACAAGAAAAGGCAAAAGGCAAAGAGAGGAGACCTAAGCTCCTAGAGATAATCCTAGAAAAAATAAGAATATTGAATTCATTGTGAGATCAGAGTCTTGACCGGTATCCAAACAAATGCATGAATTAGAAAGCAAAGAACATGGCATCCCTTGTAAATCTGAAGAGGGGTCTCAGGTGTCTAAAACAATCCCATTTTATAGGAAAAGAAAAAAGAAGGGAGATCAACACAGAATCTTTTGAATATTAACAACTGGGCCTCCAATGTACCTGTTCTACCTTAGTGTGCGCGGAGTGAAAACACCCAGGTAATTGACATAATTAGGACCCAAATGGCATGTTGAGGGGAAGTGAGTGTATTTCAAGGGAACCACGCAGGACAGCATTAAATTAAATATTAAACTCAATCCCCCTCTTGGTTGATGACAATCGTATCCACGTCCTAATGTTGAAAATGGATGAGGTTGCCAGATACAGAAATGATTGATTTTTGTTTCCGTGCAAGACACAGCCAGTATGGGATGACCCACACAGTGGAGTACAAAACCTAGAAAAGTATCAATGGGTTGAAAACCAAAGAGAAAGAGAAGTGAAAGAATTCAATTCGATGACCCAAACTGGGTCAGCTGAAGAAGAAGGTCCTGAGATCGTCTCATCAAAAGGTGATGAAAAGCCAAAGCCCAAGCAAGAAACTGTAACTCAGAAGCTATGACAATCTTGGAGAATTTTGAGTCCTTGCTATGGATAATTAATTACACCCTTTTGGCAGGGAAGTCCCTCCTCAGTTGTCTTTGTTGCCTTTGTGGGAAAACAAAGTATCTTGGAAATCAACAAAAAAGAATTTGTGAAATCAAGATAGAACAGACTGTCCTGTGCCTGGAGCATAATCAGATCTCTGGAGGAAGGAAAACCACCCAAGAATGTGGGGCCCACATGGTCCCTCGGAAGAAATACATCGAGTCAATAATTTTAACCTGTCACCGTTTTCAATGTCGACTAAAAAAAAAAAAATGGAAGGGAAATGAAAACCAATGAAAATGCATTGTTTGTGTTTTCCTTTGTTTAGTTGAAGCTAGGTCAGGCATTTTTAGGAATAGTCTCCTGATGCCTTCCAAGAAGCTGGCTTGGGAATTGACCTCTCATGCCCTCCTGTGTTCTTCACCTCTGACGAAAGTGTCATCCATGAGTTCACCTGACGCAGCCAGAGGAGAAAGGAGCTGCCAGGGAAGCTAGTCTGCGTGGCCTACCTCCAAGTCCCTATCAAATCCCAAGAACTATATGAGTTTGCAAGGGCTGCCACGGAAACAATCAATCCATCCATCAATCAAACTGGCTTAGAACAACAGAGATGCCTTATGTTGGAGACGCAGAGGCCAGAGAGTGTGAAGGGATGTGGGTAGAGCTGTGCTCTGTACCCAGGCTGTAAGGGAGAGTCTGCTCTACCTGTGTCTTCTTGCAGGTGGAAGGTCGCTGGGCTGTGGCAGCATCAAACCTCACACTCTATGGGCATGTGTGTCCAAATAAGGACATCAGCCATGTTGGGTTAGGGGCCCACCCTACTCCACCATGACCTGGTCCTAACTACCTATATCTTCACGATGACGCTATGTCCAAAGTGCATCCCACTCTGGGGTTCTGGAGGCTAGGATGTCAACACACGAGTTTGGAGGGGGTCAAAGGTTCATGACAGACTGGGTTTCACACGATATTAACCCTGGTCTTATCATACTTAAAATAGATACTCATTTATTATGGATATTCCAGTCTTACTCTTCTTATTCCATGGCCCACTTATCCTGTTCCATAACCGACCAATTCTTACCCTACAGCCCACTTACCCTATTCCATAACCAACCAATTCTTACCCCACAGCCCACTTACTATATCTTGTAACCAACCAATTCTTACCCTAAGGCCCACTTACCCTGTTCCATACTGACCAATTCTTACCCCAGGGCCCACTTATCCTGTTCCGAAACCGATCAATTTTACCCCATGTCCCACTTACCTTGTTCCATAACCGACCAATTCTTACCCCATGGCCCACTTACCCTATTCCATAACCGTCCAATTCTTACCCCATGGCCCACTTACCCTGTTCCAAAACTGACAAATTTTACCCCACGTCCCACTTATCCTGTTCCATAATGGACCAATTCTTACCCCACAGTCCGTAACCAACAAATTCTTACCCCATGGCCCACTTATCCTATTCTGTAACCGAACAATTCTTACCCCACAGCCCACTTACATGTTCCATAACTGAAAAATTCCTACCCCCCAACCCACTCTTACTATTCCATAAATGACCAAATGTGAGCGAAAGGATTGCAAGATCCCTGTTCTTTTGTTATTTCATTTTATTAACCTGTAAGGATGAGTGGCAAATTATTGAATGTTGAATGAACTGACCATGGTAACAGCTTCCTAAAAGACTCTTTTATCAACCGAATCCGCAATTTTATTAAAAATACTAATAACAAAGTAAGATATGTTTTCTCCAAGCTAAACACTTTCCTATGAGCTTTCCATAGATACATATTTATCTGATATTCATAAGCTCAGAGGGGCAGACATGCTCAGGAGACTGCACATCTTGGTCCCTAAAGAACCTCCAAAGTGATGTCACCCCCAGCTCACCCACTTCAGACACTTGGAAAGAGAGGGCGACCAGATGACTGCATATTTGCATCTTGACATTTGCATCTATGCGTTTGTATACTCCAATATTCACATGTAGATCTCCCCATCTTTCCACAAGGAATAGGGAGCAGTTGTGCTGGGACAGGAAGGTCATCTCCATGAAACTCACTGAACAAAAAGTGAAGGTGATGTTTGATTTTTCCAAGACTGAATTAGTATCCATGTGACAGGAGATATATAGCAGGCTTGACCCAAAAAAGACTAGAGGTGGACAAGCTTCTAAATGTCATTTCTAGAGATACGGGAGAGATGATCAACATACCCAGGGTCTGACAGATCTTTGGGATATATCGCTGCCAACCAGGATGTTTATGTTCAGTGTTGCACAATGATCTCGTGTGAAGAATGACAAGAAGTCAAACATTGCCACATCCATAGACATATAATATATAAAGTGATGAAAACTGAGAATCTCGTCAACAGGTAACCCAACTCTGAAGCTTCTCCAAAGGAGGAATCGAGAGGTTCTGGAGACATGAAGATTCTACTGCTGTGTCTTATACTTGTTTTGGCTTGTGATGCCCACCTACCCCTTCCTAATGTACTGACACAGGTATTGTGTACACGCTGACCTGACAAGGTGGTCTTTTTTTTAATGATTTTATTTATTTACTTGTGAGAGACACAGAGAGAAAGAGAGAGAGAGAGAGGCAGAGACATTGGCAGAGGGAGAAGCGGGTTCCATGTGGGGAGCCTGATGTGTATGTGTGTTTGGTTTCCATGGGGAGGGGAGTTTAATATGTATATCCAAATGTATGTACTCCAAGGTTAGCCGTCTACTTGGAAACTCAGAATGCCTCTGTTAATCGTGTCTTTACATATTTCTCCTGGACGTGTCTCCTATGCTCTAATAATTGCACATTTCTACATTTCTCCTGTAGTATAAGAGAGAATGTGCATCAGCCAATGAGCTGTTGGGGTTGAGGCCTTGCAGTTGATAAGCATGGTTATGCTATTTTAGGAATATGTCGATTTGTGGTTTTGTTGTTGGCTTGGGTTTTCCCAGTATTTTATAAATCTTGAGTCACTCAATAAAGTTAGGTCTGTGCTGATGCAAAAGAGAAAAGAGGGCCATGATGGCCAATGTTGGAGAAAATGAAAAGAAATTGAGTAAAGTTGCTAATGAGAAGTTTACTTTTAGATTTCAGGACCATGGAAGACCTTGTACGTATCATCCAACAACCTTGACAAGATTGGCGAGAATGGCCCGTTCAGGGTTTATATGAGAGGTATCAACGTGGACGCACCAAGACTCAAAATGTCATTCAATTTTTATGTCAAGTAAGTAACAATAACACAGACTAAAACTGCCTGTAAATGCTTGGCCCTCAGGGGGCATCTGATTCACTGTTTGCACTGAAATGTCAGGATGTGAACAAGTTAGTACACCTTGTTGTTTAAAGAGATGGTTCTCATGCTTCGGTGACCATAGGGTTCCTGCCACTGGCTCAATTATTCTGTATCCTGAAGAACTCACAAGTAGCATATTTTAATCATTGCTGCCTCAAGTCTTATTTATAAAATGACTGCTCTACTCCAGGCACTTTATTAAGAACTCACAAAACTAAGAGAACATGAGGAAATTTATTTGTGTTTTTTGAGCTTCATTGGTCAAAATAGAGCCTTACAGAGATCTATAAACTAGTAACGACACTATGCATGAAATTCTATTATAAGAGTGAAGACGAAGTGGAATGAGAGTAGCAAAAATTGGCCAATGTTTGCATGAGGGAGTCTACAAAGTGTGACTGGCACAGGGCAGGTGTAGGGTGCTTCTGAAGGTGGACTGGGATGTTCAAACAAAGAAGGAGCAAGGGGACAGATGTTGGCACCCAGATCAATGGAAAGGGCCTGAAATCAATGAGAAAATTTGAGCACCTGCACACATCTCTCTCTGTGTCTCTGTCTCAGACATGGACACACATCCTTGAAATTTATTGCTACATTGGAGGTAACCGTAAGCACATACTTTGATGACTCCATCTGCAAATAGCAATCATTTCCATACCAACATTTAAGTTTCATCAGAAGGTCCCGAGAAGTATACAATGAAGCAAGAGGGATCATTTAATGCAAATAAATGGAGAGCGTCCAGAACCACCACATCTTGCAAACAGATCCACCGCCCATAAGATTAAAAGCTATATTTACATTCGAGGTGGAGAGCTGTTTCTTTTTACTGTTTGCTGTCCTTTGAATCCAGATAGAACTGTGCTGCTGACCGATGCTCCCTTAGGAGTTCAAAAAGGAGGCAGTATAGAGAAACAGGAAAGTTTGCAAGGCGGAGGGGGACTCAAGCAGAAAACAAGATGTGAAGTATTGCAAGGCTGAGAAATGCTTGGGCAAACCTACTGGCTGGAGGACTGAAGCCAGGAAAAGCTTGAAAATAAGGAGAGAAAGGTGTTCGTCTGTCAGGTTGGGGGAGAAACGGGAACAGGAATAAAAGGGAGGATGATGTTTCTAATGATATATATCAAAAACCATGCCTTAGCAGAAACGGAATGAAGTCTGTTTCTGAGGATCGCAGTTGTAAAGCTGTAAGTGGGCTCCAAGATGTCACACACAGTAGAGACAGACTGTGAGGAATGAAAAACCGAAAAGGATGAGCATTAAGACATTAAAATAAGAGGGTTATGTTTGGAGGGATGCATTTATAAATATACACGTATAATTGATGATGTATAAAACATGTTATCGAATTATAAGGTAAAACAACATATAATAATTATTTTAAATATCTTTTCTTCTTTTTTTAATTTTTATTTATTTATTTATTTATGATAGTCACAGAAAGAGAGAGAGAGAGAGAGAGAGGCAGAGACACAGGTAGAGGGAGAAGCAGGCTCCATGCACCGGGAGCCCGACGTGGGATTCGATCCCGGGTCTCCAGGATCGCGCCCTTGGCCAAAGACAGGCACCAAACCGCTGCACCACCCAGGGATCCCTAATAATTATTTTACATTCACATGTATATATATGCAGTATAGTGAGCATTCCATTAATAATACTCGAAGGCTTCCCTAAGTTTTAGTGGATAAATCTGCTATACATAATATACAATAATTATATTAATGTGTGCAATGTTATGTAATTGTAGAATTGATTATGCATGATACATAATACAGTTGATTTTAATGTTATATATATGGACAATCAGATTGCACACATTCCTATCTCAATAGATACTAAATTGATTATGGGTAATACACAGTATGATTGATTATATGTTATATGTACATAATATCAAATTGCAGACACCCCAATCCCAAGAGATAAACTTGTTAGCTTTTAATTATTTTTAAAGAATACCATATGATCTTTTTTGGTCATTTTTACAAGTTTTGTGTCCATCTGCATTTAGTTGACTTTGCATGTGGCCTCTCCTTCTGCAAGGAGGTTTCCTGGAGTGTAGTGTACACATGATTCTGGGCATCCACATGAAGGATAGTTCACTCAGTTCGCACATACGTGTGCATCTACTGACCTTTCGAGGCAACATCTAGTATACTTGTATTCGTGGAAAACGTCACCTTTGTTTTTTCTTCTTTCCTAATATTTAAATTTCATGTTTAATTGGCTTTAATACGACCTGTTTTGAATCTGTTGCTGGTCTTCAGACCTACTGATCTGATTCTATGTGTAGACAAAGACATCCTTGCGAGGTGATATTTGATCCTGGAAAACCTATTTCTTGTCTTTCCAATGTCACACTGTGCATAGGCACTCAATGATGCCTCAAGCAGGGCCTTGGGGGGTGGAAAGAAAGAAAATGTTAACCATGGACCAAAGTTTGTTTTCATCCATCCACTTGAAGGTTTTTTGTTTTTAAGGGTTGACGGAGAATGCGTTGAAAAGTCTGTTGAGGGATCATTAGGACAAGACAATCTTATCAATACTGGTTGTAAGTACAAGCGTTCGTTGATATAATAGGGTTGAAATGGGATTCTCGACTTCTCTCCAGAACTCTGTCTACCTGAACTCTAGTTTGACCAATGCTTCGAAGTGAGACTGTGCACATGTCCCTAAATCTTCTGAGCACTGTATTTTGTGGTGCGCAGACAAGTCAATCAAGGGACACCAGTGGCCCCTTCCAATTCTGAGTATTATTCATGGTGTGCTTAGGATACTCAGTTCATAAGGTTCTCAAGTGAAGGAAAATGTTTCCAGATCACTTAAAATGACCTTAGGAACTAAATCAAACAGGCCTATCCTGAGTTTTTTTATTGACATCGTTTTGCTTAATGGAATACATTTTATTTTTTTATTTTTTTATCAGAGCAAAACAGACTTTATTTTTTAAAAATTGGAGTTCAATTTGCCAACATATAGCATAACACCCAGGGCTCATCCCATCAAGTGCCCCCCTCAGTGCCCATCACCCAGTCACCCCTGCCCCCTGCCCACCTCCCTTTCCACCACCCCTTGTTCATTTCCCAGAGTTAGGAATCTCTCATGTTATGTCTCCTTTTCTGATATTAATGGAATACATTTTAAACCATAATCTTAAAACCTCTTATCGATTCCATGTATGGGAGATTAACTTAGAATCCAAGGAAATCAGAGTGATTTCAAACAGCAGCCACATTTCTTCATAAGCTCAGCGTGTGTCTGAAGCAAGGGGCTGCTGCTTAAGATTTAGATGCCTAAACTCCTCTCAAGGATCCTAAACAACTTTCTGATTTTTAGTGGCCAGATGTCTAAATATGCGATCAAAATTGAAGCGTGTCAATCTGTAGTTACAACCCTCGTCTGAGATTACAATAGATAACGAACATGTAAGTAAGTAAAATATACATCAATCAAGCGAACTATATGCCTGCCCTTCTGCACCACACATATTCATCAGTAACTTTTATTACCAGTGTATTTTTAAATAACATTGTCACTTTCCTTACTCTTACGTGATCTTTCTGTTTGCCTGAATCATCAATGTTCTCTTCTTTAATTTTCTACATTTTGTAACCTTTTTAAAGATAGATTTGGACATGGCAAATTTAAGAAAGGAGAGAAACAGAATGACTTTACTGGACTTACTGTAACAGGCCTTGGGGAACTAGGAATTGTAACCAGAAACTGTAACTAGAAACATTTGTTTGAAATTGTAACTAGAAAACATTTTAACAAGACTGGGAAGTGTGAAATGGTTAAGTGCACATGTGAAATATTTAATTGCAGGAAGGCAATGTACCCCCTACCCCCCTTGATGTCATTGGCATAAGCAACATTAATGTTCACTGAGCTGTTGAGGGGACGCATAAACAAATACAAAATGTGACCAATACGGTAACCACACCATGGTAAAGCCAATCTACAATAAATTAACAAAGGGAGGGCAGCCCTGGTGGCCCAGTGGTTT
Source organism: Canis lupus familiaris (assembly GCF_011100685.1). Taxonomy (NCBI): domain Eukaryota; kingdom Metazoa; phylum Chordata; class Mammalia; order Carnivora; family Canidae; genus Canis; species Canis lupus. The sequence continues at coordinate 2,861,470 of NC_049260.1, forward strand.
AGCCTCACCTTCAGCCCAGAGTGTGATCCTGGAGACCCAGGATCAATTCCACGTCGGGCTCCCTGCATGGAGCCTGCTTCTCCCTCTGCCTGTGTCTCTGCCTCTCTCTCTCTCTCTCTGTCTCTCTCTCTGTGTGTCTGTGTTTGTCATGAATAAATAAATAAAATTTTAAAAAAATAAAGTGAAGAGAATAATATATATATATATATATATATATATATATATATATGTAAGTATTTACATATTTTTTTCTTCTGTCCTACAGATGAAGGTGACAATGTATTCCAGGTTGTTGAAGTGACCCCAAATTTTCTGCTAGCCTATGATTTCAATGCTGATGACCAAGGTGGAATGACAAAAACAGTTTTTTTCTTCGGTATGTATTACATCCTGATGATTTTCATGGCCATATAACACATCCACCGTCAGCATTTTCATTGAGAAAACCAGTACATCTTCTCATTACTAATTATCCTGCAAACAAATCTGAAGTCTCTTGGTGCTTTGTGTCAAGGATCCTGGAATTATTCTAAAACACAAATGTGGAAACAAGGGCTGGTAACTGTGGCAGCTATTAAATCACCAGACATATAAAAATAAGTCCAATGTTAAAACTGAATATTAAAAAAAAAAAGAGTTCTATTATAAATAGTTCCTTAACAGGTCAACAAATTTCAGTCTCAACTATTGTCAGGTTGACCCCAATTCTTGCAATTTATGACCATTCTTCTCATACACTCTTCAGCTTTGCAGCTGAAGCTTCTCAAATAAACCTTCACCACATTTAATCCTCCCAGTGCATTGCTGTCATGATACTACTGACTCTTTCGCCGGTGAATAACCACACACAGGCACTGAGATGGGTGTTGTGGCCTCTGGGACAGTAGGTGTCAATTTGGATACAGGCATCTGAGAACTGTAGTTTTAATGAAAACAAAAACCAACGAAGCTGTCTCCCATACGGGAGACATTACCATTACATCCCATTACCATGGGAGACACGGCTGCTATTGGTCTGGAGGGTGAGAACGGTCCTTCCAATTGCTTTGGGTCCAGAAGCAACGTGCATGTCAGATCTAGATTCTGAGGCACAGGCCGAGGTGCAGTCGATTGGATTTCTTGCTGGATTGGGTCCAAGATTCATGGAGTTCCTACTGCGTCCCTGGAGTTCTGCTGCTGATGCTGGACAGTGCACGGCTGTGCAGTTGGACAGGGTTTCACGGCTCTTACCCACCAAGTCAGGCAGCTGACATTGCCACAAGGGCAATGGTCATTGTTTGGGACTCCATGAAGGACTAGATTTCCCCATAAGTGATTCTCATTCTGTATTCAGAAATTCTTAGGGCTTCTAACGGGCAATTTCCACTTTATACATGATTTCCAGTCAGAGGACCTGGTGTTCATAAGGAAGACGTTGCAAAGTTCAAGAAGCTGAGTAGCGAAAAGGGTATTCCAGAAGAAAATATTATATACTTAGGCGACACTGGTAATGTGACTCCCGATATATAATTTTTTGAATACATCCTTCACCTGATACATAACTCTGCTTTTTCACCTTTCTCTTCTGTGGATGATCTTGTATAAAATCTACAATTGAGAAGAAGAAATCATGGGGAGTCTGGATGGCATGGGTGGTGAAGCATCCGATTCTTGATTTTGGCTTGGGTCATCAATTCTGGGTTGTGGGTTAGAGCCCTGCATCAGATGCCACACTTCTCCATCACCCTCTTGTCCTCTCTCCTTTGCTCTCTCTCTTAAATAAATTTTAAAATATTAAGATTACAAAAGAATAAATTCTTACAAATACTGGGATGTTATCATTGGTTCTTCCTCTTTTCACGTTTTGTATTTTTGTTACCAGACAATTGTCCAGCCCAGTGATGCCAACTCCTCCTAAATACTGTAAGTAACAATGACCTGTCATGAGTGCCTTATGTCAACTAACCCAATACTTGTGTCAGTAGAGAACTGTTTTGTTACAAGAGATTACACTGTTTACCCCAAGTCCTATGAGTTTGAAAACCAAATGAGGTGATTGATGCTAAAAAACAGATTTGGTTTCAATGTGCAATCACACAAAATTCACGCCAATGATAGTCATTCAGAGACAGGCAGGAGATGACACATTTTGGTGGGGATGACTAGAAAAGCACTGGAGAGCCTCTACCCATGCGGTGTACCACATGCCTTTAAGGCATATTCACCAGCAAAAGGTGTTTTCCTTAAAATGTGATTTTTAAAAAAGATTTATTTATTTATTTATTATTTATGATAGACACACACACACACAGAGAGAGAGAGAGAGAGAGAGAGAGAGAGAGGCAGAGACACAGGAGGAGGGAGAAACAGGCTCCATGCTAGGAGCCTGACGCGGGACTCAATCCCGGGACTCCAGGATCTCACTCTGGGCCAAAAGCAGGTGCCAAATGCTGAGCCACCCAGGGATCCCCAAAATACGATTTTTGAACTTTCTAAAGTCAGATGAGCCTCAAACCATGATGCTGATATAGCCTAAAGGGCGCCTTGTGTCACTGCTCTTGGGAAGCAATGGAGGATACAAGAGCAAATGGAGACATTAGCTTCCAGGCCACATATAACATCTTGAAGCCACAGAGCTTTTGGAATTGGAAGAGCAGAGTGTCAGTCCATCAAGAGTCCTGTAAAATCATTTTTGATGGGCCATCTCCATGAGCATGCATTCTGAAATTATCCAGGTCCTGGCAGGGATCTTCATCATGAAAGGTCCCATCCAATGTACATCCACAAAAAAAAAAAATTCTCATGGTTCTTCCTATATTGTAGGGATGGAGACTCTGAAGTTTCGTCAGAACATGTGTGCTGGGTTAACTTGAACCCTTGACATTATACTCCTTGAGGCCCACCGTCGTAGGCTATTATATGGTCAACTCACTTGAACCTTCTGTCCTGTTTCCTTCCCTCTAGCTGTGTCACGTGTCGTCTTCCTCATGGAATCAGGATCAACAGTAGGATGAAAGCACTCCTTATTTCTGCTCGGCATCATTTCTCTTTCTTCATAAACATGTTTCCTTTTGCCATTTCATCTCTCTCGCTACCATTCATGCCTATTGGGTGTTACTGGAATTCATATGATGGAATAAATTGACTAAACATGTGTTCTGTATCCGTATTTTTGTGCAGATAGTCACTTATTTATAAATACCCAAATATCCACTTTCAATATAACTATCCAGAAATGCATGGCTATAACAGGATCAATATCATATCAGAGACATTTTACATTAAGACTAAATGTGCTATAGAGATATCATTAAGGGAGGGAGAAAGAGATCTAAACCATAAGGAGAAAGAGGAAATTCTGATGGATATATTTCCTTCCCAGAGCAGTGGACACTGCGATGTGTAAGGAATGGCCATTCCGACTGCAGTAGGCAAACTCGTTGATCAGCTATCTGTGACACACAGGTGTTCACCATTGAAGAGATTAGCAGTCTGGATGCAAAACTTGTTCTGATGGCTGAGCCAGAGTTCAGAGATCTACTCCAGGCCCCAGGAAAATAAAATTAGATCTCAACAACCTTTAATAGAATAAATAGTGTTTTTACTTACACAGAACTAGTTTTTTTTTTTAAAGATTTTATTTATTTATTCATGAGAGACACAGAGAGAGAGAGAGAGAAGCTGAGACACAGGCAGAGGGAGAAGCAGGCTCCATGCAGGGAGCCCAACGTGGGACTCGATCCTGGGTCCCCAGGATCACACCTTGGGCTGCAGGTGGCGTTAAACCACTGCACCACCAGGGCTGCCCACACAGACACAGTTTCGAAATGGGCTACAGTATGCACACGTCGAAAGCATCAGTAAAGAATACTATCTTGGTTTTTGTTGGAAGTCAGAAACATGCCAAGGGCAATGTTTCATTTGTGCTTTTTGAATAAAAGACTGTATGCATTTGGAGTTCTGACTCTGGTCACAAGAGTGTGTCTGGAAATGCTGGGGAGTGAAGTAGATCAATCAATCCTCAACCTCGTGGGCATGTTGAAAGGTGAGCCCCGGTAATAATGTGTTTAAAAAACTGTGAACTATAACACACATACCCATATACCATTGTGTGTGTGTATGTGCATATATACATGTGCATAAATATCATGTGTAAAAATTACAGAAATCTTGTAAGAATAGAAGCCAGAATCTGCATTTTTTTGACCTAGTTTCTTTCACTCTTTCATGAAGGTATGTGTGTGAGACTAATGTTAATAAGGAACGGAAGGTTGTCACCACGGATGGCATAGAAATGAATAATCACAGAAAACTATTAACAAAATGATGGCAACCAATTTAACACCTTTAATGAAATGGGTACATTTCCCAAAGACACGTTACCAATGTTGACATAAGAGGAAGAAGAATCCTTCCCTAGTCCTTCATCAACTAGAGAAACTGGATTTTCCACCATAGTCATTTCCATAAGGAAGCTGCTGGTCCAGAAGTTTTCAGCGTGGATATAGGTATAAAAATAAGGGATATTAAAACTCATGGTCTTTTGTCAGTTCACTAGGAACTCCTATGGGAACCTGCATTCTGGGACATAATTTTGATGAGTGTTGCCGTGGAATAAGTAGTCAAGGGGATGAGTGAAATTAACATTTTAAGAAGAATTTGGACTAAGAATTGAGAGGTTAATTCTCAGAATAAATGCTCATGTTTGAACTGGTCCATCTGTAGAAATGAGGATATCGGTAAATGAAAGCAGAGCATAACACAGCAGTGCAGAAAGCAAGGACTGAAAGAAATAATAATGTTGTGGGTAAGCTGGAGGTGTGACTATTGCATTCATAAGCACCAGACCTGTGCACGGTGTTTGGAGATAGAGTTTATTTCTCTCTGCGTCTGTCATTCTATCACTACCCAGAGCTGATCAATGAACAAAGCAGGCGCTGGGAGGTCAATCCCCCCTGCCGCATACAGTTTAAACTCTCTGTGTAATTTTTGAGTCCCACAGAACTTACATACAGCAGCCTACTAAGGACCAGAAGCCTTACCAGGAACATATACTGCTGAGCAACACATAGTGTGTCTACGTCTCACATACCACATTCTTGCAACAAAGTGATCAGGGAAAAGAAAATGACTAAAACAACAAATACTGATAACACTTAAACCCGGTGAACTAGCATCATTCTGTGCAGAAATCTAAACTGAAACAGCCACTCTGAAGATTAATCTTAGCAGTTTCTGGGTTTTAAGCCAAAACAAATTGTATCTTCTAGCAATCATACTCTTGTAAGTTTGTCATCCTTAAGGGGAAAAGGGGTCAGTTAAGTTATGTGTGTAAGAAAGAGTGCGATCTTGCCATTTGCAACAGTGTGGATGGAGGGAGAGGGTATTACACTAAGTGAAATAAGTCAGAGACACATATCATAGTTTCATTTTATTTTTTAAATCTATTTTTAATTAATTAATTTTTACTGGAGTTCAATATGTCAACATACAGCATATCACGCAGTGCTCATATCTAGTGCCCCCCTCAGTGCCCATCACCCAGTCACCACAACCCCCAGCAAACCTCCCTTTCCATTACCCCTTGTTTTCTTCCCAGAATCTAAAAATAAAAACATATGGACAAACAAACCCAAAGAAGAAAAGGCCCATAAACACAGAGACCAAACTGGTTGTTGCCTGAGAGCAGGAGATGGGGGATGTACAAAATGGGAGAAGAGGAGTGGGAGGCACAGGCTCCCAGTTATGGCATGAACACGTTCGAGGGGGAACACGTGTCATGTCAGGGTAACCCACATGTAGGATTTCATAAGTTGAGAAAATAAATTTTATTATAATAGTTAAGGAATTATCTTCTTTTAAGTTTGTGGCTTCATTATAACATGATTTAGGGTATCTTTGTAATACCAGAATTTAATCTAAGGGCACCTGGGTGGCTCAGTGATTGACCATCTGCCATTGGTTCAGGGCGTGATCCCAGGGTCCTGGGAGAGAGTCCTGCATCGGGATTGCAGAAGGGTCCTGCTTTTCTCTCTGCTTACTTCTCTACCTCTGTGTCTCACATGAATAAATAAAAAAAATCTCTAAAAAATTAATCTAAACACTTTTAATATGTTTTATGGCTTGTGGTTTTCACGTGAGAAAGTCTCTAAAGAAGCCCCAAGGTGCACATGTGCGTTCCTCTAAGATTTATTATCATTTTGTTTTTTGTCCTTAGCTCTTACAATCACCTTGAAGATATTTTGGGGCATAATTTGAGCTAGAATCTACTTTTAAAAGTATCCTATTCCATGACTGACCTATTCTTACCCCATGGCCCACTCATCCTATTCCATAAATGACCAAATGTGAGCAGAGGATTGCAAGATCCCTATTTCATTTTAATAGCCTGTAAGGATGAGGGGCAAGTTCATTCAATGTTGACTAAACTGACCATGGTAACAGCTTCCTAAAACACTCGTGTTTTATCCACCGATTCCCTCGTTTTATTAAAAGGCATTAATGACAAGGTAAGACCTCTTTTCTCCAAACTAAACACTTTCCTACGTGCTTTCCATAGATACATAATTACCTGATATTCATTACAAGCTCAGGGGGTAGACATGCTCAGGAGACTGCACACCTCGGTCCCTAAAACAACTCTAAGGTGGTGTTATCCCCAGTCAGCTCACCTACTTCAGGGACTTGGAAAGAGAGGGCGACCGGATATCTGCATATTTGCATCTTGGCATTTGTATTTATGTGTTTGCGTGTGCCAATGCCCACATGTAGATCTCACCATCTTTCCCCAAGGAATAGGGAGTTGTCCTGGGGCAGGAAGATCATCTCCATGAAACTCATCCAACAAAAAATGAAGGTGATGTTTGGTTTTTCCAAGACTGACTAAGAAATGTATCCACGTGACAGGAGATATGCAGGCTTGAGCCAAACAAGACTAGAGGCAGAGGAGCTTCTGAATGTCATTCCTAGAGATACAGGAGAGAGGAGTTACATGTCCCGGGTCTGAGAGGTCTTTGGGATACATCGCTGCCAACCAGGATGTTTATGTTCAGTGTTGCACAATGATCTCGTGTGAAGATGACAAACAAACATTGCCACATCCATAGACAGATAGTATATAAAGCGATGAAAACTGAGAATCTCATCAACAGGTAACCCAACTCTGAGTGTCTCCAGAGGAGGCAATGAGAGGTGCCGGAGACATGAAGATCCTACTGTTGTGTCTTGCACTCGTTTTGGCTTCTGATGCCCAGCTACTCCTTCCTAATGTACTGACACAGGTATTGTGTACACGCTGAGCTGACAAGGTGGTCTTTTTTTTTTTTTTTTTTTTTTTTTAGGATTTTATTTCTTTATTTTTGAGAGAGAGAGAGAGAGAGAGAGAGATTGGCCGAGGGAGAAATGGGTTCCATGTGGGGAGCTTGATGTGTATGTATGTTTGGTTTCCGTGGGGAGTGGACTTTAATATGCATATCCAAATGTATGTAATCCAAGGTTAGCCGTCTACTTGGAAACTCAGAATGCCTCTGTTAATTACCTCTGTCCTTACAAATTTCTCCTGGACATGTCTCCTATGGTCTAGTAATAGCACATTTCTACATTTCTCCTGTAGTATAAGAGAGAATGTGCATCACCCAAATGAGCTGTTGGGGTGGAGGCCTTGCAGTTGCTAAGAATGGTTATGCTATTTTAGGAATATGTTGATTTGCAGTTTTGCTGTTGGCTTGGCATTTCCCAGTATTTTATAAACCCTGTGTCGCTCAATAAAGTCAGCTCTGTGCTGATGCAAAAGAGAAAGGAGAGCCATGAAGGCCAATGTTGGAGAAAATGAAAAGAAACTGAGGAAAGTTATTGATGGGAACTTTGCTTTTAGGTTTCAGGACCATGGAAGACCTTGTATGTATCATCCAACAACCTTGACAAGATTGCGGAGAATGGCCCGTTCAGGATTTATATCAGACGTATCAATGTGGACATACCAAGACTCAAAATCTTATTCAGTTTTTTTGTCAAGTACGTAAAAAAAAAAAATAGACTAAAACTGCCTGTAAATGCTTGGTCCTCAGGGGGCATCTGATTCCATGTTTGCAGTGAAATGTCAAGATGTGAAAGCCTGTGATGGTCTGAGTTCTTTATTAAGTTAGTACACCTTGTTGTTTAAAGACATGGTTCTCATGCTTCTGTGATCATAGGGTTCCTGCCTTTGGCTTTAAGATTGTCTACCCTAGAAACTCACAAGTAGTAATTTTTTTTTAAAGATTTATTTATTTACTCATGAGAGATACACAGACAGAGGCACAGACACAGGCAGAGGGAGAAGCAGGCTCGACGCAGGAAGCCCGACATGGGCCTGGATCCCAGGTCTCCAGGATCACACCCCAACTGCAGGCAGCGCTAAACCGCTGCGCCACCAGGGCTGCCCTACAAGTAGTAATTTTGAATCATTGTTACATTGCTAAATTCACCAGAGCCTCTGTTGCTTCAAGTTATTCATAAAGAGACCACTATACTTAGGCACTTTATTAAGAACTCAGAAAACAAAAACAAAAAAAATACAAGAACAACAACAAAAAAAAAACAAAACTCAGAAAACTAAGAGAAGATGAGGAAACTTATTTGTTCTTTTTGAGTTTCCTTGGTCAAAATAGAGCCCGATAGGGATTGTAAACTAGTATCAACACTATACATGAGAGTGAAGACGGGGTGGAATGAGAGCAGCCAAAAAAGGCCAACGACTGCATGCGGTGAGTTCAAAGAACACTGGCACAGGGCAGGTGTAGGGTGCTTCTGAAGGTGGACTGGGATGTTCAAACAAAGAAGGAGCAAGGGGACAGACGTTGGCACCCAGATCAATGGAAAGGGCCTGAAATCAATGAGAAAATTTGAGCACCTGCACACATCTCTCTCTGTGTCATTGTCTCAGACATGGACACACATCCTTGAAATTTATTGGTACATTGGAGGTAACCGTAAGCACATACTTTGATGAGTCCATCTGCAAATAGCAATCATTTCCATACCAACATTTAAGTTTCGTCAGAAGGTCCCGAGAAGTATACGATGAAGCAAGAGGGATCATTTAATGCAAATAAGTGGAGAGTGTCCAGAAGCACCAAATCTTGCAAACAGATCTACCGCCCATAAGATTAAAACCTGTATTTACCTTGGAGGTGGAGAGTTAACTGTTACTTTTTACTGTTTGCTGTCCTTTGATTCCAGATAGATCTGGGCTGTTGACCAATGCTCCCTTAGGAGTTCAAAAAGGTGACAGTAAAAACAAAAACAAAATCAAAAAGGATGAAGATTCAGACAGTTAAACAAGAGGTTTATTTTTGGAGAGATCCATTTATAAATGTACACATATGACTGATGACGTATAAAGCATGTTTATAATTATAATGTATAATAATCTGTAATAATTATATGCATGCCTGAAGTAGAGCCAGCATTCCATTAATAATACCTTAAGGCTTCCCAAAGTTAGTAATGGATAAATCTGCTATATAAAATACATAATGATTACAATAACGTGTGCAATGTTAGGTGGTTGTCGAATTGATTATGATAATACATAGGACCCTGGGTGTCTATGTCACATATACAGAAAATCAAATCACGCACACATCCTGTCTCAACAGATACATAAAGGATTGTCTACAATATACAGTATGGTTGGTTTTAGGTCATATATACGGATAAGCAAATTAAACAGACCCTATTCCAAGATATAAACCTGTTAGGATTTATTTATTTGTTTGTTTGTTTATTTATTTATTTATTTTAAGAACACCATATCATCTTCTTGGTCTTGTTTACATTTTTGTGTCTGTCTGCATTTAGTTGACTTTGCATGTAGCCTCTGCTCTGCAAGGAGGTTTCCTGAAGCGTAGCATACATGTGATTACGGGCATCCACGTGAAGGATTGTTCACTCAGTTTGCACATATGTGTGCATCTACTGACTGTTGCCAGGCAACATGTAATTGATTTGTATTTGTAGAAAAAGTCAGCTTTGTTTTTTCTTCTTTCGTAATATTTAAATTTCATGTTTAATTGGCTTTCATATGGCCTGTTTTGAATCTGCTGCTGGTCTTCAGACCTACTTATCTGACTCTATGTGTAGACAAAGACATCCTTGCGAAGTGATATTTGATCCTGGAAAACCTATTTCTTGTCTTTCCAATGTCACACTGTGTATAGGCACTCAGTGATGCCTCAAAGAGGGCCTTGGGGGGTGGAAAGAAAGAAAATGTTAACCATGGACCCAAGTTTGTTTTCATCCATCCACTTGAAGATTTTTTTTGTTTTGTTTTTAAGGGTTGACGGAGAATGTGTTGAAAAGTCTGTTGAGGCATCAATAGGACAAGACAATCTTATCAATGCTCATTGTAAGTACAAGCGTTCGTTGATATAATAAGGTTGCAATGGGATTCCCGACTTCTTTCCAGAACTCTGTCTACCTGAATTCTAGTTCGAGCAATGTTTTGAAGTAAGACTGTGCACATGTTCCTAAATCTTCTGAGCACTTTATTTAATGGTGCGCAGACAGGTCAAACACGGGACACCAGTGGCCCCTTCCAGTTCTGAGTATTATTCATGGTGTGCTTAGGATGTTCACTTCATAAGGTTCTCAAGTGAAGGAAAATGTTTCCAGATCACTTAAAATGACCTTAGGAACTAAAGCGAACAGGCCTATCCTGAGTTTACGTATCGACGTCGTTTTGCTCAACGGAATACATTTTAAACCATAATCTTAAAACCTCTTATCGATTCCATGTATGGGAGATTAACTTAGAATCCAAGGAAATCAGAGTGATTTCAAACAGCAGCCACATTTCTTCATAAGCTCAGCGTGTGTGAAGCTTAGATGCCTAAGCTCTTCCCAAGGATCCTAAGCGAACTTCCGATTTTTAGCGGCTGGATGTCTAAATAGGCGATCAAAATTGAAGTGTGTCAATCTCTAATTACAGCCCTCGTCTGAGATAACAATAGATAACAGACAAATAAGTAAACTATACGTCAATCAAGCGAACTATATGCCTGCCCTTCTGCACCACACCTATTTGTCAGTAACCTTTATTACCAGTGTCTTTAAATAACATTGTCACTCTCCTTACTCTTATATGATCTTTCCATTGCCTGAATCATCAATGTTCTCTTCTTTAATTTTCTCCATTTTGTAACCCTTCTTAACCTAGATTCAGGTTAAACCTAAATGGCAAATTTAACAAGGGAGAGAAACAGAATGACCTGGACTTACTGTAACAGGCCTTGGAGAACTAGGACTTGTAACCAGAAACTGTAACTAGAAACTTTTGTTTGAAATTGTAACTAGAAAACATTTTAGCAGGACTGGGGAGTGTGAAATGGTTAAGTGCACGTATGAAATATTTAATTGCACGAAGGCAGTTACCCTCCTTGATGTCATTGTCATAAGCAACATCAATGTTCACTGAGCTGTTGAGGCGTCGCAGAAAGCAATACAAGAATGTTGTGACAATATGCTAACTACACCTTGGGAAAGCCAATCCTCAACAAATTAACCAAGGCAACGTCTATATATAAATAAATAAATATATATATATAAACTTTACTTGACTATACATACATATTTTTGTCTCCTACAGATGCTGGTGGCAATTATCATCAAATTCTTGATGTGACCCCAAATGCTCTCATAGGCTATATTGTCAATGTGGATGACAAAGGGAGAATCACAAAATTAGCTTCCTTGGTTGGTATGTATTACGTCCCGACGATTGTCGTGCCCATATAACGCATTCACTGTCGGCATTTTCATTGAGAAAATCAATACCTATGAACATTATTGATTATCCTGCGAACAAACCCTACGTCTATAGGTGCATTGTGTCAAGGATCCTGGAATTATTCTAAAACACAAATGTGGAAACAAGGGCTGGTTGCTGTGGGAGCTCTTAAACCACCATACATTTAAAGACAAGTCGCAATTGTTAAAATTGAAAATTAAACGAAATTGAGTTTTATTAGAAATACTTTCTAGCAGGTCAACAAATATCAAGTCTCGACTAGTGTCAGGTTGACCCCAATTCCTGCGATTTATGACCATTCTTCTCATACACTCTTCAGCCTTGCAGCTGAAGCTTCTCAAATAAACCTTCACCACATTTAATCCTCCCAATGCATTGTTGTGATACTGACTCTTTTGCCTGTGTATAACCACACACAAGCCCTGAGATGGGTGCTGTGGCCTCTGGGACAGTAGGTGTCAATTTGGAAACAGGCATCTGAGAACTGTGGTTTTAATGAAAAACAAACAAGCCAACTAAGCTGTCTCCCATTATCATGGGTGACACGGCTGCTATTGGTCGGAGGGTGAGAACTGTCCTTGCAGTTGCTTTGGGTCCAGAAGCAACGTGCATGTCAGATCTAGATTCTGAGGCACAGGCCGAGGTGCAGTCGATTGGATTTCTTGCTGGATTGGGTCCAAGATTCATGGAGTTCCTACTGCGTCCCTGGAGTCCTGCTGCTGATGCTGGACAGTGCACGGCTGTGCAGTTGGACAGGGTTTCACGGCTCTTACCCACCAAGTCAGGCAGCTGACATTGCCACAAGGGCAATATATGGTCATTGTTTGAGACTCCATGAAGGACTAGATTTCCCCATAAGTGATTCTCCTTCTGTATTTAGAAATTCTTGGGGTTTCTAATGGGCATTTTCCACTTTATGCATGCTGATTTCCAGGCAGAGGAGCTCATGTTAATGAGGAGGACATTGCAAAGTTCAAGAAGCTGAGTAGAGAAAAGGGTATTCCAGAAGAAAATATTATATACTTAGGCGATACTGGTAATGTGACTCCCGATATTTATTTTCTTGAATCTATCCTTCACTCGATACATAGCTCTGCTCAGGGAAAAAAAAAAAACCTCAATTTCACCTTTCTCTTTCATGAATGATCTTGTATAAAACCTACTACTGAAAAGAAGAAATCATGGGGCACCTGGGTGGCTTGGGTGGTGAAGCTTCCGATTCTTGATTATGGCTCAGGTCATCACTTCTGGGTTGTGGTTGGAGCTCTGCATCGGATGTCATACTTCTGCCTCACCCTCTCATCCTCTTCCTCCTTGCTCTCCCTCTAAAATATTTTTGAAAAAATTTAAATTAAAAAATAGAAGAAATTCTTACAAACATTGGGAAATGGTCGTGATTGGTTCTTCCTTTTTTCACCTTTTGTATTTGTTTTGTTCCCAGACAACTGTCCCAACCATGAATAACAACAGTAACACCAATTCCCCCTAAATATTGTAAGTAACAATGACCTGTCGTGAGTACTGCTATGTCAACTAACCCAATCGTTTTCCGTAGAGAACATTTTCCATTACAAGAGCTCATACTGTTTACCTTGAGTCTGTTGAGGTTGCATATCAGATGGTGTGATGGATGTTAAAAAGCAGTTACAGGGTCAATGCAGCATCATGCAGGGTCATGCCAATGATAGTCATTCAGAGACAAGCAGTGGAGACAGAAGTTGGCAGGGATGACCGAAAAAAGTTGGAGAGCCTCTACCCATGCGGTGTACCACATGCCTTTAAGGCATATTCTCCTGCAGAAGGTGATTTCCTTACAAGGTGATTTTTGAACTTTCTAAAGTCAGGTGAGCCACAAACCACGATGATGGTATAGCCCCAAAGGCCGCCCTGTGTCACTGCTCTTGGGAAGCAATGGAGGATACAAGAGCAATTGGGGACATTAGCTTCCAAGCGACATATAACATCTTGAAGCCACAGAGCTTTTGGAATTGGAAGAGCAGAGTGTGAGTCCTTCAAAGATCCTGTAAAATCATTTTTGATGGGCCATCTCCATGAGCATGCATTCTGAAATTGTCCAGGTCCTGGCAGGGATCTTCATCATGAAAGGTCCCATCCAATGTATATCCACAAAAAAATTCTCGTGGTTCTTCCTATATTGTAGGGATGGAGCGTCTGAAGTTTCCTCGGACCATGTGTGCTGGGTTAACTTGAACCCTTGACATTATACTCCTTGAGGCCCACTGTCGTAGGCTATTATATGGTCAACTCACTTGAACCTTCTGTCCTGTTTCCCTCCCTCTAGCTGTGTCACGTGTCATCTTCCTCATGGAATCAGATCAACAGTAGGAAGAAAGCACTCCTTATTTCTACTCGGCATCATCTCTCTTTCTTCATAAACATGTTTCCTTTTGCCATTTCATCTCTCTCGCTACCATTCATGCCTATTGGGTGTTACTGGATTTCATGTGATTAAATAAATTGACTAAACATGTGTTCTGTATCTGTGTTTTTGTGGAGATAGTCACTTATTTATAAATACCCAAATATCCACTTTCAATATAACTATCCAGGAATGTATGGCCATGATAGGATCAATATCCCATCAGGGACAGTTTACATTAGGACTAAAGTGCTATAGTGGTGTCATGAAGAGAGGGAGAAAGAGATCTAACCCATCAGGAGAAAGAGGAAATTCTGAAGGATATATTTACTTATAGGGATGAGGCAATCTGGTCAAGAAAATGTTCCCTAGATGCATCTAATCCACCTCAAGGGACGGGCATAGGTGCCCATCACTGAGATTTATACTGAGACTGTCCTGCACAACATGAGTCATAATCCAGGGGAAATGCGACTCTCACAACACCATCACCTATGATCCTGATGAGAAGAACTGATATTTCTTTACAATAAGATTGTCAGTCATCCAAGGTGGGGCAGCAGCTGAGACCTGGTCAATGCCTAGGGTCATGAAGTCGATGTGATACTTGCAGAAACAGTCAGACTGAGGGCTCAGTTGGGAGGCTGCTAACCTCGTACTTGAGATCTAAGGTGTGCCGTTCCGTTCAGCTTCCCAGAGCAGTGGACACTGCGATGTGTAAGGAATGGCCATTCCGACTGCAATAGGCAAACTCGTTGATCAGCTATCTGTGACACACAGGTGTTCAGCATTGAAGAGATTAGCAGTCTGGATGCAAAACTTGTTCTGATGGTTGAGCCAGAGTTCAGAGATCTACTCCAGGCCCAGGAACATAAAATTAGATATAAACAATATTTAAACAATAAATAGTGTTTTTACGTACAGAGGCATAGCCTCCAAATGGGCTGTAGTTTACACATGTCGAAAGCATCAGTAAAGAAGATTATCATGGCTTCTGTTGGAAGTCACAAACATGTCAAGGGCAATGTTTCATTTGTGCTTCTTGAATAAAACAGTGTATGCATTTGGAGTTCTGACTCTGGTTACAAGATTGTGTCTGGAAATGCTGGAGAGTGAAGTAGATCAATCAATCCTCAACCTCGTGGGCATGTTGAAAGGTGAGCCCGGGCAATAATGTGTTTAAAAAACTGTGAACTATACCACACATACCTATATATCATCGTGTGTGTGTATGTGCATATATACATATGCATGAATATTAAGTGTAAAAATTATACATAATTACAGAAATCTGGTAAAAATAAAAGCCAGAATCTGTTTGTTTGTTTTTTTTTACCTAGTTTCTTTCACTTTTTCATGAAGATATGTGTGTGAGACTAATATTAATAAGGAACGGGTGGTTGTCACCACGGATGGTCTGGAAATTAATAATCACAGAAAACATTTAACAAAATGATGTCAACCAAGTGGGCTTGGTTCAAGTCAGAGAGGGCATCGGGACAGAATTCTATATGCATCCTTTAAACTAACTGCCAATAATATTCAAACACCAATGCTGTAAAAGTCTTGGGCAAATGCCTAAATGTTTTATTTCTATGGAAAGCAACGTACAATGTTGTGTTCTCAGGTTGGTCGGGAAGGTAGTTTTAAAGTATGAATATGCAGCAAGGGGATCTAGTTGGAATATGATGATAGAAATTCATGTGCAGGGCAGCCCGGGTGACTCAGCGGTTTAGTGCCACCTTCAGCCCAGGGCAAGATCCCGGAGACCCAGGATTTTGTCCCACGTTGGGCTCCCTACATGGAACCTGCTTCTCCCTCTGCCTGTGTCTCTGCCTCTGTCTCTGTGTCTCTCATGAATATAAATAAATTCTTTAAAAAAAAAAAAGAAATTCGTGTGCGATGCTATTCAACCGCCTCAATGGTACCTCTCTTGTTGTTTCTTTTTACTAAGAGATGGTATGTTTTTGTTGTGTATGGCTTCCTGACATTAAAATGGTTTATTTGGATGTAAGTTTAGACCTTGGTTTCAATAATAGCTGTAGTAGACAGTGGGGTTGCACAATTCTTGCAAATTTCACTATGAGACCTCGTGAGGAGCTAGGAGAGGGCTGGAGCCCACCCCCTGTCATATGCCTACAATCATGCAACGGGGAACTTTGCTCTCATTAAGCAACTGCTTAGCTTGAGGGCAAGACCTGCTCAAAGTTAGGTGGGTTTGGAACAGTGTAAATCTGCATCAGCTGAAGAAGAGGAAGATGTTTTAAAAAGTTTCATTACTTAACAACTGGTGTGGGGGTCAATCAACTGAGGAATACGCGGGCTGCAGAAGCCATATTTTCCGACGGGGCAATATCACTAGAATGCAATAATTTATCACTTAAGATCGACAACCAAACACAGGACCTTTCACATTTGTCTGAAAGGATAAACGACATAAGAACCTGGCTATCAAACCACGAACGAGGAGCGTATGCTGAAAATAACAAAATCCTGATGAAAGAATTCAATGAAGCCCCAAAGAAAAGGAGAGTCCTCTCATGTTCAGTGGACTGGAAGACTCAAAATAGTAGAGCTATTTCCTCATCAAATGGCTGTTTAGATTCCACACAAGTAGTCTTCTGTGGAATTGTCAGCAGTGACTTTGGCTCATCGAGACAAGTTTATCTTACACTTTATAGAGGAAGCCAAAGATCTAGACTAGATAGAGAGCAATGCTGAAAAGGAAGGATGAAGTTGGAGGACTCATGCAACCTATGCTTAGACTTTTCTGTAAAGCTACACCAAGTAGTAGAATATGCTATTGTGGTAAATAGGCCTACACATCAATGGATAGAAGAGGAAATCTAACAATACGCTCACAGAAATATACCCAAGTGTTACAGAGAAAGCGATTAAAGGAAAAAATAACAGACTTTTCAACAAATTCAGATAGAGGGATTGGAGAAAAACATTACATCTGAATGCAAACCTTACACCTTATGGAAAAGTCAAGTCAGTTTCATCGTCTTTACGAGTTTTGAATTCGCATGCAGTACATCTGAAACTAATATTATATGTGAACTGTGTTTCACCTAAATTGTTTTTCAGGGTAAAACACAATAAACTCCATATAGATCATAAATATGGTAGTCAAGCAAAATTACATCACATTTTTAAAAAGATTTTATTTATTTATTCACAAACACACACACACACAGAGGCAGAGACACAGGCAGAGGGAAAAGCAGGCTCCAGGCTGGGAGCCTGACATGGGACTTGATCCTCGAACCCCAGGATCATGCCTGGGCCATAGGCAGGCACTAAACCGCTGAGTCACCCAGGGATCCCCTGCATCACTTTTTCTAAGGAAATGTGGAGGAAAACCTTAGGACAGAAGTCATTCAAAGAGATTGCAGAATCAACGCCAAAAAATGACAATTTAAAATAGATTCCTCAAATGATCCAGCAAAAAAAAAAAAAAAAAAGTACTATAAGCAACAGGCTTTAGAAAATATTTGCCCATCCCACAGTGACAAGGACATGTATCCTGAGTGTGTAAAGAATTCTCTAAACTCAACAATAGGTAAACAACCAAGAAAACGCAATCAGAAAGGGGGCAAAATACTCCAATATACATTTCATCAATACAAATGCTGTAGGAGATAGGCCAATCACCACTACACACCTAGTAGAATGACTAAAACAACAAATACCGATAACATTTAAACCCGGTGAACAAGCATCAACCCGGGTAGAAATCTAAACTGAAACAGCCACTCTGAAGATTAATCTAGCAGTTTCTGGGTATTTAAGCCAAAACATATTATATATTCTAGCAATCGTACTCTTGTAAGTTTGTCCCCTTAAGGGGAAAAGGGGACACTTAAGTTTACACGTAAGAAAGAGTGCGATCTTGCCATTTGCAACAGTGTGGATGGAGGGAGAGGGTATTACGCTAAGTGAAATAAGTCAGAGAAGGACACATATCAGACAGTTTCATTTTATTTTTTAAATTTATTATTATTTAATTGATTGATTTTTTTGGAGCTCAATTTGTCAACATATAGCATATCACCCAGTGCTCATCTCAAGTGCCCCCCTCAGTGCCCTTCACCCAGTCACCACAACCCCCAGCAAACCTCCCTTTTCATTACCTCTTGTTTTCTTCCCAGAATCTAAAATAGAAATGTATGAACAAACAAACCCAAAGCAAGAAAAGGCCCATAAACACAGCAACCAAACTGGTGGTTGCCTGAGAGGAGGGGTTGGGGGATGTGCAAAACGGGAGAAGAGGAGTGGGAGGCACAGGCTTCCAGTTACGGCATGAACACGTTCGAGGGCAAACACGTGTCATGTCAGAATAACCCACGTGTAGGATTTCATAAGTTGAGGAAATAAATTTAAAAAAAATAGTACAAGGAAGTATCTTCTTTTAGTCTCTGGTTCAGTATAACATGATTTAAGGTATCTTTGCAATACCAGAATTTAATCTAAGGGCACCTGGGTGGCTCAGTGATTGACCATCTGCCATTGGTTCAGGGCATGATCCCAGGGTCCTGGGAGAAGTCTTGTATCGGGCTCACAGAAGGGGCCTGCGTTTCCCTCTGCTTATTTCTCTACCTCTGTGTCTCACGTGAATAGATAAATAAATAATCTCTAAAAAGTAATCTAAATACTTTTATTAGGTTTTATGGCTTGTGGTTTTAAAGTGAGAGAAATGTCTCTAAAGAAGCCCAAAGTTGCACATGTGCATTCCTCTAAGATTTATTATCATTTTGTTTTTTGTCCTTAGCTCTTCCAATCACCTTGAAGATACTTGGGGGCATAATTTGAGCTGGAATCTACTTTTAAAAATATCCTATTCCATGACTGACCAATTCTTACCCCACAGCCCACTCATCATATTCCATAAATGACTAAATGTGAGCAGAGGATTGCAAGATCCATGTTGTTTTCTTATCTTATTTGATTTTTTTCTTATTTCATTTCAATAACCTGTAAGGATGAGGGGCAAGTTCGTTCAATGTTGAGTAAACTGACCATGGTAAGAGTTTCCTAAAAGACTCGTGTTTTATCGACCGATTCCCTGGTTTTATTAAAAGGTGTTAAGGACAAGGTAAGACCTCATTTCTCCAAACTAAGCACTTTCCTACGTGCTTTCCATAGATACATAATTACCTGATGTTCATTATAAGTTCAGAGGGACAGACATGCTCAGGATACTGCACACCTTGGTCACTAAAAAAACACCACGGTGGTGTCACCCCCAGCTCACGCACTTCAGTGACTTGGAAAGACAGGGCGACCAGATGTCTGCATATTTGCATCTTTGCATTTACATTTATGTGTTTACACGTGCCAATGCCCACATGTAGGTCTCCCCATCTTTCCCCAAGTAATAGGGAGCAGTTGTGCTGGGGCAGGAAGGTCATCTCCCTGAAACTCATTCAAGAAAAAGTGATGGTGATGTTTGGTTTTTCCAAGACTGACTGAGAAATGTATCCACGTGACAGGAGATATGCAGGCTTGAGCCAAACAAGACTCGAGGCGGAGGAGCTTCTAAATGTCGTTTCTAGAGATACAGGAAAGAGGTACAATATGTCCCGGGTCTGAGACATCCTTGGGATACATCGCAGCCAACCAGGATGTTTATGTTCAGGGTTGCACAATGATCTCGTGTGAAGAATGACAAGAAGTCAAACATTGCCACATCCATAGACATATAGTATATAAAGTGATGAAAACTGAGAATCTCGTCAACAGGTAACCCAACTCTGAGCTTCTGCAGAGGAGGAATCGAGAGGTGCTGGAGACATGAAGATCCTACTGTTGTGTCTTGCACTCGTTTTGGCTTCTGATGCCCAGCTACCCCTTCCTAATGTACTGACACAGGTATTGTGAACACGCTGAGCTGATAAGGTGGTCTTTATGTGTGTGTACGTGTGTCTGGTTTCTGTGGGGAGGGGAGTTTATATGTATATCCAAATGTATGTACTCCAACGTTAGCCGTCTACTTGAAACTCAGAATGCCTCTGTTAATCGTGTCTTTACATATTTCTACTGGATGTGTTCCCTGTGGTCTAGTAATTGCACATTTCTACATTTCTCCTGTAGTATAAGAGAGAATGTGCATCAGCCAATGAGCTGTTGGGGTGGAGGCCTTGCAGTCGATAAGCATGGTTATGCTATTTTAGGAATACGTCGATTTGTGGTTTTGCTGTTGGCTTGGGTTTTCCCAGTATTATATAAATTGTGTGTTGTTCAATAAAGATACTCTGTGCTGATGCAAAAGAGAAAGGAGAGCCATGATGGCCGATGTTGGAGAAAATGAAAAGAAACTGAGGAAAGTTACTGATGGGAACTTTGCTTTTAGGTTTCAGGACCATGGAAGACGTTGTACATATCATCCAACAACCTTGACAAGATTGGCGAGAATGGCCCGTTTAGGATTTATATGAGAGGTATCAATGTGGACATACCAAGACTCAAAATGTCATTCAATTTTTACGTCAAGTAAGTAAAAATAACATAGACTAAAATTGCCTGTAAGTGCTTGGCCCTCAGGGGGCATCTGATTCCAGGTTTGCAGTGAAATGTCAGGAGTGAAAGGGTGTGATGGTCTGAGTTCTTTATCAAGTTAGTACACCTTGTTGTTTAAAGACATGGTTCTCATGCTTCTGTGACCATAGGGTTCCTGACTTTGGCTTTAACAGTCTACCCTAAAAACTCACAAGTAGTAATTTTTAATCATTATTACATTGCTAAATTCACCAGAGCCTTTGTTGCTTCAAGTTATTCATTAAGAGACCACTCTACTGTAGGCATGTATTAAGAACTCAGAAAACTAAGAGAAGATGAGGAAACTTCTTTGTTCTTGTTGAGCTTCATTGGTCAAAACAGAGCCCGATAGAGATCTGTAAACTAGTCTCAACACTATACATGAGAGTGAAGACGGGGTGGAATGAGAGCAGCCAAAAAAGGCCAACGACTGCATGCGGTGAGTTCAAAGAACACTGGCACAGGGCAAGTGTAGGGTGCTTCTGAAGGTGGACTGGGATGTTCAAACAAAGGAGCAAGGGGACAGACGTTGGCACCCAGATCAATGGAAAGGGCCTGAAATCAACGAGAAAATTTGAGCACCTGCACACATTTCTCTCTGTGACTCTGTCTCAGACATGGACACACATCCTTGAAAGTTACTGGTACATTGGAGGTAACCGTAAGCACATACTTTGACGACTCCATCTGCAAATACCAATCATTTCATCCCAACGTTTAAGTTTCCTCAGAAGGTCCCGAGAAGTATACAATGAAGCAAGAGGGATCACTTAATTCAAAGAAATGGAGAGCATCCAGAACCACCACATCTTGCAAACAGATCCACCGCCCATAAGATTAAAACCTGTATTTACCTTGGAGGTGGAGAGTTAAGTCTTACTTTTTACTGTTTGCTGTCCTTTCAATCCTGATAGAACTGCGCTGCTGACCGGTGCTAGCTTAGGAGTTCAAAAAGGAGGCAGTATAGAGAAACAGGAAAGTTTGCAAGGCGGAGGGGGACTCAAGCAGAAAACAAGATGTGAAGGAAGTATTGCAAGGCTGAGAAATGCCTGGGCAAACCTACTGGCTGGAGGACTGATGCCAGGAAAGGCTTGAAAATAAGGAGAGAAAGTTATTCGTCTGTCAGGTTGGGGGAGACACGGGAATAAAAGGGAGGATGATGTTTCTAATGATATATATCAAAAACCATGCCTTAGAAGGAACGGAATGAAGTCCGTGTCTGAGGATCGCAGTTGTAAAGCTGTAAGTGGGCTCCAAGATGTCACACACAGTAGAGACAGACTGTGAGGAATGAAAAACCGAAAAGGATGAGCATTAAGACATTACAATAAGAGGGTTATGTTTGGAGGGATGCAGTTATAAAAGTACACATGTAACTGATGACGTATAAGACATGTAATTTTGTTTAATAATCTGTAATAATTATATACACGCCTGCAGTAGAGCCAGCATTCCATTAATAATACTCGAAGGCTTCCCAAAGTTAGTGATGGAAGAATCTGCTGTATATGATACATAATGAGTATAATAACGTGTACAATGTTAGGTGGTTGTCGAATTGATTATGATAATACATAGGACCCTGGGTGTCTATGTCACATATGCAGAAAATCAAATCACGCACACATCCTGTCTCAACAGATACATAAAGGATTGTCTACAATATACAACACGGTTGGTTATAGGTCATATATGCAGATAATCAAATTAAACAGACCCTATTCCAAAAGATAAATCTGTTAGGATTTATTTATGTATGTATGTATTTATTTATTTATTTATTTATTTATTTATTTAACGAACACCTTATCATCTTTTTGGTCCTGTTTACAGTTTTTGTGTCCGTCTGCTTTTTGTGACTTTGCGTGTAGCCTCTGCTTCTGCAAGGCTTCCTGAAGCGCAGTGTACACATGATTCCGGGCTTGCACGTGAAGGATAGTTCACTCATTTCTCACATATGTGGGCACGTACCGACGTTTTGAGGCAACACGTGAAACATTTCTATTTGCGCAGAAAGCCTGCTTCTTCCCTCTGCATTAACTGTCCACCCATGCGGCCACGCAGAGAACACCTGACGTGCTTTTCGTCCGCTGCTCCAGAACTTCACACAGAGGAAGCACACACCCTGCTTTTACTTTCCTCCTGCTCTCTTTGCTGCCCATGGGGTTTTTAATATTTATCGCCACGGCTCCCCATACACGGTAATTTTTGCCATTGCCAAGTGAAAGTACTCCGTACAGTAACAGTGTGTCCGTGGTACCAAGTGAAAGTACTTGTACTTCGTACAAATAACAGTGTGCACGTGGATAATTTTTCCACTTTGGGGTTATTTTGAATCAGTCTGATAGGAATAGCTGTGCGGGAATGTTTGGGTTGACGTGGATTTGCAGATCCCTTGGGTTGTATGCAACTGCTGCATCACAGTACAGGGGCACCTTAACCACAGGAAACTTAAACTGTTTGCTAACTGAGAGCGCCTTTTGGATTATCGCCCGTAATAAAGCAGATATTCAATGGCAACATGGTCTTTCTCAACCCTCCTATTGACATTATCTGTGATTTTATCCAGTGCTGTGAAAGGGAAATGGGATGTCACTGTGGTTTTACTTTGCACGTCCCTAAGGAACCTGGCTCGGACCACGGTTTCCTGTGGCCATCTTCTGTGACATATCTGCTCAAGAAATTGCCGCATTTTAGTTGGATTGTTTCCTCTTTTATTATTTGTGCTGTATGCATTCTTCCTATTTTTCCAAATATACGTTTTCGTCATATATACTCACAGAGACATGAAAAAAGGTTTCTTATGTATGTGACATATATATAATTGTTGTATGTAATGTACAAAAAGTTTCCATATATAACAAACGTGTATCACATATATTCATCTATTCCTGTATGCGTCTCTATATCAGACCAGTAGGTAGACAAAGACATCCTTGTGAGGTGATATTTGATCCTGGAAAACCTGTTTCTTTTCTTTCCAATATCACACTGTGTATAGGCACTCGGTGATGCCTCATGCAGGGCCTTGTAGGATTGAAACAAAGAAAGTGTTAACCACGGAACAAAGTTGGTTTTCATCCATCCACTTGAAGATTTTTTGTTTTTAAGGGTTGACGGAGAGTGCGTTGAAAACTCTGTTGGGGCATCAATAGGACGAGACAATCTTATCAAGGGTGAATGTAAGTACAAGCGTTTTATTACCAGTGTCTTTTTAAATAACATTGTCACTTTCTTTATTCTCACATGACCTTTCCATTTGCCTGAATCATCAATGTTCTCTTGTTTAATTTTCTCCACTTTGTAACCCTTTTTAACCTAGATTTGGACATGGCGAATTTAAGGGAGAGAAACAGGTCTTGGGGAACTAGGCATTGTAACCAGATAATATAACTAGAGAGAGTTGTCTCACATTGTAACTAGAAAACATTTTAGCAACACTGGGAGGTGTGAAATGGCTTAGTGCACGTGTGAAATATTTAATTGCACGAAGGCAATGTGCCCCCTATGCTCCTTGATATGATTGTCACGTTCACTGAGCTGTTGAGGGGACGTAGACACCAATACAAGAATGTGGTGACAGTATGCTAACTACACCTTGGGAAAGCCAATCTCAATAAATTAACCAATGCAATATATAAATTTTGTCTAGACTATACATATATATTTTTGTCTCTTACAGATAATGGTGGCAATTATTTCCGAATTATTGATATGACCCCAAATGCCCTCATAGGCTATGATGTCAATGTGGATAGCAAAGGGAAAATCACAAAAGTGGCTTTATTGATGGGTATGTATTACG
This sequence comes from Canis lupus familiaris, assembly GCF_011100685.1. Classification (NCBI taxonomy): domain Eukaryota; kingdom Metazoa; phylum Chordata; class Mammalia; order Carnivora; family Canidae; genus Canis; species Canis lupus. The sequence continues at coordinate 2,885,962 of NC_049260.1, forward strand.
GCTGACAATTGTCGTGGCCATACAACACATCCACTGTTGGCATTTTCATTGAGAAAGTCAGTACATATGCACATTACTAATTAATCTGCAAAAAAACCTAAGTCTCTAGGTGCCCTACGTCAAGGATCCTGCAATTATTCTAAAACACAAATGTGGAAACAAGGGCTGGTAGCTGTGGGAGCTCTTAAATCACCAGACATTTAACAACAAGTCACAATTATTAAAATTGAAAATTAAAAGAAATTGAGTTTATTAGAAATAGTTTCCTAACAGGTCAACAAATTTCAAGTCTCGACTACACACTCACTGAGATGGGTGCCGTGGCCTCTGGGACAGTAGGTGTCAATTTGGAAACAGGCATCTGAGAACTGTGGTTTTAATGAAAAACAAACAAACCAACTAAGCTGTCTCCCATACGGGAGACATTACCATTACATCCCATTACCATGGGAGACATGGCTGCTATTGGTCTGGAGGGTGAGAACGGTCCTTCCAATTGCTTTGGGTCCAGAAGCAACGTGCATGTCAGATCTAGATTCTGAGGCACAGGCCGAGGTGCAGTCGATTGGATTTCTTGCTGGATTGGGTCCAAGATTCATGGAGTTCCTACTGCGTCCCTGGAGTCCTGCTGCTGATGCTGGACAGTGCATGGCTGTGCAGTTGGACAGGGTTTCACGGCTCTTACCCACCAAGTCAGGCAGCTGACATTGCCACAAGGGCAATATATGGTCATTGTTTGAGACTCCATGAAGGACTAGATTTCCCCATAAGTGATTCTCCTTCTGTATTTAGAAATTCTTGGGGTTTCTAATGGGCATTTTCCACTTTATGCATGCTGATTTCCAGGCAGAGGAGCTCATGTTAATGAGGAGGACATTGCAAAGTTCAAGAAGCTGAGTAGAGAAAAGGGTATTCCAGAAGAAAATATTATATACTTAGGCGATACTGGTAATGTGACTCCCGATATATATTTTCTTGAATCTATCCTTCACTCGATACATAGCTCTGCTCAGGAAAAAAAAAACTCAATTTCACCTTTCTCTTTCATGAATGATCTTGTGTAAAACCTACTATTGAAAAGAAGAAATCATGGGGCACCTGGGTTGCTTCTGTGGTGAAGCTTCCGATTCTTGATTATGGATCAGGTCATCACTTCTGGGTTGTGGTTGGAGCTCTGCATCGGATGTCAACTTCTGCCTCACCCTCTCATCCTCTTCCTCCTTGCTCTCTAAAATATTTTTGAAAAAATTTAAATTAAAAAATAGAAGAAATTCTTACAAACTTTGGGAAATGGTCGTGATTGGTTCTTCCTTTTTTCACCTTTTGTATTTGTTTTGTTCCCAGACAACTGTCCCAACCATGAATAACAACAGTAACACCAACTCCCCCTAAATATTGTAAGTAACAATGACCTTTCGTGAGTACTGCTATGTCAACTAACCCAATCGTTTTCCGTAGAGAACATTTTCCGTTACAAGAGCTCATTCTGTTTACATTGAGTCTGTTGAGGTTGCATATCAGATGGCGTGATAGATGTTAAAAAGCAGTTACAGGGTCAATGCAGCATCATGCAGGTCATGCCAATGATAGTCATTCAGAGACAAGCAGTGGAGACAGAAGTTGGCAGGGATGACCGAAAAAAGTTGGAGAGCCTCTACCCATGCGGTGTACCACATGCCTTTAGGCATATTCTCCTGCAGAAGGTGATTTCCTTACAAGGTGATTTTTGAACTATCTAAAGTCAGGTGAGCCACAAACCACGATGATGGTATAGCCCCAAAGGGCGCCCTGTGTCTCTGCTCTTGGGAAGCAATGGAGGATACAAGAGCAATTGGGGACATTAGCTTCCAGGCCACATATAACATCTTGAAGCCACAAAGCTTTTGGAATTGGAAAAGCAGAGTGTGAGTCCATCAAGAGTCCTATAAAATCATTTTTGATGGGCCATCTCCATGAGCATGCATTCTGAAATTATCCAGGTCCTGGCAGGGATCTTTATCATGAAAGGTCCCATCCAATGTACATCCACAAAAAAAAAATTCTCATGGTTCTTCCTATATTGTAGGGATGGAGCGTCTGAAGTTTCCTCGGACCGTGTGTGCTGGGTTAACTTGAACCCTTGACATTATACACCTTGAGGCCCACTGTCGTAGGCTATTATACGGTCAACTCACTTGAACCTTCTGTCCTGTTTCCCTCCCTCTAGCTGTGTCACGTGTCGTCTTCCTCATGGAATCAGATCAACAGTAGGAAGAAAGCACTCCTTATTTCTACTCGGCATCATCTCTCTTTCTTCATAAACATGTTTCCTTTTGCCATTTCATCTCTCTCGCTATCATTCAGATCCTGTTTGGTGTTACTGGATTTCATGTGATTAAATAAGTTGACTAAACATGTGTTCTGTATCTGTGTTTTTGTGCAGATAGTCACTTATTTATAAATACCCAAATATCCACTTTCAATATAACTATCCAGGAATGTATGGCCATGATAGGATCAATATCCCATCAGGGACAGTTTACATTAGGACTAAAGTGCTATAGAGGTGTCATGAAGAGAGGGAGAAAGAGATCTAACCCATCAGGAGAAAGAGGAAATTCTGATGGATATATTTACTTATAGGGATGAGGCAATCTGGTCAAGAAAATGTTCCCTAGATGCCTCTTATCCACCACAAGGGAAGGGCATGGGTGCCCATCACTGAGATTTATACTGAGACTGTCCTGCACGACATGAGTCATAATCCAGGGGAAATGCGACTCTCACAACACCATCACCTATGATCCTGATGAGAAGAACTGAGATTTCTTTACAATAAGATTGTCAGTCATCCAAGGTGGGGCAGCAGCTGAGACCTGGTCAATGCCTAGGGTCATGAAGTCGATGTGATACTTGCAGAAACAGTCAGACTGAGGGCTCAGTTGGGAGGCTGCTAACCTAGCACATGAGATCTAAGATGTGCCATTCCATTCAGTTTCCCAGAGCAAATGGCCATTCCGACTGCAATAGGCAAACTCATTGATCAGCTATCTGTGACACATAGGTGTTCAGCATTGAAGAGATTAGCAGTCTGGATGCAAAACTTGTTCTGAAGGCTGAGCCAGAGTTCAGAGATCTACTCTAGGCCCCAGGAACCTAAAATTAGATTTAAACAATTTTAAATAGAATAAATAGTGTTTTTACTTACAGAGGCATAGCCTCCAAATGGGCTGCAGTTTACACACGTTGAAAGCTTCAGTAAAGAATATTATTCTGTCTTTTGTTGGAAGTCAGAAACATGCCAAGGGCAATGTTTCATTTGTGCTTCTTGAATAAAAGAAGTGTATGCATTTGGAGTTCTGACTCTGGTCACAAGAGTGTGGAAATGCTGGGGAGTGAACTAGATCAATGAATCCTCAACCTCGTGGGCGTGTTGAAACATGGGCCCTGGCAATAATGTGTTTAAAAACCTGTGAACTATAACACACATACCTATATACCATCGTGTGTGCATGTAATATATACACATACATTTTAAGTCATTAAAATTACAGAAATCATGCAAGAATAAAAGTCAGCATTTTTTGGCCTAATTTCTTTCTCTCTTTCATGAATGTCTGTTGTAAGACCGATGTTAATCATGAAAGTGGGTTTGTCTCCACAGACTTTATAGAAATATATAATCACAGAAAAGTATTAAAGTTTTGCCAACCATTTAACACTTTGGATGAAATGGGTACATTTCTTGAAACACAGGTTACCAAAGTTGACACAAGAGGAAGAAGAATCCTTCCATAGTCCTTCATCTACTAGAGAAACTGGATTTGCCCTCATAATATTTTCCATAAAGAAGCTGCTTTTCCAGAGGATTTCAATAGGAAAGCCTTTCAAACACACAAAGAACAGAAGGTCATTGAATTTAGAGAAATTTTTCAGAAAGACAAAAAGAAGACTCTTGTCCTACTCATCCTATGAGGTCAGCATAACTGAAATCCCCAAAGTTCACAGACTTCCAATAGATACATGAACATATGAGTTCATATTAAAATATCTCCCGGGATGCCTGGGTGGCTCAGCCAGTTAAGCTTTATATACATGTTTTTGGCTCAGGTCATAATCTCAAAGTTGTGAAATTGAGCCCTGTGATGGGCTTCTGTGCTCACGGGGAATCTCCTTGAGGTTCCCCCCTCCCTCTTCTCCCCACCCCACCACCATCTAAAGATAAATAAATTACTATTTCAAAAAAAATATTTCCCATCCCAACTTACACCTTTACGTCCCCTAGCCAGTACTGGATACTCTCATGAGATCGGTATAAATTCTGCGTAACACATACACACGCATTGTCATGAATACACACAGATAGTAACATACTTGAGTGCAGGCTTTGTTTTACAAAACATGAGAAAATACAAACAGTATCCTACTTATGTTTTTCTACCCAGGGAATAATGATTTTAGATATGATCCATATGTTGATTCACTGAGATCTAATTTATCATTTTTAATGTCTTCCATTTTCCATTTTTTAAAAAGATCTTATTCTTGAGAAAGAGAGAAGAGAAAGAGGCAGAGACACAGGCAGAGGGAGAAGCAGGCTCCATGCAGGGAGCCCCATGTGGGACTCGATCCCGGGACTCCAGGATCAAGCCCTGGGCCAAATTCAGACGCTAAAGTGCTGAGCCACCCAGGGGTCCCTCCATTTTCCATTTTGACTGTGTCCTAGTCACCAGAATGTTAAATTTACCTTTAAATCTTTTAATGTTACAAAGAACAAAGCAGTGAACAATTTTTATATGTATAAATAATAAAACTTTCTTAAATGGAAAGGCCTTACCAATGTGAATGCACACTGGAATTGTGATGCACACTACCAAGTTAACCTCTCAAAACACCATTGCATGTTGCATTGTGAGTTCCCAGCATGTTCTTCCCACAGATCATCATTGAACTCACTCTTCCAACTACCATCAGAGCTTTGCTCAAAACCCTTTCCTAGGATCTAGTGTGTCCTTCCCAAAGTGGATTCTAATATACTTTATATGCCAACTGGGCATAAAAATTTCTTCATCCTAGAACCTAGGAACAGGTTACGTATTTGGCCATCACTGCTTAGTTTATGTGTTCTGTGTACTTTCGCCAGAGGATAACTCACTGGATCATGACCGGAGTCTGCTGACGCTTGCTGAGTTGTGAGGTTTGGGCTGTTGTTGGCACAGCACAGACACCGATCAATATTTATGTACTGAACACACTCAAACACTGGATAGGAGGAATCTTCTAGAAGACACATTCTTCATAATGCAAACTTGGAGAAACATTTATAATACGGGGGTGCCGAGGTGGCTCAGTTGGTTAAGCTTTGGATTCTTGGTTTTGGCTCAGGTCATGAGCTCTGAGTTGTGGGATGAAGCCCAGCATTTGGGCTCCATGCTCAGCACTGAATCTGCTAGTCCTTCTGCCTATGCTCCTCCTCCTGCTCACTCTCTTTCTCTCAAATAAATAATTTCTTTAAAAAATGTTTATAATATTTTGGATTATACTATGTTTTTTAGTATGTTACTGTAAGGCAACAAAAAAATTAAGTCACTTTACAGATAACTAACCACTCCTGTTCTGAAACTGAGTGCATACAACTTGAGAAGAGCTAGGATGTGACTCACTGCTGCTCATATTTGCTTTTGGTTTGAAAATGGCAATAGGTAATAAACACCAATACCTCAGGCATGGGGAGGGTGGATGAACCCAATTCCTGTCTAGCTGACATGAAACATTCTGATGACAGACTATGTCCAAAGCCTGACTGATTAAGATATCATAACAGGAGTTAAGTGTCCATCATTTAGTAAAACAAACACACACAGTGAAATTAGGACAAATAACAAACAGAAATCCAGTGAAAACCACCCACAAAAGAATGTAAAAGCATAAGTAAACAGCATAAAAAGACAATGAGGACCTTTCTTTCTGGAAGCTGTCCTCTCTGAAATTTATAGGCTGTCATTCCAGTCATGTCCATGTCTATTTGTATACTTAAATTTTCCAGAAGCTTCCAGAAGGATTAGAAAGGTCTTAGAATATGTCACATTTAAAAAAAAAAGTTTATTTAAGTAATTTCTACATCCAACATGGGACTTGAACTCACAACCCTACGATCAAGACTTGCATGCTCTTCCAACTGAGCCAGCCAGGTGCCCCAGATTTTTTTAATATGTCTCTTTTTCTTTCCAAATGGATGACTCTGAAGGATTCTTGAAGGTATATTCCTGTGTCTTTTTTTAAAGATTCTATTTATTTATTTGAAAGACAGCACACAGCCTGGAAGGGTGGGGCAGGGGGAGAAGCAGACTTCCCTCATGCAGGGCTCCATCCCAGGATCCTGGGTCATGACCTGAGCTAAAGGCAGCTGCCTCACTGACAGAGTCACCCAGATGCCCATATTCCCATGTGTTTTATTGAACCTGGTATCTTTTTTCTTTTCTTTTTTTCTTTATTTTTAATAATAAATTTATTTTTTATTGGTGTTCAATTTGCCAACATACAGAATAACACCCAGTGCTCATCCCATCAAGTGCCCCCCTCAGTGCCCGTCACCCATTCACCCCCACCCCCCGCCCTCCTCCCCTTCCACCACCCGTAGTTTGACTCCCAGAGTTAGGAGTCTTTATGTTCTGTCTCCCTTTCTGATATTTCCTACCCATTTCTTCTCCCTTCCCTTCTATTCCCTTTCACTATTATTTATATTCCCCAAATGAATGAGAACATATGTTTGTCCTTCTCCGATTGACTTACTTCACTCAGCATAATACCCTCCAGTTCCATCCACGTCGAAGCAAATGGTGGGTATTTGTCGTTTCTAATGGCTGAGGAATATTCCATTGTATACATACACCACATCTTCTTTATCCATTCATCTTTCGATGGACACCGAGGCTCCTTCCACAGTTTGGCTACTGTGGACATTGTTGCTATAAACATCAGGGAGCAGGTGTCCCGACGTTTCACTGCATCTGCATCTTTGGGGTAAATCCCCAGCAGTGCAATTGCTGGGTCGTAGGGCAGGTCTATTTTTAACTCTTTGAGGAACCTCCACACAGTTTTCCAGAGTGGCTGCACCATTTCACATTCCCACCGACTGTGCAAGAGGTGAACCTGGTATCTTTATATTTCCCTTTATCTGTCTCTGATTCAACTAGTTGCAGTGTGGGTGGGCAGGGGGTGGAGAAGCCATGTGACTTCCACTTCCTTCCAGACACATCTGGGCAAGTGCACCTATGCTTTCTAGACCCTTCGTCATTGCCCAGCTTTGTTGGTAATGGTTCTTTCATTCTCTTTCTTTTTTTAAATATTTTATTTATTTATTTATTCATGAGACACACACACACACACACACAGAGACAGAGAGAGGCAGAGACATAGGCAGAGGGAGAAGCAGGCCCCATGCAGAGAGCCCGACATGGGACTCCATCCCCGGTCTCCAGGATCACGCCCTGGGCTGAAGGCGGCACTAAACTGCTGAGCCACCTGGGCTGCCCAGTAATGGTCCTTTCTATGTAAGCCGTATTCCACTGAGTTTAATCCAGTGTCGCTTAGACATGGCTCTGGGTTCTGGGTTCATAACAGGTGCTCTGGTATTTCTGTTCAACAAGAAATGCTCCTTTTATATACTGTAAGATTACTCAAATTTATCCAAACAAACAGAAACAGACCCCTGGGAACACACCGAAACTCACTGATTAACCAGTTGTAGGCACTGGGGATGCAGCCAATACCAAAGTCCAGACTAAGACTTGGTGACATTCACTCCTCAGTGAAGGCAGACTGCATATTAGAAGGAGAATGAATACAACAAAGGGAGGAGAAAGCAGTTAGGGAGTGTTAGGGAGTTGATACCCTATAGGCATGGGCATGTGGCTAGAACAATAAGAGAGATGAAGAAACCTGCAGATGGGATTAAAAAGCCAATGGTATATGGATCCGTTAGCTACCACAGGGCTTGAGGCTTTATCCTGTTGGAGAGGAACACATGAATGCATAGTAACCAGGATATCTCAATCCTGGCACAACTGGGTCTTTGGCTGGACGGTTCTGTGTGTTAGGGGCCTTCCTGTGCAGTGTAGAATGTCTGGCAGCATATTCAATGTCCACCCCACTAAATGGAATGTGTCAACACACTCTGCTCCCTTTTTGACAAATGAAGATATCCCCAGACATGTCCAAGGGTCTTTCTGGATAGGCAGGTTGGCCTCTGGTTGGAAACCAATTCCTTATAAACTGTTCAGAAAGCCTTCTCCAGATTTGGTCAAACCAAGCTCCTCGTTGGGAAGGTAGAAATCTATATGGAGAAACACAGACTCTAAAATATGCTTTGAAAGGAGCCCCCAGTAGTAAATCGTGGCTACTGGGAAGGGTGGTTTTAAGACCAGAAGCAGTGACGGGTCCTAGGTGCTTGTTGGAAAAGTGGGATTCTGGGGCAAGCTCTAGATATGCTGAACCAGGAAGAACCAGCCTTTCCAACAAAATTCTCTGGGATCACCGAGCATGTTCCTTGTTGAGGGTGCTGTGATAGGGAATTTCCACAGGGCCAGATCTGAAAGATTACCTTGTGATTCATTCCATCATCGTAGAGTCTAAGGACAATATTGGCACATTGGGTCAGGCATCCCTGAGGGAACAGGCTACTACTGCTGCCAGGCTCAGGAGCTTCCATGCACTATGTAGAAGGGAGTTGTGGAATCTAGGAAGTAGAGAACAATTGTCACAGGGAAAAGAGAAAAACTAAATGAAACAGAAGTTGGCCAATGGAAGAGAGATGCTACATACTCACACCAGCCTGGATACATTCAGGAATGAAAGACCAGGATGACGGACGTAGGCTATCTTAATCACCACCTGCTGGGTTACACGGTTTGAATGTGTGCGTAGGAGGGCTCTGTTCTGAAGCATTGTTCTCTTACCCACATTTTCAGTCATATTAATGAAAGACAGAAGGGACCTAAATGTCAAATGATACCCTTTAAGACCAAAGTAAGAGGATTAGGAGGATCCAAAGACCAACACGTTGCAACGATCTTTTAGAATAAATGCTATTTAATTTCTCCCTGGTTGGCAGTTGAAGGAGCTTCAGATGATGGGGTGCTCTTAGGCTGCGTTCCCTGGGAACACGTGTTGGTAGGATCCCGTAAATCACAAACCAACCAGGAATGTTGGACATTCAGCTACAGAAGATAGTAGCGATGGGTGGGACACATTAGCTGGGATCATTATCCAAATCAGGGAGGCAATGGAGAAAGTTTGCCAGGACGACAGGAGATGTGAAAACTGTCTATTGTCAAGTGTTCATAGCAGGAGATCATGAAGAATTCCCTACCATACAGAGGGAATTTGTGATTTGTGAATGAAAGCAAGAAGTAAACACAAGGATCCTGGGACCCAAAGAAAGGGGGAGCAGAAAGCAAAAGAGTCAATCCTGTTTCATGAATAGTGTCGGTCTGCTCAGAGCATGAAGGCACGCCACCAATGGGACCTGTGGGATGGTTCAGCCATCGTGTCCTCAAAGGTCAGACACCAAACCAAGAATGACTTTGAGGCTCTCATGTGCTCTGGAGCGCAAGCAGCACTGAGTTAGTCTTTGGGGCATTTTCACTCCCCTGACATGGAGTTCCTGACTGCCCATATTTGTTCACTTTTATGGTAAGAACAAAATGTATCTCCAAGGTATTTATCTGATAAACTCCTAAGGAAAGAAATTAAACATACATAGAAGTGTTGACCAACCGCCCTGAGTGGAGAGCATTTCAACTGTATGGGGCAGGTGGGGATTGACATCCCAGCCCGTGCTTTGTGCACTGATCAGCTGCACCTGGTGCTAGAAATACAGACACAGACAGAAGTAAACTATACATCCACACACCATGCACAGATGTGGTGCTTAAAGCCCTGAGTCACCAGGGCTGCCCCTGAACTTATTTTATATGGGAAGCTCTGTGTACATGGTAAAGACTTCTGAGTAGAAACATAAAATCAGTCAGGCACACCCATATCTTGAGGAAGGGTATTCCAGCAGAGTGAAGATACCCTATGGAAGCTTGTTTAGAAGACAACAAGGTGTCATGAATCAAAATCAGAAATAAAGCTATAATTTTATAAAGAATTTCCAGTTGAATACCAGAGAAGCTAACCTAGTTGTTTATAGAAATATGGAGCAATTTGGTAGAGGACAGTGAAGAAGATCCACAGACATTACCTGAAGTTTTATGAGTTGAGAAGATAAGTTTGCCATAGCTGGAGATGTCCTGGGACAACATGCCTAGAAAATGATATGTGGGGCAGCCCGGGTGGCTCAGCGGTTTAGCGCTGCCTTCAGCCCAGGGTGTGATCCTAGAGACCCGGGATCAAGTCCCACGTTGGGCTCCCTGCATGGAGCCTGCTTCTCCCTCTGAACTCTGTCTCTGCCTATTTCTCTGTCTCTGTGTGTCTCATGAATAAATAAATAAAATTTAAAAAAATGATGTGTGCCGTGAAGATAATCAGATATCTAGAAAATGTGCCAAACAGGACAATACCACATCAGGTGCTTAGATAAGAATGGTGACAATACCTGCTGGTGAAGTTTGGTCAACTTAGGAAACGAGAGTGATCAGTGTTGGATCAGTATCTGACACCAACATTGCCTTCCTCTTCCTTATAACGGGCAACAGCGTAGATCAAAATATGAAATGGTAACTTAAAAGAAAAAGTCTGAGCCAAGAGCAGATGAAAAGAAAATTAAGAGGAAACAATCAGAATGAACATGAGTGTTGGTATTTTGGAGAGTAAGGGGACAAGGGATAAATCTAAGCAGGGCAAAACATTATTATTCTGTTTCATTCATTATCTTAGTCTTCTTGAAAGGTCAAGAAAGTAGACAATGGAATGATTCCAAGGCCTTGATGACTCTTCGGAGGACGATCTCTTATGTCAATACCATGGACTCCTATCTTCATCTCACTTGGAAATTATCATCACATAACCATGTTTGTTTCTCACTGAGGAACATTTCTCGTACTTTCTGTGCAATACCACATTAGGCAAAAAATAAATAAGCAAACACAGGCATCAAAAGTAAGTCTGCAACTTATTATTATTTTTTTCTTTCCAGTTTCCATTAATGCAACTTGATCTAGAGATAGGACAGATATTTGTCTTCTTTGAACTTTCAGAAATTGGGTGATCACATCCTTTGTGGGGCAAAGACTTGAGTCCACGAGTATATAGTGTGTTTCAAATTTCGGAATCCTGTACAGATGTTAAGGAGATAGGAACAGCCACAGAACTTGATTATATATCTCATTAACTTCCAATGAAGTGACTGAGCATATGGTGGCAGTGTCACCTACGTGACCCCAAAGAGGCTGCTTTGGAGGAAGAAAGAGAATTGTAAATCTCTTTTCCTCCTGAGATCATAGCCTCACTGTAATAATCAAATTTCCTGCATCCCTTCATGGCATCCCCAACCTGGGAGAGGCATCTTGATTCAACTGTTCATGAAGAGAAGAGAAAATGCATAGGAATGCTGGAGGGAGAAGTCCCAAAAAGTTGGCCACAGGGAACGGTAAGTTTTGTTTTTGTTTGGCTAAAAAGGTTAGTCATCTGGATTTAGAGGCCTCATCCTCCTATTCTTCACGTAGACTCAGAAATTCTTTCCTTACATTTAAAACTTGTCAAAGCATGAGTGAAGAATCATAAAGATGCTCTGTCCTTTTTAAGAGCTTGTAAGGCTGAACAGTAAGCTGATTTATGAGGGAAGAAATGGGCATCTCAGCTTCCCCAAAATAACTCTACAATGCTTAGAACTGATCTGCTGGCTTTCCTAATAGGTAAACAGGACAGAAAATATGTAGCTTTTATGGGATTTTCTCTCTGCCAAGCATATAATCCTTATATTAGCATTGGAACTGTTATGTAAGAGCGTTTTTTTCTCTCTCTCTCTTTCTCTCTCTCTGTCTCTCTCATTTGTGAACTCATCTTTCACAAAAACAATGAGAAAACCAGGTTTGGGGCCAAACGGAATGTGGACACAGAGGCAGGATACAACAAAGGGTCCCCTAAAATATCACCTCCAAAGTAGCACACGCTTGCACAATGTCACACTCTGTTCTAACCCTTAGGTAAGTGCAGACTATGTGTTGGATCCCCAGGGCTCTGGCACTGCTGCCTGAATTGGGAAACTGTTACGGCTCAGGGCATTTTGTGTTCCTTCTGCAGTTTAGCAAGGAAAGTAAAGGAGATGGGCTGAGGCTCCTGTTATTATTTGTCCACTAAGGTCATCTACCTCGAGATCTCTGGCTTGAGAAGGAGAAGAGGAGGAGGTTGTTTCTCACAACTGGTGTGTACCCAACTTGCTGAAGCACTACGGGATGAGCAAGAACCATGGGTCTCACCTGACACGTGCAGAGTCATTTCCAGCCCAGGATGTGGGTCTTCTAGCCGTGACTCGGTAACTGGATCCCAGAGGTAGGATTTTGCATTGGTCACATTATTGGGTGTACTGGAGCCAGCTTCACACTCGTGCTGACAGGCTCCATGGTCAGGTCCATGACCGTCTCAAATCCCTACTGATGTGGGTTCTGTAAATGTACCCATGTAGTGAGTGATTTGGCATCAATCACAAAACCTTCACATTTCTATGCCACAGGTTTATTGACATTTGGATCTAAACAGCTGTTTATTGGGTGTTCTGGGTACTGTAGACTATTGAGCGTCACGTCTGGCCTTGACTATCAGATGCCGGTGGCAACCCAAAACGTCTCTGGCCATTGCCAAATGTCTCCTGGGAGATGTGGACTCTCACCTGTGCTGTAGTGTCTGTAGACACAACCTGGTCTGGGAGCCTGCATTACAGACAGATTCTTGATAGAACCAAAGTAGAGCATAAAATCTCTGTGAACGGATCAGAAAATCCAGGTTGAGTCTACGTGCTGGGACAGCCATGAGAACACATAATGCCTGTGCCTGACGGGGAGTTTTGTTTCTGGCTTTTTGTGAAAGGGGATGCACTTCTATCGCCAGGCCAGCTGTACGGCCAGAGTATGAAGGCTGCTCCCTGGACAGCTGGGGTCTGGGCTTCGGAAGAGCATGGATAATGGATTATTGATGACTCCTTTCTCATCCAGTAGTCTCTCAACATCCTGCTATGAGCTCACCTCCCCACCCTGACTCCAACTGCAGACCTTCACCACCCCTGGAGTGGACTCCCGTCCCCACATTGGCTCCGTGGATGACAGTCTTGACCTCTACCACTTATCCTGGTCCAGTAGCATTGCTCAAGCCAATGTTGTGCAATCTTCTCCCTTCCAAAGGAAACAGAGAACATCAAAAAGCAAACTTGCTGTTGGATTCTAGTTGCCTAAGTGGTACTCTTCACCTTTTTCATCAGAGTACAAGAGAGTCCAGCAATGAGGTCTCCTGTGGGATAAATGAATCTGGTATGTACCCCCCTCAAAGCCCATCTGTTGAAGTCGCCATAACAGAGCACCACTTGGACCTCCAGTCGCTGGAGCTGTGACAAAGTAAATGTGTGTCCACTGCGTCTTTACACAAACTTTTTTCTGTGTCCATAAACCCTGGGTGTCTCCTCTTCTTTCTTGTAAGTACACTGCATTAGGGTCCCACTCTCTGACCCCAGTTTGCCTTAATTATTGTCTCAAAAGGCTCTATCGCCACATATGGTCACTTTGGGCATGAAAGGTTCAACACATGGATTTTGGGGGGACAAGGTTCAGCCCCTGGCAGGTGGTCTGTGCCAAGCCCATGGTCAAGGAGGAGTATCTACGTGGCATTGACAAATGCCTGGGTGATACTGTGATAGATTGTAGAACTATCCCCTGGAACGTCAATGCCCCTAGTAGAAGCTTATCAGTCTGGAACGTAGGGAGTGTTGCTTCTCCAAACCCAGCAATTCACAGAGACAAAGAATAAAGAAGAGAGGACAAGAAGAGAGTAAAAGATAGAGACAGAGAGACAGAGAGAGAAACAGCAATACCAAAACCTACGAAACTGTAAAATAGGAACTTGATTGAAAATAAGTGAGGGAACAGATTGGCCTTTTGCAACTGCAAGAAAGATTTTGCCTAGAAAGGGATGATTTCTTCTTCTGGCTGTTTTGTACTCTTTTTGCCTCCATGCCCCAGCGGTTTTGCACATGGTCAATTATTTTTGGGTCTGATTCCTGTCTAGAACTGAGTTTCAGATCTGGGAGAGGACTAAATTGGGGCCAGTCCCTTCTGCTTTGAATGCCATTTTTCTCAGATCTGTGTGATAAGGACACCGATGTCAGAGTTCTTATAAAAGTTAGGGAAGATGATACAGAGCATGACATGTTGATTGGTATGACCTAGATGACATTTTTGTGGTTGTTTTTGACAGTTAACTTAGATTCGTTTTTGTTTTCCGGGGACTATGATGCACGCTCTAGGAAGGAGAGCAGAAGTAACCACCTAGGAGACCGAGCACTATTGCATTATCGCCTGCTGTGAGCGCTCGGCTCAGACCGTGAAGGGCTTCAAACAGGCATCTACATGCTCACTTTTGAGGCCAGTTTCTACTATGAATTAGAAGTAGTAATTCTTCTGGCAAAAGTCCATAATCTTCCAACAACTCATGTTTTTTCATTTTCAAAAAGGTGATGGACGTGACAATTCCGTTCCTACGATCTTATTTATTCTGTGTCATTAAGAATATACCTCGGCATATTTATTTCATTCAATCCCTGGACATAAAATAAAGACCTTAAAGCCACACTGAATTTTCCCATAATTTAAATAGTGAGCCTTTTTTTTTTTTCTCTTTAATCATGTAAAGTGGTGTTATACTGGAAGCGGCGTTTTTTGGGTAAAATAGGGAAGGAATCACTTGATGACTTTTAAAGCTGATGATAATCATAAGAATATCAAACACGTTTTATATGTATTTGGCAGTTTAAAAAATGCAGTGAGGCTATTAATTCAATTTTTCCCCTCATTGGCATAAAGAAGATGAAATTATTTTGCATATATTTCACAGCTCAAAGTGGCAGGTGTCTAAATAGTTGATAAAAATTGAATGTATGCAAGTGGAGGTAGTAATCCTCGTCTTGCATAACAAAGTTTTTTAAAGATTTTATTTATTTATTTGAGATAGACTGTGAGAAGCAGACTCCCCTCTGAGCAGGGAGCCCGAAGCACATCTCGATCCTAGGATCCCGAGATAATGAAAGACAGATGCTTAAATGACTAAGCCACCCAGATGCTCCCTACAGATAAGAAATTTTAAAAGGAATTAATATGCAGAAGCAGAAAATACATAAAATGCAATTAAATAAAATATATAAAATACAAATTTCTGACAGTTTGCCGAGTCATCGATTACATTGACTTGTTTGTTCTCTTATTATCCAACTTCACTTCCGTTTTGGTTTCTCTTGTTCATATATTATATTCATATATATATTATGTATTATATTATATTCATTTATATCATCACCATTGTTTTAAAAACCATCTAAATCTCCTTTATTTTTCCTCCTTTATCTGGATGTTTGACAGCAATACAAGGAAGGAAGAGCCAGACAATTGGGTGGTTTTACTTTCCAAAGATCTTGCTAGCCGAGAATTGCCAACTACCCAGATCTGTTGGGGAAGATGTAATAGAGATGAATAAGCTGCTCAAACCAAGTGCAAGCCATCGCTGGTAAGAACACCACCCCTGAGATCTGCCCTCCTGTCAGATGTTCAAGTGCACGATCCTGGTAACTGTACACGCTGAGCTGTAGAGCAGAGGTGTGGAGCTGCACCTCCCTTGCATGGTAAGGTACCTCAAGAGCAGGTACCCATTTTGGTCTCCCCCCAAGTCCTTGGCAACCACTGTTGTACTGCAATCAGGGTGTCTAGGAGATCTGTGTCCAGTGCATTATTTGCGATAACCAAGATGTGCTAACAATGCAAATGTCCCTTGCAGGGTGATGAGGTAAAGAGGCGTGTGCACGCGACAGCATCTCAGTAAGAAAGAAGGAAAGCCTCTGTGTGTGAAGACATGGATGAGCACTGAGGACTCGGTGAAATAAGCCAGTGACACGAGGATGGATTCCACATGATGAGTCATGGAGAAGAGCCAGCAACGGCTCTCATATGCAACAGGAGACCTGCCAGATCCAGCAACTCTCCTTCGCATCGGATCGTCTCTTCTAGAATCGGTTCTCCAAACTCTGTCCTCTTTTATTTTTATTTTTTTAAATTTTTATTTATTTGTGATAGTCACAGAGAGAGAAAGAGAGAGAGAGAGAGAGGCAGAGACACAGGCAGAGGGAGAAGCAGGCTCCATGCACCGGGAGCCCGATGTGGGACTCGATCCCGGGTCTCCAGGATCGCGCCCTGGGCCAAAGGCAGGCGCCAAACTGCTGCGCCACCCAGGGATCCCCTCTGTCCTCTTTTAAACCACAATTCTCATGTGTGCATGTTAATATCCCAGAAGTGCAGCCTCACTGAGACCTTACGTTTCCCCAGAGTATCCCAAGGGAGGAAGACGTTGCACGTGGTCTTTATGGGAGGCTGCGGATGTGAAACACAGAAGACGTTCTCACTCACCGCTTGTTGAAAGGACTTCCGGGGGACAGAAAAATGGGGGCAGATTGAAAAGATAAGTCTAAGGGCTGGTTCGTGCAGGGTGTGATGGAGAAAGATGGATACGTAGCTGAGAAAGTCAAAAGAATGTTCATTCCCGTGCCTCCTGAAAGGCAGGTGGATAGCACGGGTTCACGAGAAATGCAGAGGGCACGTCTTGTACCAGCTTGCATGCGGGGAATCCGGAGATTTGTTCAAATGCCCCAGGTAGCCGTGTCAGAAACAAAATCGGCTTCATACCTATTACCCACAGCCCTGGTTTTAAGTACTTAGTTTCAGTACCTAGTAGGTTATTTTTATTTAAGGGTAATGGCATTGCATCGAGAGGAGTACAATACATGGCAGCAACATCCAGCGTCCAGAAGAATGCCTTGCAGAGAGTGTGTACTTGCCGTGGCATGGTAATTCTCTCGCGTTTTTTCACTAAAAATGCATAAAATATTGAAAGTGGCCCATTGAAGGGCCGCTATACGCTATGACATCTAAACAGACTCCTGGAGGCGTCAAGAAGCACCTGCACACAAAAGCTGCCTAGCTCGTAACAGAGAGCTCTCGTAATTCTCAGACTTTGAAGCGCATCGTAACTTATTGTGATGAATTTCCCGTAAAATAACAGGAGTCTGCAGAATGTTCATAAGCTCAGCTGCAACTTTCTACCCAGATCTTGACCCTGGTCTCCTGTGGGGAGGTGGGGTTAAGGCTTGCCCTTCCTCCTGCTGCTGGCTGCCTCCGGAATGAGCCCTTTCCTCGCTGAATCCACCAGCTCCGAGTGATCGTCCCTGCTGTGCCTTGGACCAACTTGGGTTGGCTTGTGCAACGGCGGCTCGGAACCGTGCAGGAGTTATTACGCACACGCGGTCGCCCGTCAGGAAACCATTACACAGAGCGTCATGGGCATCTGTGATCACCAACAATTCAATCGTGCAATTTACAGAATGCTGACTGGTAGCTGTAAAAGGTCCTCGGGGCATCAAATCCTTGCCTCTGTCCAGTGGCTCATTTACACGCCTCTGTTCATGTATGTATTTTCTTGCTCAACTATACACGCTTTGGGATAAGGTTCACTGGGACACAGTGATATCAGCAGCCCTTAGGAAGATCATGCCTTTGCCTCACAAAGTCTTCCATAACAATGATTGAATTTAGTATTGTTTTCATAGAATTTTTTTTTTTTTTACCTCTTGAGAGCTTAGTATATGTCAGCAAGTTTTTTAATTTATTTTTTTACGTCAGCAAATTGTAACATATTCCAGCATAGTTTGGCATATTCCACATGAAAATAATTCTGTAGGATGCTCTTCAGTGCAGATCCCCGGACTGGCCACCGTGCCATCTCTGTATCCTCAACCCTCAGTTCATATTCCCTATATTTTACATTCTCCACCGCCAAATTCACACAGGGGAGTGTGTTTGGAGTCGGTCTGCTGTTCCACAGTATATACTGAGGTCCTCTGATTCGCTTCATGACCTTCTGGTGCAAGAGCAGATGAATTATTTGGAGGTCAACTGTGTCACATTCTGCTCTGACTCCAGCTCATGGCGGTGGTGGTGGGGCAGGTGTATAACTGTTCCTATTGCTTTAAAGGCTCGATACTCTTGAATCAGCAACGTGTACATGATTACAAGTGAAAAATCCATTGCAATTTAAGTAGAAATGAGTGGGCCCCTGGGGGGTTCAGTCGGTGAAGCGTCTGCCTGTGGTTCAGGTCATGATCTCAGGGTCCTGGGATTGAGTCCTGCATCAGGCTCCCTGCTCAGTGGGGAGTCTGTATCTCACTGTGGCTCTCCCCATGCTTGTCCTCTCTCTCTTTCTCTCTGAAATAAATAAAATCTTATTTATTAAAAAAAAACATGTAGAAACAACGACTCACTAACGGAGATACTTTTTAGAATCTTTTTAAGTGAAGTGTTAATAAATGTCTGTATTTCTACAGATCGAATGTCTCGTAGCAAATGTCTTATTAACGTTTAACAGACTAGTGACGCTTCTACCTTCTTAGGATGCGATTTGTGTAAAAGGAGAAAATGCAACCTGTGAAAATCCAAAGACTCTTGAATCGGTACCATTTCTATCTACCAAGTACCACTAAGATATCAAATCAAGGCTGTATGTCAGACATACAGCTACGTCTTTGTTGAGATCACCCAATAAGCCAACCCCATGTACATGGTAGAGAATTTCCCCTTGCAAACGGAGAAGCTGCAAACTGGGAGTATTTTGTTAAAAGACAATTAAATTCATTAATGAGTCGTGTACACATCACTGGAGCAGGCTGCCAGCTGTTAGGGATTAAATCCACCGTGGATTTTTAGGAACATTCTTGCAATGGTACTGACATTGTAAGAATACTTTAGATAGGATTTTTTTTTTTTTTGTAACTCTGGCTTAAATATTTCTTGCTCATTGGCTTCAGCATTGCTTCTGCTCCAACTGAACTGAAAGAAAAGATCAAATATATGGAATATACGTGTGTACATAGGGGAAAGCTGCCTAGGGATACCACTGAAATTTTTGCATCAGCAAACAGGGAGTTCGGTCTTAACTATTTCGTTTTGGGGGGCAGCAATGAGCAGAATCTTGGTAAACCAGAAAGAAAAGGTTTAGAGACATGGATATGTGCAAGGTGTTCAACGGGCCACCTGAATGAGGCAAATATTCTCCAGGAATTGCAATATCCAAGTATGATGTTGGACCTCGTGTCTTTGTGTCTGGGTCCTACAGACGTGCAAACACCGTCTCTGGGAACATCCCACCATTCTTTCTCACTAGACTGCCGTCTGAAGCTGAACATGGAATCAGGGAGTCTGAGCCAGGGTGACAGCAGGTGCTTATCCTAGGACCAGGGAAGGCTCCCTTCGCATCCTGTAGACCATCTTAGCTCTCATTACTGGGAATTTTGTCTAATGCAGCCAAAGAAGAGGTGGATTAGATGCCTCATAGAGTGAACCTCATTAACCATAATTGATTACCCCTAGTTAATAATCTTAGCAGATTCCCTTGCCCCTAAATCATCTTTTCTATGGGTGTAGAGTTATACCTGTGTTATAATTGCAACTAAGCATTGCGAATAGTTGGGTCAAAGCTAAAACTATCTTTAACTAACCTTTATCTGTGAATTGTAGCTCCCCGTGTGCATGGATTAATTTCGTCATAAAGAGGTTATCACCTTTATTTCACTGAAAAAAAAAGCAGATATGTGTGCATATCACAATACACGGCTGAGCTCCTGCAGTATGTACTCTGTGTTTGAGAACTAATATGACCCACTTGCTCCTGCCCACCTTAAATCACAATTTCTGCCTCTAGCACATTGGCGGTGACTTACACTTGTACCTTCTCCGGAGCGAAAAGCTATCAAAACAGAGGCTGGCAGCAATCTCTTACTATTTCATAGCACTGCCTATGAATGTGTTGAGTTTAGCACGGATTGAAACACATTGATTTATGAGGCTGTAGAGGTACAGAGAAAAAAGAAAGGCAAATAAATAATAAGAGAGATGTTTAAATGGGACTTGGAATAATCCAGAGATCAAACTTTTAAACTAAGCAAAGTCAATACCATAAGCCATTCCTTAAAAAATAATGTTCAAGAGCTATGTTAAACTGCCCTGTAAATTAAAAATAACTTTGATAAAAACTGATAAAAAAAATTGAGGCCCTTGAGCAGCTCTATCGGTTAAGCATCTGCCTTTGGCTCAGGTCATGATCTCAGGGTCCTGAGATCGAGTCTCGCATTGGGCTCCCTGCTCAGTGGGGAGTCTGCTTCTCCTTCTCCCTATGTGCTCTCTCTCTCTCAAATAAATACGGTTCAAAAAATCTTTAAAAAAACTGATGAAGAGTAAAATGCATTATTGTACAGATGAACAGATACCAAAATATTGCTATTATACAGATTTTAAAGTACTATGACTCTGGGGCACCTGGATGGCTCCATTGGTTAAGCATCTGACTCTTGGCTTTGGGTCAGGTTACCATCTCAGGGTCATGAGATGGAGCCCCACGTTGGGCTCTGTGTTTGGTGGGGAGTCTCCTTGAGATTCTCTCTCCCTCTCTCTCTCTCTGCATCCCTCTCTAAATAAATAAGTAAATCTTTTTTAAAAAAGTATTATAACCCTTAAAAAATATTATAACCCTTAATGCTAAGTGGTGTAGAATTTTAAATGTCCCCGAATGATGTCAATCTCAGGATTGTCGTGCTGCAAATGCACCAGCTTCCACCCTGGGAGACTGTTGGTTTCCATCAGAGAGAAACATTTGCGTTTCCGAGGCCACTTGTGCATTTGGGCAGAAGCCTTCATGTGTTCTGGGTTGCCTCCTGTTTCAGCGCCATCTTGGGGTCTTCAAATACACACAGCCGTGTGTTCATATGTGGGGTTTAGCTATCCACTGCACAGAGGCTGACAATGGCTCTCATGGGTGGGCAACCCATACAACTGTGATTCCCTCGTGAACAGAGTCTGGCCAGACTTGGTGCGCTTTGGGTCATTCTTCCACCACTTCAAAGACTGGTTAGCATGTTGTTTACAGTTGCTCTCAGGGGAATGAAACATCTGATCGAAGCGAAGCTATTGTCACCTCTTGAAAGGGTGATTTCCATTTCCATGACAAAAATAATAATTAAAAAAACCAAAAGAAGGGAAAATGAAGATATGGCCATTTCTACAATGTGAGAAAATAATGATAAAATTCAACAGCCATTTATGCTTTTAAAGAAACAAATTTTAGGTCCCAGTGATGAAAGACACTGTCCTTAATGCAATAAAGACCAGCTGCAAAGTATGGCATTCAGATAATTGCAATGAATGGGAAGATATATTTTTGTAAATGTCTAAGAGATGCCGAGCCACTGTATTCATCTTTGGTTGTAGACACCCTTCGTAATGAAAGAATGTACGGAAAAACCAGTGCTATCCATATATATTAGAAAGATATAAAAATTTTACTGTTCAGATGACATTATTCAGATTCTAGAAGAATCTTCTAAACTATCGGAATTATTATGGATTCGGCAAGATTGTGAATAAGACTGTATTTCTATATTCATGGGGAGAAAGGAAGGGAAATTTTAAAGGATCCATTTACAATGACATAAAAACGATCCCACGGCTGAAGATATATGTGATAAATCTGAAATAGTTTAAATATTAATGTAATGGAGGAAAATTGTGCATTTTTTTTGTTTGGAAGAATGAACTAGCTTGTGCAGGTAGCTTTATAATCTATGTCTTTCCAGGTCACCGGAGTCATGGACCAGGGAAACACGGAGAGTCCCCAAGGGTCTGCGCTTCTTAGAGAGAAGATTCCTGCTTCTGCTCTGTGTTTTCATCTCAGTGTGGATTTTGCTCTTTGGAAAAGGAGGACGCATAAAAGTGCACATGGCACGGGTTCTGTGCGTGAAGAGTCTGTGCATCCAACATGCCGTGAGCTCCCGAGCTCGTGCCACCTGCTGGCCACGGTGGGAAGAGTAGCAGCACTTCCAGGACCTGGCACCTCTGCAGACAAGCTTGCAGGATGCCCAGGGGATAAAGCAAGCAAGAGCTCTGGGACGTGAGGGCCACACGCATCTGTAGGAGATGCAGCTGAAACAAGATCTAGGGCAGGCTCACGACTGGCCAAGAAGGAATCCAGTCAAGGACCGCATTCTGTCTGTGGGTTAAGCAGCAGAAGGTTGGTACACATGGAGAGTGGTGACAACAGTTAGTTACAAACCCGGAGACGTGCGCTCAGAACACTTTGTGAAGGGGTCCACACGTGGAATTGCAAAAGACATAAGACAAAAAGGACAGGTATGTTGAGGTTTCAGAATAAGGAACCCACGTATTGACACGTAAGGCTGAAAATAGAAATAAGGAAAGCAGTGGCTCCTGGGTGGGTCATCAGTGAAGCATGTGCCTTCAGCTCAGGTCATGATCTTGGGGTCCTGAGATCCAGTCCCTGCACTGGGGGGAAGGTCCCTGCTCAGCGGGGACTCTGCTTCTCCCTCTCCCTCTGCTCATGCCCCCTCTCTCTCAAATAAATAAGTCTTTATAAATATAAAAAAAGAAAAGAAAGAAGGAAAGCAACGCAGAGAGAGAGATGCTGATAAGCAATGTTGTTGGGTGTCTCCAGGTGAGTCTGCATGGGTCCTGCACCCTTTTTGTTTGCAACAGGGTTCCTTGCAGAGAGATGGTGACCAGCTGGGTCCTTCCTGCTAGTGGGTGAATTTCTCAGAGACGGTAATTCAACCTACACAGCTGCAACCACGCTCCACAACAACAGGGCAGGTGGTGACTCAATATACGGTGGACTGGGTATCATCGCAGAAACATCATTGCGTGGCTCTGTGGATTCGCTTTGTAAGTGCTCTTTAGCATATTCTGCAGAACACTAACCTCTCCACATAGTCTACAAGAAAATTTCTCCAAATATATATATGCACACACGTCAATATATTTTTATTTTAATATTTATATAAATATATATTATATGCATATATAAATATATAACATGCATATTTTATGCACATTAATATACGTTTATTTTAATATTTATATAAATATATTATATACACATATAAATACATATAATACATTTATATAGATATCCCTACACATATGTTAATATGTTTATTTTAATATTTATATATACATAAACACATAATACATTTACATAAATATTACATGCATATATGCCAATATATATTAATTTTAATATTCGTATAAATATACAATGCTTATATTTATATATTATACATATGTAATACATTTATATAAATATTAGATGCATATGTGTTAATATATATTTTAATGCTTATATAAATGTATATTATATGCATATATAATACATTGATATAAATATTACATGCACATGGCAATATATGTTATTTTAATATTTATATAAATACATATGTATATAAAATATATAACATGCATATTTTATGCATGTTAATACATGCTTATATTAATATTTAATAAATATATATTATATACTTATATAAATATATATAATACATTTATATAGGTATCCCCACACATGTTAATGTTTATTTAAATATTTATATAAATATACATAAACATATAATACATTTACATAAATATTACATGCATATATGTCAATATACATTAATTTTAATATTTATATACAATTCTTATATTTTTATATATAAAAATTTCAGATGCATATATGTTAATATATATTTAGTGCTTATATAAATGTATATTATATACATTTAAAAATATATAATACATTTATATAAATATTACATGCATATGTCAATATGTTAATTTTAATATTTATATAAATATATATCATACATACATCAATATATAATACATTCATATAATTATTACACACATGTTAACATATATTTGCTGTAATATTTATATAAATATATATCACATCCATATACAAAATAGATAATACATTTATATAAATATTAAAATCATATATGTCTATATAATATACGTTATATATGTATAAATAATATATTTACATATGTATTTATTTAGATATAGTGCAAAATGTATATCCATATAGGATTTCTTTCTGTTGCTTGACATACTGACAGTCCAGTTAAGTTTGTGACTTCAAGTGTGGTGTCACCAACTAATACTTCATTAAAAGCACTTATGGAAACCTAGGACACTGTTAATACCCTCACATGTCGCAGATCCTTACCTTTCATTTAGCGGGAGTAAGGTGAGTGTTGCTGGGACAGCTGTATAAATCACATAAGTCAAGCAAGTACGTGCATTTGTTAGGAGTACTGTGATTCTGGCTCATAGATGTGAACCATTCGCATTCTATTTCCTATCATCTTCATCGAAAGCTTCAAAATCAGTTATGATGAAATCGTGATGCATGATAAGGTCGCATGGTTTTCATGGTTTCCAATAACCCCCGTACAGCAGGAGGACGTCAAAAGTCCCGGATACATTCTCCTTAGTGAACAGGATGCTAATTCCCTGAGTGGCAAAGGTGAAAGTCGGTTTTGTGGGCGTGCGCCAAGTGTCTCGGTCCTGGATTATAAACTATGATTCTGTGATTGGTGGAAATGGAGCATTTGGAATGAAAATCACAGTTCACTTATTTGTATTTTTAAGGATTTTATTTATTTATTAGAGAGAGAATATGAGCAGGGGAGCAAAATGCAGAGGGAGAAGCATGGCCCCTGTTGAGCAGGGAGCCTGACGTGGGACTCAATCCCGGGACCCTGAGATCTCAACCTGAGGCAAAGGCAGATGCTGCACTGACGGAGCCCCCCAGGCGCCCCCAACATGGTCCCCTTGAAAGACCTACTGCCTTAATGCATGATGTGCAAAGGAGGGATTCTCTCCCACTGAAGAGGATTTGGACTTTCTTATTGTTGCGACTACGTCATGCTCTAGCCCACAGTGACTGCGTGGTGACAATCTCATCATTGCTCTTGCAACGGTACCCCCTCGTCAAAAAAGGATTCTGGAACACATCTGCAATTTCCGTCACTGTGTCGCGCTGCTGAGGTTTGCAAGGAAAGCCTGTGTGGATTGTGTGTGGTTCATGAGCTACCTGAGAGGCACCATAGTTAGAATTGGAAAATGTATTCGAACGCTCAGAGAGGGGACAGTGGCCCCACATCTCCCGACGGTGAAGTTCTTCTCAGTGGAGGAGGGAAAAGGCCAATCGCTGAGAGACGCTGAAAGATGTGTTCCACGCACGGCCTGGGAGGAGGGCGAGGTGACCCTCTTGCAGCACACCGGTTTGAGGATGTGCCACAGGAGTCAGAATTGAAGATAATGTGCGGCACAAAAGGGTGTATGTGTCCCTGTGATCTTGTGACCCGCCTTCCGCCCTTGGGGCCTCATAATTAGTGACACTTGTGTTCCTCTCTCTTTCTCCAGACCCCACGCCCCCAAGTCTTCCCAATGGTCCTTGGGGATTAGTCCCTAAATGCCCTGAGCCCCTGTGGCCTGCTCCCCTATGTTTGGAAGTAACACGGGCTATATGACCAGGACTCCTGGCGCCCCACAGCCTCTTAGTAATCCTCCTGCCAGAGTAAATAAAATAAACTATAATATAAACGTAATTTAACGGTATAAGCCATTATTTTTAGGTATTTAAGTTATTTTACATACAAATTGTGATGCATACTTGTAAATAATATATTGTACCTGTATACAGTTGTACATATGCCATCAATACTTAATGCAAAGGCAGTGTATAGTCCTACTTATAGATACTTCATGTTTACTTCATTCAGTATGATTTTGAGCAGCAAATAATTAAAATCATTTAAATAGACAAATACACCTGTATGGGTTGATATACTTCACGTAACTTATAAATAAATGAGATTTGGGGACATCCAGTGGCTCAGCGGTTGAGCGTCTGCCTTCGGCTGAGGTAGTGACACTGGGGTCCTGGGATCGAGTCCCGCATCGGGTTCCCCGCATGGAGCCTGCTTCTCCCTCTGCCTGTGTCTCTGCCTCTCTCTCTGTGTCTCTCATGAATAAATAAATAAAACTTTAAAAAATATTAAAAAAAATATATAGACAAGGCAGAAAGAGCGACATGCACTGTACTCTTCACTTCGGGAGTGTGAGGGCTAACGGGGAACCCATTCCCGGGAGGACGAGGGATGCCAGGACCTGTTTGGGCTGCAAGCAGCAGGAGGGCACACGATCGGAGGAAAGCCTCACATGGATAATTTTTTTTTTTTTCCTACATAGACTACAACGTTCCTTGAGCCAAGCAATGATGTTGTGGGTCCTTTGCTTGATCAAAATTTTTCTCAATGAGATGGAATGTTTCAAAGCTATTTACAATTTTTTTTTCCCAAGGAAAACAAGAACATTTAAGGTATGAGTCGCAACACAACAGGATTTTCTTCAACGTCACTATCATCACGGTTGTTGGCACCTTATTCACTGTCTTGAGTTCCTGCTCCAAATTCCCGTTTCTCAACCCGTGCCTATTGCCTGAACGTCATTCTTTCGGCTGGCGTGGTCTTCTTCCAATGCAAATCTGTAATACATTTCAAAATTTAGCATGGTGCATGATTTCATTAGTGTTTGATCCACATCAAATGCAAAGTGCTTTAAAAAAAAAAAATCCAGAATTTCATTCAGGCGTCTATGTGCTAGTTCATTCCCTGGACATGCTTTGGGGCAAAGTGTGTAGAAACGCCTGCATCTTGCACTGCTCCTATCTCTGAGGTCTTGGATACGTTTCGTGCACCCCATCCTACAAAATCAACAGCCTAAAGATAGGACAGGAGAAACGTAGCCCAGACCACAGAACCTGGTAACGAATAATGAACCTTTGCTGACTTCCTTACCCGTTGCTGTGAGAACAGAGTCAGATTCATGTGCTAATTGCAAACCCCATTTCATTTTTTCTGCAAGCTTGCTCTCGGTGAAAATAATGAACGCTGTCATTCTTTTTGTGACAAATCCATCCTGGCTGCTTCTTACCGCCTTCTTATCACTTAAGAGTTCATCAATCAACACTGAGAGACACGGAATCCAGGTGCAACCTATATCCCTTCGCCAACATTTGATAGATACATTGTCAACTCCAGGAAGGTCCCCGCAAATTGTTTTTAAAGGTAAAATTCTTTTCAAAGGGCTCGGCATCCCTGCCATTTTGAATCATATGGTACCCGAGGTGGATGTGGTTATTCAGACAGCAACTGTATACTTAAAATCCTTAAAACTATAGTAAGGGCTTGAATCGCCGGTAAACTTATAACCATGATATCTCATCATTTAATACCAGCTTGTAATACCAACTGTATAGACCTTGCTTTAGTCAATGAGAGGTCAATCTCCAGTGCAAATAATTTGAATAATGTGTCTTCCAAAAACCCTTACAATTTTCTTTCTTGTATGTGTTCATCATCATTCTGAGGCCTCCACCCCAAAAATGCTTTGAAGGGATGCCTATGTTTTAATAGAATTAAACATATTCTTTCAGAGTTTAAATTTGATTTTCTGTCCCAGGGATTTTTTTTTTTTTAAGATTTTATTTATTTATTCATGAGAGACACAGAGATAGAGAAGCAGAGACACAGGCAGAGGGAGAAGCAGATGTCCCACGGAGCAGGGAGCCCCAATGCAGGACTTGACCTGAGGGATCATGACCTGAGCTGAAGGCAGACACTCGACCACATAGATTTTTTTAAACTCCTAAATTACCTTGGCTGTCCTGTGATTTATTAAAAGCACTGTATGGAGTTTATTTTTTTGTAATAGACCCTTCTTTCTCATTTGTTATGTCTCCTCTCAGCTTTATTGAGGTATAAGTGACAAAACTGCATACATCTAATGAATACGACATGATGATTCGCTAGGCACAGACATTGTAACCTAATCACCACAATCAGGGCACATAATACATCCACCACTTCCCTTAGTCCCTTCGGGTGAGTGTGCGATGAGAATACGTGTATCTACTCTCAGCAAATGCAGCTAAATGCGTAGTACTATTAATTATAGTCACCATGTTCTTAAACTTGTAGAACATTCTTCGGGTAATTACAACTTTTAAGAAACTTTTTTTTTTTAATTGAAGGCATGATAAACTTTATTTTTGAATCTGGATATTTGCTTATGTGGAGTACTCTGCACGTCCCAGACAGTGATCCCACAATTATTTATTACGACCTGCTGTCTTGGGACACCCAGGTGGCTCAATGTTGATCCCGGGGTCCTGGGATCGAGTCCCACATCAGACTCCCCATGGAGAGCCTGCTTCTCCCTCTGCCTGTGTCTCTGCCTCTCTCTGTGTGTCTCTCATGAATAAATAAATAAAATCTTAAAAAAAAAGAACCTGCCCTGTTGTTCACACTGTATCTTTACTATATGGCTGCGTACAGAATGCACACTCACGCAAAGATGATTAGAGTTAACAGGATAGTCTGACAAGTATTGCCCTGTGCTTTCTCTGATCCACACGTCTTCCAGACTCTTGGGAAAAAGGCTTTTTGGACCCTTGGATCCGAGTCCAAAACGTAGCAAAAATCATGTCTTACTGTTTCTGACAGCCCCGTGGAAAAACCCAGTGGGAATAGATCATGTTATAATTATTATATAATTATAATAAATCTATCATCAATTTTATTTTCACAAGTTTATGAACTGTAAACAGTGTGTGTGTTTGACACTAATTCGTTGAAGGCCCGTCCTAGCACATCTTGGGACATTTTTTTTTTTTTCACCTTAAACGTTAGAATTGAATAAATATTTTCTGGTATAAGGCTCACTGTTTCATTCTGAGGTCAAGCTTCCAGAGGCATTAGCTCTCTATTCCAACAAACCAAAGACACCTAATTACAAAATACCCCATTTAGACATGTTCCGGTGTCTATTAGCAAATGTTTCCATTCTGCTTCACATTTGCCCCCGACCATTAACTGCTCGTCTACTTCAAGAGCAAACGAGACGCTGTCAAAGTTCATTTGGCCATCCACTGCAGGTTACTGACTTCTGCTAAGTGTTCTCTACGTGGCTTGTAGAGAAAGAAATTCGACAATTAAATTAATAAAAGCTCCCCAACTTTACGATCCTTTGAGCAGAGTGATCAGAGCTTGTCCACGACTTGGATAAAAGAAACTAACAGGCTCTTTTTTTTCATTTGCGTGGTTTTTTTTTTTCTCTTGTGTTTTTGCTGTTTTGTTTGTGTTTGTTGTTGTTTAATTTATTATCTCCCAGGTGAAATCTCTTTCCAGGGTCTTAATAAAGAGAAAGTCAACAAAGAACCAAAAAGACAACAGTAGGTACCTGATATTTCAAATGTTTGTATTCTTGCATTTCCCCCCCCACTTATGGTCTAATTCTCTTTATCTCATAGTATTGAAGTCATGGAAACATAAGATTTTTTTAAAGACTGGAAATAAAGAAGGGGATAAACGTGTTGTAAAGCATCTGCATTGAAACATATAAAATTAGTTTTTACAGGTTCTCTCTCTCTCGTGCTCTTTGTACTAAACAAATGTTCTTTTTTCGGTAATTTTGGCTTTGTGAGAAATCAAAATTCCTTTAAATTTTCTCTCAAATCTTCTTCTTACTTTATTTTTATTGTGTGATAAGTCTAGAAAAATAGAATTCATACAAACTAAGTCAACTGCCAACTACAGGTGCCTAGTAAGCCGTAGAGCTGACTTTTCAATTGAGTTTTGTACATGTGTACAAGACCCTTCCTTCCTTCCTTCCTTCCTTCCTTCCTTCCTTCCTTCCTTCCTTCCTTCCTTCCTTTGTTTTTCAGAGGTAGAGTTTTACCTAGTTCATTAGGTCTGAATTTCCAGGAACGCATCATGGGCTTAATAAATCTGTCTTCTTTGAATGAAAAAGAATGTGATACTAGGAAAGCTAGTGTCAGATGACATTGGAGCATTTTCTGCTTAAACGATTGGGTGAACACTCTTCTACTTAAATACTCTGCATTTTTCAGTCTATTTTGGTAAAACACTTTTCACAATTTAGAATGAGTCTCTGCATTGTTCTGTGAATCCTGAGTACACTGAGGAGAATTAAAAGGAGAAAACTATAAATGTCTGTACATAATACATATATATTTATACACATAGGAATAGACAAATGATATAGGTATATATTATATATGTACACACAGGAATGTACATAATATATAGTAATATATACATAATATATGTACTTATATAGATAAAAAGTGGCTATTCATAAATACACATACACAGAAATACACACACGCACAGAGACACATACCTGTTCCTGCACAAAAAGATTAGAATTACAGTGTCCATATAATTTTTCCTAAGTTTTACATACTTGTGAAAAGAAGAGTTAGTATTTAAGGTTTATTTTTCTTATGACCATTATTTAAATATTCCCCGAGGTTGTCTTTACTATTCCTCTACTGAGAAGTTCAAAAAAACGTGAGTCAATCAAATACAGTACAGAAGTATGCTATTTTCAAAGAAAATACCATAATCAAGTGGTTTCAATGTAAACATATTCCTATAATTTCAAAAAAACTTAAACTCTTGGAACACATTCAATATCGTTAACAGATATGTAAACTATATATTGCAAGTCCAAATTAATACAAAATTACCAAACTCAGGTTGATACAGAGAAATAACAAGTTCTGCGTTAAGTTGTAAAGAAAGTGTCTCAAAAGTAGAGATAAAAACACATATTGGCTCCGTGTTATTGGAGGTGAGTGGAAGCATAGTTTGAGAGGTGTCTGCATCCTAACGAGTTTTCGATGGCAGCAGCAGCTGGTAAAGAAGCATACCAGGATATAGAAGAATCTATGATAAATCACAGGAATCTGATAACACCGCGTAAGCTAGGACCCGGGCCACACATGAAACTTGCTCTCAAAACCTACTTCCAAAGCTTCCACCGCACTGAAATCTCAGGGCATACCAGCCACTGACATTCTTTCCTTTATGAATCTTTATGAATTAAGAGACACGTCCAGTTAACAGACGTGCACCCTGGATATGCGACGTACGGTAGGAAGCCGTGTTCACAGGAGTAACAAGGAGGAGATGTGGTCAGGAGTTCATGCAGCCGAAGACAGAAGCTCAGTTACACTGTATGATTCTATTCAGAGTCACACATGACAGATATAGGCACAGGGCAGTGGTAGTAGTGGTGGTACCATGCAGGGGGCGAGGGAGGAGGGTGTGTGGCTCTGACCAGGGAGATGCTGTGTAAGCAGGCAGGGGGCGTGGAGGAGGGTCTCCTTACTCAGAGCAGGAATGCAACACTTGGTCCTGACTCGTTTGTGTTTAAAGGTCCTGACACCGCAAGGCGGAAAAGCCCCTGTGCATATGGAAACAATGACACTAGCCGGGATATGGACAAGAAATGCAGCTTTTACATAAATCTTTCATTTCTACTCGTCTCATTTTTTTTTAATGTCACCTCTGCTGAAATATACATGAATTAAAGTGAGTTTGAGGAGCGCTAGGTAAGAGATGAAGACAGAGACGGTGGACGAGACATAGAGAAGGGGAATATGAAAAGTGGAGGCAGGTGGATTATTTTCGGCTTTGGGAGGGTCTTAAGGGTTTCTACGAGGAAGTGACTCTATAGGAAAATGTGCGAATGTGAAGGATCGCAGTGGGATGGTCCCATGGGAGTGCTATTCTACAGGCTGCACTTGGCCAGGCATGAATCATTAAGTCATACATCAAAAAGTCTAAGAATTATGTAAAAGAACATAATAATTATGTTCATTGAGTCATTTGCCATAGTCAGGAAATGAAATTTTAGATATGCAGTAAATGCATGATTATATATAGCTTATATACAGTATATAGATTCTTATTTATAGTTTAAAAGCATATACATGTCAACTTATAGTTTAAAAACATATATACTAATAAATAGCCTAACATTTTTAATTGTTCTGATATATCCATCAAAGTATTTTTTAAATAAACACTGTTGTTCACATTTTCCAGGTCATGAAAAAGCATGCTTTTGAACACAAATGTCATTCTAACAGGTTTTTAAAAATATATTTTAGGGAGATGATTCACTACTGTAGCACTGATATAACATATCAGGTGGACTTTTCCCCTTTCCTATTTATTATAAATTAATATGGGGGCACTTGGGGGGTTGAGTTGGTTGAGTGTCTGGCTATTGGTTTCAGCTCAGGTCATGACCTCAGGGTTGTGGGATTGAGCTCCTGCATCAGGCTCTGCACTCAGCATCGAGTTTATTTGAGATTCTCTCATTCCCTGTCCTTCTGCTCCCCATACCGCCCTGGCTCATGCAAGCATTCTCTCTCTCTCTCTCTCTCAAAAAAAAATATTTTTTAGAAAATAAAAATAAACAAGTAAAATATTATGTACTTTCTTTTCATGAACATAAAACTCAGTCAACTATAAAGAAAAGCAGCAGAGTCTTCCCCGCTCTAATGTTCTCCATCCCCTACAAACAGTGTGGCTGTTTGTCATCTCACTGTTTTTAGATGCAGATTGGATAGATGTTGGATAGATTGGACAGATTCAGTCATGGATAGATACCACGCATCATAACAGGTATCTAAGTTAAGATATCTGCAGATATATATTTAACGATTACAGTTTTAAAGGAAACACATACAAGCTAGAGGCAAACAAAGAAACAGAAATTTATCTAATGATGATTTTAAGTAAGAAACCAATGCGGTAAAATCCTATTTAAGATGCATTAGGATGGAAGTCGCCGTAAACTGGGAGCTCTGATGGATTTAAAAGTAGTAAAAAAAAAAACCAAAATGTGAGGGTCTATCAAGGCTGCAAATAAATGAGAGGATGAAGGACATGTCAAGCAATTTCCATCTTCAATAAAGTCAATGCAAAATTGTGAAGTCCCATTTTTTGACAATCTCAACCTAAATAGTTCAACTCAATATTCAACTTACAAAAGCCATATTATTTGAATCCCACCTGAAATTCCCACTGAGCAAACCTCAGCTGCCTTTGACAATGGACTCTGCAATTTGCAAAGACCCAAGTCAACGCTTATGCATTAATGTGCATGTTCGATACGGCTTGGGTGATGTCACAAATTAAGAGCATGCCCTTTAAAAATCTTGTGAGGTAGTGCTTTTTAAAAATTTTTAATTGAAGTAGCATTCACATAATATCCTGTTTCCTTCAGACAAGGTAGTGTCTTAAGAAAGAACATGTAGCTCGTATCTCAGCCTCTAGATTTATTGTTTGTTTTTAAACAATAATTCTTAAAAATGCTTAAAACGCTTGAAAACTAAGATTTTACCAGCATGCCAAAATTAGATATTCAGTAACATCCTAATATTATCTTTTTCTCGGTGACCACGATATAGAAAGGCCTTCGTGTTCGAGTATTAACGGTTAAGTCTGATGAATGCAAACTTTGACTCATGGAGCTAAGTCCTTCTGCAACTGAACGGCATTCTTTAAATACGATTTTGAAAGGGCACATTATAGATTCATTAGAAGACTTTTATTATGTTTTTTCTGGACATTTCCCCTTAGTCCAAGCACTATAATCTTGAGTACAGGACACACATGACAAAGGACAAAATTCCAGACTGGTTTTCTGATCTGGGTATGCAATGTAGCTTAGACATTTCCGACTCAAGAAGGACATTTAGAAATGTGACTGCAAGATGCGGTGATAGGTCTCGTCGATGCCTTTTCCTGTTTCGTCCCCTATAATATTGTATCGGGTATTCTTTGTGAATAACTATCTTTTTGCTGGGTATGCAAAATGTGTCAAATGTGGTGGAAGTAAACTAGGAGAGGCATCCATAATGAAAGGAGAACAACTGCCCACAGGCAGTCTGACGCCAGAATTCATGAAATTTATTTCCAAAAGATAAAACACCAAGTATGCATCGGTAATATTTATAGGGACGCAAACTCTTACAGATTTCTCAGTTTGATTAATGTCTTATCAGTATGCAAGCAGGGAGAGGGTTATGTTTGAAATTAGAAGATAAGGCATTTATATTTGCTATACCAAGATGATTTTTCTTTGATTAGACTAATTTCAGGTATAGAAGTTCAGACTAATCAGAGGAAATATGCGTGCTTAGTAGTCTCCAATAAAAAAAAAATCTAAATTTATCCTCACAAAGCAAGAATAATACATGTGCTTCCTAGAACATCAATTA
Source organism: Canis lupus familiaris (assembly GCF_011100685.1). Classification (NCBI taxonomy): domain Eukaryota; kingdom Metazoa; phylum Chordata; class Mammalia; order Carnivora; family Canidae; genus Canis; species Canis lupus. The sequence goes on from NC_049260.1 coordinate 2,920,177, forward strand.
TGTACGCGTACTCCGATTCTGGTCGTGATGAGTACAAATGAGATAATTTACGTTACACGTATTCATTTTCTTTTTCTTTGTGTCACAAGGCAAAACTGGTAGATATGATTTGTTCCCTGCTTGGCTACTTATGGAACGTCGACTATATTCCACAACGCCAAATATGCTCGTTAGGCCCTAGGGTGAGATGGATTTCATTCGTCTGTGATGCCCTGTATTTCGGGGACCGTGGTCAACAGGCAATATCTTGGTTGGTGAGCCAGTGCACCTGGATGAGCAAAACAGGAACTGTGGTTCTAGGGCATATGGCCAGGGCAGGTAAGCATGCACGCTGTTAGGGAGGAGGCCGTCCCAGGAATAATTCACGAAGCACAACAGAGTTAAGGAGGAAGTGCATCTGCATGCTGCCACTCACAGAAAACCATTTTCATGGATACCGTGGTGTTTCCCAGACCCACTTCCTTACAAATCACTGAATTTCCCCCCTCGTAATATCTATTAACATCTGCAAACATTTTAAGAAACGCGGCTTTCATAGATTACATTTTCTAAACGTGGACGTTAAGTCAATTACATTCCAATGAGATGGAGGCCGGTGTTTTTTCATTCCTCCCCATGCAGATTCAACAACATATGTTTGCAGCATTTCTATCAAATGTTGTTAAACTTGGAATTATTTTACAGCTCCTCAGCAGGGAGTAAGTGATATATGAGCCCAGAAGTGGTATAATGCTTACATATGAACAAATATCGATTTTTTAAAAGCTAGATATTTCATTAACATGATAAAAGACACATTCTTGCTTAGTTTATGATCGACACTGATTTTGATGCATGTATGTGAACATATACACATGTATATGCATATATTTAGGAAATATCGTCAAGAAATTCCTAAGCTGTATTTCTTCTTATAGCCTTGCTTTATTTTATTTTTTATTCTTCTTATTTTTTTTATTTTTTATTTTTTTATATTTTTTAAAATTTTTATTTATTTATGATAGTCACAGAGAGAGAGAGAGAGGCAGAGACATAGGCAGAGGGAGAAGCAGGCTCCATGCACCGGGAGCCCGATGTGGGATTCGATCCTGGGTCTCCAGGATCGCACCCTGGGCCAAAGGCAGGCACCAAACCGCTGCGCCACCCAGGGATCCCTATTCATTTTATTTTTTTTTTAAAGATTTTATTTATTTATTCACGAGAGACACACACACACAGAGGCAGAGACACAGGCAGAGGGAGAAACAGGCTCCATGCAGGAAGCCTGACATGAGACTCAACCCCGGGTCTTCGGGATCACGCCTTGGGCTGAAGGCCTCGTTAAACCGCTGAGCCACCCGGGCTGCCCTATAGTCTTGCTTTAAAATATCACCTTAATTCCCTTTTCATGTCTTGTGCTTTCATGACAAGAGATAAGTAGTAACTGAAGCCATTTCTCTGCTGGAAGACAAAAGTTGGAGATTCAGTAAGATTTTTTAGTCATTGGCGGCTAGTATGGGCTGAATGGTGTCCCTCCGAAATCTGTATGTTGGCGCCGTCACCCCAAGGATTCGCAGAATAGGACTATATTTTGGAGACGGGGGTCTTTAAAGAGGGGATTAAGGTAACACAAGGTCAAATGGGTGGGTCTTAATCCAATCTCACTTGGTGTCCTTGTATGAAGGACATAGCTATGCACAGAAGGATGGTGTTGTGAGGACGTGGAGAGAACCCAGAGTCTACAGGCCAGGGCGGCCAAGGAGACAGGTCTTGCCCTGCTTGGGGTCTCAGATTTCCAGCCTCCAGGAACCCGGGGGGAATCAATGTGTGCTGACTGAGGCAGCCCGTCTGTGGGGGTTGTTATGGCGGCCCTAGCAAACTCATAGAGAACCATGAAGGAATGAGACAAGATTTTAGATCAAGACATCATCCCGGTAGGCTTGTCTTGGGGTTCCCAGGGAAAGCCTGTGAGGGGAACTCTTGGATGCATGTGAGCAGCTGAGAGACACAGAATGGAGAAGACACAGGAGTCGAAGGCCAATGCAGGTTCAGCAGAGGCCCCCGCCCACGTTATCCACTGTCTACAACACAAACAAGCCCCCAAGGTGCTGGTGAGGTTCATCACCGCCAACCTCCAGTGGTCCACACACAGCAGCCACCATGAGCGTACTGCGCCGTTATTCTGAGACCCTGGGTATTGCTTTCGTTGTAAGAGCCTATGATCAACGACTGTCTCCACGTGACACCATCCACATGCTAAAACCTGCCTTTGTGTATCACCGAGTGTGAATTCACTTTGTCAACCCAGAGGGTAGACGCCGAGTCTCCCTTCTCCTTGGGATCCTTAGTTGAGAAGGAGGTTCTCTCCTCTCTCCCCAACACACAGGAGAGCCTATGGCGGTGGTTGACATTGAGGTTCTGCATGTGAGATAGCAGGCCACTTGACACCCCATCAGCCCATTTGTAAGTTTGGAGAGAGGAAGGAGGAGGGCCAGTCGACACAAGAATGTGCCATGGTGCTGCCACTCTCAAAAAACGTCTTCGCTTTCCACGTAAACTGAGAATCTCTGGAGAAACTAAGAGGGGAGCCCTCCTTCGACGGTCTCGCTGAACTGTGGGAGCACCCACGAAACGTGATTCCGCACGTCTCAGAGGGGAGGTTGCTGTTTTATGGCTCTGATTCACACGGCACATACCACGCGCCCGTGTCCCACGCTGGAGCACCGCTGTGTTGGATGCTCCAAGTGCCTCAGTACAGACGCTTTGTCACCACCGTCGTCTGCGTCAAGACGCGGACAGAACCGTAAGCGTCTTACAGGTAAACCCTTCTGTTTACAAGAGCTACTCGGCATTTCCAAATGATTACAAATTACCCTGAACAAGCTAACCACCAATTTTATATTCCAGCAATCTGCCTCTTCATGTTTATATTATGCCTGAAATAATTTTCAGGAGACGGCTGAATGGTTCTTCATGTTAGGTCCATGTGGGTCACGGACTCCTCTTTTTGAGGCACTGACACTGGCAAGAAATTGCAGCTACCAGAAGGGTATTCCAGCACAAGATAAAACCAATATTAATTATCCTTCCTTAAGATCAACAATTTTTGCTTTATTAAGAAGTGTCATCATCACAGTCACCGCTGGCAAGTAATTAGTTCCAAACATTGCATTTTCAGCGTGTGGGATGAACCGAAGCCGGGGATATTTTTTAACATTTAACGGAGCGTGTGTGTGTGTGTGTGTGTGTGTGTGTGTGTTTTCATGGTTCCTCAGCTCGTAAAGTTCATGCAGACATTCATGCGTGTAAATACAGCGTTTGGATACAAGTGTCGAGGAAGAAGTCCGTGTATTAGTGAAAATGACTTGGCCTGTTCACTAACGTTCTCGTGTGGCTGTTTTAACCGTTCATCGAAAGTGGTGAATTCAACCCATCCATGTGATTTGTGGAGTGCCTACCATACGCTGGAGATTAAATAGATACCCGCACTCTATGGTCATCTGGGCTTAGTACACAGAAATATCAGAGACAAGGAGCATCGCCAATTCCACTGTAATGCCCCAACTACGAACCTCACCAACTAGAACATTCCATTGGTAATGGCCTATTTTATGAGCAAAAGTCTTCATCCTTTTAAGCATTTCTTCTCTAAGGGGTTTTTAGGGGAGGCATTTTTCTAAAGCATGGAGGGCTTCCGATTTATTTATTCTACAGGAGGGACTATTTCCACAGTCTTGGTATGAAAAAAAAAAAAGCATCCTTTCTTGTTAAGCTCTTGTTTTTGCTACAAGATTATAAGAACTCATTTGGTTGTTAAACATGCTTCTCTACCCCAAATCAAGATGATTTGCGCCGTAGAGTTGAGTGAACCAATCGTCTCGTATTGAAGATATCTCACACGAGGCCACGTATAGTGGGGACCACTATGTACAATTTGCAGTTGCTGTGAATTTTAAATAGTGATTCGTTGTTAAAAAGGTGGGCCCTTAAAATTCTTTCAGAGTTTCTGTGTATGTTATGGACAAAGGGAATGTGCTGTGTGCTGAGGTCAGGAACACATGAGCCGATGCATGTTCCTGGTACGTGTCTTGTTACAGAGACTCTGGGTTTCAAGGAGGGAGTCTGGGTGGTGTCTCATCCCTTCTCCTGAGATTTATGCATGTAGGCACTACACGCTTTTATCTGGTGGTCTCTGATAAGAGTAAAGGATGAGGAGTCACATTCTCACTTCCCTTCCGGGAGAGCAGAGCTTGCTAATACCCTCTGAGACAATGGTCCTTTATCAACTGTGACTCCCAACGTCTATGATGAGAATAATTCATCCACACGGTGACAGAAGCCAACGAGAACTATGAACGGCACACCTGAGGAACGAAACGGGAGTTATGAACGTGGGCACGGAGCTCGAGAAGAGAAACCATCTCTCCGCTGTCTGTTTCCAGTTCAAAATTCCACATACAAGGGAGTCGTTCGGTTGTTATGACTCCTGCAGCGTGGATGGTGGGATACTCATGTATCAGATCCTATACCAATGTTGGAAGATGAACCCAAGACCTCAACTGTTTCCTGCCCCCGAACCCACATCGATTCACCCACAACCGGCTTCGCGGCTCCTCTGTAGTTTCTCAGAAAATAAGAACGTGGCCCAGTTCCAGAGCCAACCTTTTCAGACAAAACACAAGACTCTCTAAAGGGAAGTTTTCTAAATTATAAAAGAACGGCTTCTCGCTGAGCCTGCCTATTAATGAACCAAAACATGCTCACAACCCCCGCCTCCCCACCCCACCCCTGAAAGACAATAGCTGGCAGTCCTGAGTTTCCAGATAAGATGATGGGCAATTTAGAAAGCTATCAGGCCAACCCCTTTTATCATAATTAATTTTAAATTAGACAAGCACATCCATTTTTAAACCTTAGCTCATTTGCATGCAGATCATATGTATATATATGCAGAATATGTATTATTTCTTTCCACTTCAAATTCTCTTAATTTATAGCAGCATATTTCACTAAGCTAGACTTTTTTTTTTCTCCCTCAAAGAAGACCATCATTCAATTAAAACTCTGCTCTCCTCTTTGCTACAATAAGCTTTTGGAAAACATCCTAAAATCATTCCTACTTCCACTAGGAAGCTAATAAAATATGGATCCAACATACACGTACACACACACATGCACACAAATCTCACAAGAAAAATGCTTTTAGGAGAAAAAATGTATTTTTATTACTTTTTGATTAGATTTAATTCCTCCTGTTAGAAGTAATGAAGATTATTCTTTTTATTCCTTTTCAAATTCATTTTGCTTTAGAAAAGCACAGACTTCTGTACTCTCATGCCGAGGAAAGATCTCGGTCAGTTCAAAGTGGCATGCAATACAAAATAATTATACTGCATTTGGAGGGAAAAAAATGGTATTTATATGATAATCTCCTACCCTGTAAATTCAGCAGAAGGAAGATTTCATCCCACTAGCTGCAGGCATGCAATTTTGATTTGGGGAAATAAGCTGTTACAGAAATTGGCCTTTATTTCAATGAAAACTTTCTACAGTCTTATTATTTTTATTTTTTCTTATTTCTCTTTGAACTTTCGACTTAAACTTTATTCTTATGTTCTTGACAGTAATAGTTTAGCAAGCACTTTTTTTTTTTTTCTTCTGGAGATCAAGTTGGTCTGAGCAGCAAGTTGGATGTAAATAATCTACCACAGAGCATACGATGTAGAACAAAATCCCACTGTACTTGGGATCTCAGTTCTATCCGTTCAGTACGAAGGGTGACCATTTTCCAGACACGACTGAGAGTAGCTCATGCTCCAATGGGGTTTGTCTTCAGAACCGTGGACAGTGCATTAGCATCCCATTACTACTTGATCACTCCATATTTCATTTATAACTTGATGTGTAAAAACAATATGCTTGGTAATAGCATCGTGGCCAAACACATTTATTTTGTAGCTCTGTTTCTTCAAATGGAGAGAGAGAAGCTGACCCCTTCCTTCTAGAAGTTTAAAAGGAACTCTGTACCTGAGAATCCGAGTCTGACACTTCATATCACTCAATAGCCACCCACCTTTAGCATGGATGCTACACTTAGGGAAGGGGACTTAATAAAATGAATCTATAGGGACACCGGGGTGGCTCAGCGGTTGAGCATCTGCCTTTGGCTCAGGGCGTGGTCCCGGGGTCCTGGGATCGAGTCCCACATCGAGCTCCCTGCAGGGAGCCTGCTTCTCCCTCTGCCTGTGTCTCTGCCTCTCAGTGTGTCTTTCATGAATAAATAAATAAAATCTTTAAAAAATAATAAAATAAATCTATATTTCTGCTCCACTGTAAGAACTCTTTTGCTAGCATACACATAATTTCTGTTTATTTGATACACATTTTACATATTACAAACAATTCATGTTGTGTTATATGACATTGCATGTCATACATATTATAGGCTACATATTAGGTTATAGCACATGCTACATATTATATATGTTACATATTCTATATTATATATGTTACCTTACATGATATATAACATATAATTGCATAAATAATAAATTTGTAATCATGTTACAGCTACAAATGCATTATTAATATATTATAAATGATGTAACGATATAACCTTTTTATACTAAATCCTTTTTATACTTTACCCTTTTTATGCTAAATCGACTGATAACTAAAATAATAAAGTTGCAGTTCAAAGAGCTCAGTGACTTTACAGGACAGTAATTACGTGATATAGGAAGGAGCTGCTCTTAAGTCTTCTATAACGACTCACATTAAAACGTAATAATATTCTGTACTGTGTATTTGCCGTGCCTGGAACCCCTGTCCCATCGCGGTCTGCTGGGCTAGGGCCTCCATCTCCTATGGATCTGCCCCAAACCCACCGTCTACATTTCCGTGCAAACACCTCCCCTAAGAATCACCATGCCCCACTCTACTTGTTGTTTCACTACCATGCATGCCCTTCAAACACGTGCTTATTGATTACTTAGATTTACTCTACTTTATCAGCTCTTCAGGTTTTAGAATTGCATTCCAGGAGCGCAAGGCTCTCGGTTTCGCTTATCTACTGATAGCTCTCAAGTTGCAAGAATGATTCTCTATAGTAGCTGTTCAATAAATAAGTGTTCAATAGGGATCCCTGTGTGGCGCAGCGGTTTAGCGCCTGCCTTTGGCCCAGGGCGCGATCCTGGAGACCTAGGATCGAATCCCATATCGGCTCCTGGTGCATGGAGCCTGCTTCTCTCTCTGCCTATGTCTTCGCCTCTCTCTCTCTCTCTCTCTCTCTCTGTGACTATCATAAATAAAAATTAAAAAAAAAAAGTGTTCAATAGATAAATACAGTGCAGAAGTGTCATCTTCCCAAACCGCACTTCTGAGTCACACAGGATGCAGAGAGGATTTAAATCCATGCCGCCAATGTTAAGTTCAGGGAACCGGGGGGGTGGGGTGAGGGGGAGAGTCAAGTGCAATTATCGCTTGACTCTAGATATTTCTCGCTTTATTTCATCTGTCTTGATTCCATACTGAAGCGTGCCAACTTTTCCTCAATTTGCAGGAGTTATTCATAATGTTATTTCAGTTACCTGTTTAATAACACGCAGGTAGGTCTTTCCTTAGGGTTAATATCTGAAGCCTCAGTGTGCATATTTCTGTGCGCACGAGCCCACAGGTGAGCTCGTGACTCGATACACCTGTAAAGCGGTTCTCCCACTACACGAAGTGCTAGATCTGTTTCTGGGGTGTTTAGACCAGTGTCCAGGGGCACCTGGTGGCTCAGTGGTTGAGCGCCTGCCTTTGGCCCAAGGCATGATCCCAGGGTCCTGGGATTGAGTCCCGCATTGGGCTCCCTGTGGGAGCCTGCTTCTTCCTCTGCCTGTGTCTCTGCCTTGCTCTCTGGGTATCTCATGCGTAAATGAATAAAACATTAAAAAAAAAAAAAAAAACGGTGTCTAACATGAATTTAGAGGTAGTTAAGTCTTGTGTTTCCTAATTAAATAGTATTTCTGTGCGAGCACAGACAACATATCTAAAGAGTAAAACTAGTTAAAATGTATATAATGTACATATGTTATATATAATGTAGCATAATGTAGCATAGCATACCTAAATATATATTAATATAATATAAATAAAATCTTAAATAAACATAACTATATAAAAATAATACAAATATAAAATATACATAAATATAAAATATACATAAATACAAATATAAAAGAGTCACAAATAAATATACACATAAAAATATAAAACATGATATAACTAAAACATATAAATATAACTAAATATGTGAATGTAATGTAAATATATAATATATAAATATAAAATATGATATAACTAAATAAATATATAATAAATATAACAAAATAAACAATACAAATGTATAATATACAAATATAAAATATGATATAACTAAATATGAATATGAAATAATATAACTCCATATATAAATATAAAACATAACTAAATATAAATCTATAATAATATAACTCAGTATATAAATATAAATACATAATATATAAACATAAAATATAACTACAAATATAAAATAAATATAACTCAATATATAAATATAAAATATAACTAAATACAAATATATAAGAAATATAACTCAATACATAAAATATAGTATGACTCAATACAAATATATAATAAATATAGGGGATCCCTGGGTGGCTCAGCAGTTTAGCACCTGCCTTTGGCCCAGGGCGTGATCCTGGAGTCCCGGGATCTAGTCCCACAACGGGCTCCCTGCATGGAGCCTGCTTCTCCCTCCTCCTGTGTCTCTACCTCTCTCTCTCTCTATGTCTATCATAAATAAATAAATAAATAAATCTTAAAAAAAATAAATATTTATTATTATATAATAAATATAAATATAAAATATAACTAAATAAAAATATATAATAAATATAACTCAGTATATAAATATAATGTAAATATATAATATATAAATATAAAATATAACAAATATAAATACAACTCAATATTAAATATAAAATATAATACAAGTATAAATATATAACTCAATATATAAATATCAATATAACTAAATATAAATACATAATAAATATAACTCAATATATAAATATAATATACATATATAAATACAAAATATATTAAATATACAAGTAAATATAGAAGTATATATATATAATAATCCTGATTTCCAGGACAGCTCATTATTTGATTCATTTTCAAAACTTGTAGCAATTTCCCCAAATAAAACCCATTATCTAGATTAAACAAATTTGTTTACTGCTGTTTTCTTAGGAAGATTTATGTCCCAAGTCAAACACTTTATGAAAATGGTTTCATCTCATGGGTGAGTGGGGTCCCAGGGGATAAAGCTGCAGTTACAAGATGAGCCAGTCCTGAGGATGTGATGGGCAGCATGGTGACCACAGCTCATCATACCGTACCGCACACTTGACGGTTGCTGATGGGGCGGATCTGAAACGCTCTCACCACAACCAAAATCAAGTGACTCCGTGTGGGGAAGGATGTTAACTAGGCTTAGTGTGCTGATCATTTCTCAATATACACAAATATCGAAGCGTTGTGCCATTCACCTGAAGCAGACGTGACTGTGTGACTCGGTTGTACCTCACTACACAAAGATAAAAATAAATGCTAAGAGATTCGTCTCTGAGAAACCCTGAAGGAGGTGCTGAATGATGTAACATGGATGACAGAGTCCTCCCTCCCGTGAAAGCCAGTTTTATTGTTCATATTCACTCTTTACTTGAAGTTACTCTGGGTGGCTCAGTCGGTTGAACATCACACTCTTGGTTTCAGCTCAGGTCAGGATCTCAGGGTCATGGGGTCGAACTCTGCATTGGGCTCCACGCTCACTGGGGGGTCTGCTTGAGATCATCTCTCCCTGTCCCTGTGCCAACCTCCCACTGCACCTGCCCTCTCGTCTGTCTCAAATAAATTAATTGAATCTTTAAAAAGAATGAAAATAAATAGTGACTCTTTGGTGTTCTTATTCGGGTGCCACCTTGGTTATTTTAGTATCCAATGCGACTACATGACAACCTATCCTTTTTTACTTAATTATATAGCAATTATACGCATACACGCAAGATGCCAACTTTCTATATCATTTTTCAAGCAGAAAAAATTAATTGCTGCATTTTAAGTTTTGTTGCTTAGTGCATCCCTGGTTGATTGCATTGTGGCTTTCTTCATGTGACTTTGATCTTGCTCTCAGGGTATTATATGGACATGCAATACAATCGTTTCTGATAACTGCAACTGGACATTTTCTTTCCTTACATAGCTGAAAATAGCTAATTTCTGTTTATTGTTACCTCATTTTTTTTTTTTTAAGTCATGGCATTACGGATTTCAATGTGTTTTTTCTATCTAGCGCTACAGGACTTTTGTTTTACTAACCTGACTGATGATTTTCCCATTTACAACCATAGACATTGAACACAAATACACAGATGAACACAAATACGCCGATACACACAAATACACACACATACCCACCAATTCACATAAAGACAGTGAAGTAAGACACCCGGACTTCAAATCATACTTCAGCACTGACTACGTTGGTCACTTTTAGATGAACTCGGTCTACAAGATTCTTTATCACTTTCATGGGAATGAATTTAGTGACTATTGCACAAGGTTGTTGAAAAAAGTGAGATCGTCTTTGCAAGACCTAAGTGCGTTTCATAGCACATGATCATAACTCAAAAAGGTTAACTACTACATGATGATGATGACGATGATGCTAATCTTTAAATCCTATGTTCACACCTCTATTTCTTGACTTATTGATCCTGTGCTTGTAAACTTTTTGACATACAGATGTGGCCTTAACCACATTACTCCCCCACCCCTCAGTAATCTCCTCTTCCCATTGGTATTTTTACGTCATGGAGAACATATTTATACATAAGGCCCACCTATAGTTATTTTAATCCTATTCCTTAATGGATGACAATCTCTTGACTCTTCCACACAATATCTCCCTAATTATTTAAACTCTGTCTCCTTGTCTGTCTCTCTGTAGTGTTCAACAAAGCTGGCACAGTTTATTTTACAGTGAATCCAACATACTTTGGAACACACCATTGTCTTAATGGCATATCCTGTAGGTCGGATATCTTTTTAGAAGCTGTGTGAGGTACAAACACATGCCTGGAAGTCCTACCCATGGGGTACAGATACCAATTGCACTAGAAGAAGATCCACATGAAAACCTAGACGAAGATTAAAAGATAAATAAAGGTTCAGAGGACACTGTCCTGTAGATTTTTGTAATCATCATTTCACCCCAACTGCCATGTGCTAATTTGTGAAGAATGTAACGCAAATGAACTCCCTCACATCCTCGGTCATAGGTGAGTCTCCCAGTGAGGACTGTGACAGTTGTACAGGTGCACGTTGGGTGCTAGATGGGGACACTCAGGGTGCCATCTACACAGTGACAGCTGAGCTGACAATGATGGATATGCTCAATCTACAGCTTTCTTATTTGGTTGCAGCTTAATGGGTGGAAACTCACGTATATCTGTGTCTTCCATATGTGTGCTTCCTTCCTAGGGAATTATGACTCCATATCCAACTCTGTGACTACATCCATATTTTCTCCTCAAAGTCCTTATCCATTCTAAACCCGTATTATTGCCTCCTACCTCTCATCTCCTGGGTGGTAGTAGTAGTAGTAGTAGTAGTAGTAGTAGTTCTTCTTTTTTAAAAGATTTTATTTATTTATTCATGAGAGACAGAGAGAGAAGCAGAGACACAGGCAGAGGGAAAAGCAGGCTCCATGCAAGGACCCCGATGCGGCGCTCAATCCCGGGTTTCCAGGGTCACGTCCTGGGCTGAAGGCGGCGCTAAACCACTGAGCCACCCGGGCTGCCCAGTTCTGCTTCTTCTAAAGGACGCTCGTGTTTGTTCCTCGGGTTCTGGGAAACAGGTTTTAACAACGAGATACATTTCATGTTGGGATACCACCTTGTCACACAAAAATATCTGCTTATTGGAACAGGGCTGGGGAAGAGGGGGTAATCACATTCATAATTTTCCTTAATATGCTGACTTTCAAAATATATGAAGTTGTGCTATAAATGTTGAATGTTTCCATATGCATTGGGGGTGGGGGTCCCACTTAGCAATGCAGCAGTCATTTCACACATTTTGTAGCTCATTTGCAGAAGAATTTGCTGTGTGGCTGTCGTCCACCCCACCATACTCCCATCTTGGGATCTTTGGTCGTACTCTGACTTAGACGGGCATCAGCACAGACCCAATTTCGGTTATTCTCCCTCTGTCCCTCCCTCCTTCTCTCTATCTTCACCTCCATTGTTCTGTTTATCTCTCATATTCTCCAAATAAAATTTCCACAATGGATTGTTTCTTTCCCTTTTAAATTTCAACTCATATTTTCCTCAAAGTTTCCTACTGTTTCAAATATTAGCTAGCATGATAAGCATGATATCCATCCATAAGACCAACTGGGCTATGTTTCTCATGACAACCTGGTCAAGAACATTGACTCAAGCATTTTCTTTTTTTTTTTAATTATTTTTTAGAAGATTTTATTTATTTATTCATGAGAGACAGAGAGACAGAGGCAGAGACACAGGCAGAGGGAGAAGCAGGGTCCATGCAGGGAGCCTGATGTGGGACTCGATCCCAGGACTCCAGGATCACGCCCTGGGTCAAAGGCAGGTGCTAAACTGCTGAGCCACCCATGGATCCCCAAGCATTTTCCAAATGGAATGCTTTTTTCGGGAAGACCAAGTTGAATCACTGTGTAGATACCCAGCATCTTTTGAGCATCACACAAAACTAGTTTCTGGTCCCAAATTCTAAGCATGACAATCCTCCCTACTACCCATTCCAGTTTAAACTGTTTTCCTCATTGCTTTTTTTTTTTTTTTTTCTCTCACTTCCTGGCTTCTTGGGAGCTGAAAGGCAAATGTCCTTGCTTTATTTCATTTCATTTCCCATCTCTAGTGTCAATGTTCAAGACACTTAAACAGATGCATGATCATAAATGGAGGGGGATGCAAACATTGAATGCTTCACGATCTATTTGTTAGCTCTTACGATTTTCGTTTGGCGAGTCCTATAAGGATGTTTTGCATCTTAATGTCTGTAAGTGTGACCATGCTGATTTTTATTCGGAGTTCCACACTCAACTCTTCCTTCATGAAGCGAGTGTGGACTCTGCGTTTTCTCCCATAGTGATAGCTGTTGATAACAGAGTGTGCCAGATTCACCTGCAGGAGCCCGTCCTACACATCACCCAGGGTTTGTTTCAAAAGCGGCTCCCACTTGCTACTTTCAGAGGAGACATTCCTCACTTGGAAACATCTCATGACCCCCCAGGACAGCTGTAGGGATGACTTCATTTCGCGCGACATGGCCAAAGTGCTCGGCAATCGTGAGCCTTTCCGGTCTTTCTTGAGTTCTTCCTTTGATCCAGCTGTCTGCACAACCCTGTGGACATTCGAACCTGTGATACATCAACTCAATCCTTCTGGCTCCGTAGCTCACACATGAGTTATTGTGGTCATTTGCCATCGAGGAAAAACATTCAATACCGAGGTTTTGCTGTACAACGTGCTGCCAGAACAAAACACCTTAAACTAGACACTTTTATGTGTCTCCTTCTCAAATACATCTTTCTCTTAATAAAAAAATATCTATAGATACAGATCTCTCTCCAACTACCTATTTTCTCACAAAGTTCCTTCTGAGCACTACTTCCCATTATACTGCCAATTCAACCGATTAAAATATATTTATGTATTTCCGGTCAAATTGCAGGCTAACATCTTCTTATTTTGGTTCATCTTTGCGACTGTAGCTTAATACATGCAAAACATCTGGTACATTTCTTCCATAATTTGGGTAAACTTCCTTCTAGTTCAAGTGCAAACTCACCAAAATATTTGGCAACCTACATGGGAACATTACCCAGCAAGTCATTCTTAAATAAATCATTTCAAGGGAGTTCATGTATTCAAACATACATTCTAAACAAGCAGGTAAGACACTGTTCATGGCTCCCACAGTCCTAATTTAAGTAACAGTTCATACAAATATGGGCGTTGTTTGCACCTTACTGTCCCATCCATTATCTACTGGCTTTCCTCTCAGTCCTCAACTCATGGGTTCACAGTTACTGTGACATGAACTTCCTTCCTTGGAATATCTGAAGCATCATCAGTGATCATGTCGCAGCTGAAAATCTGCAAGCATGCATTGCCAATGGATCGTGATTTTGTTGCCAGGTGGTCTGCCACGTGAAAGGAATGAACTTTAAGGATGTTTGGGGAAGTGCTTTGAGGCTGATTCTTGCTGAGTCCACAGGATGACAATATTTGCGCCGCAGGGGAAAGTTCTCAAAAGCCAACAGTGCAGAGGAGGGTCGTGAAGTCAGATGAACATGGCACCCCATTCTGTGGGTGTTTCTTACAACAGCCACCCAATGCTTGCTCAATGTTCTTAACGAAAAATAAGGGCCATGGTTTCAGGGCTTATCCTCAGGGTAAATAATTTGGAGTTTCTCTCAATAGGACTGGACATGGCATCCTCCACTGGACCTATAATAGCAGCCCATCCTGAGCCTCTAATGCTGGACCAAATATAAGGCAGATGAGATGTTCATCTAGTGGAAAGTATATCTTATTGACTCTCTTCCTTCAGGAAAGAAAGGGGGCTTTCTAGCTCTGAAACACACTTTTTTAGGACTTGTATTGTCCTTTCCTCATAGCAGTTATCATCGCAATCCACTTGTGCTTCTTCTCCAATTTGCTGTCTTGTATAAAATAGTCCTGATGAAGGAGAGTGTTTTCTGGTGACATAAGACAGCATGTTGATGTCTGGATGAAATTCACAGGTCTTATCAAGGGCATATCATCCAACCCGAGCTGGGCTCATGGAATAATGGAAGAGTCTCCTGAGGACTCCAAGTTGGAGCCATGAGGCAAACAACATCTTTGCAGGCTGTGCTGCTTTAATATAGAATTTTATATAAGCTCCAGATGTTGCAATTTCCACACAGGGCACATAGGTGTATAAAGAGTGAGCAAGTGGGAAGCCATGTCTGCCATTTACATCTTACAAACCACATGCAGACTTTTCCTCCTGATGTTAGGTTTCTGGGTTCTGCGTGCTTAGAAACATCATCATGTGAACACGAAATGCCTTACCATGGGATGCTTGAGAGCTATAAAGATGTGCAAGCTTACGGACTGGAATAAAACCATGAAAAACTGACTTGGATGGGTGTATCTCAAATCCCTGTGTGTTTCATTGCCATAAAGCATGATAGATTGAGCATGTCCTCTCAGCCCTACTATTGGATGTTTGCTTTATGACCTTCTTTGACTGGTGTTAATGTTCTTCATTTGTAACAGATGCACTTCAGCCCTTGATTATCAGTTCTCAGAGGACCTTTAGAGACCACACAAATAAATATGAGCTTTGTGATGAAGCACTATAAAACCCATAGATCATTAAGAAGAATGAATCATGATGATAGGGCGCCTGGGTGGCTCAGTCCATTGAGTGTTTGACTCTTGATTTCTTGCTCTGGTCATGATCCTAGGGTTGTGAGACTGAGACACACGCTGGGATCCACAGTCAGTGCAGAGTCTGCTTTAAGATTCTCTCTCTCTGCCTCTCCTTCCTGGACTCTCTCTCTCAATAAATAAATAAATATTTAAAAATATATACAAAAGGGTGAATCAAGATGAAATTAAAGCTGAGTGAAGTTAACAACAGAAATGGGCATGTAAGTGTATGAAAAGGCACCTATGTAAATGGTGATAGCAGAAATATTCACAAATAGTCCAAAACCTGGAGAAACTGGAATGTCCCTCTATAAGAAAGGACAAATCAAGGTGTGATGCATTTGTGCAACTGAAGACAAACCATAAGAACGAACGATAATCAGAAATATATATAAAGATATAAAGATGCAGATGATTCTCAAGATGATCAAAACGCATCTGTGATGGTGAAGATCCAAAGTCAGGATTGGGAAGCTCGTCTGTACTCGCGCAAAAATTGACTCAGGAAGTCTTAAAACCTGCATATGAAAAAGAAGTGCATGAATGTCACCACTTGCAAGGTCTCAGCCCACCTAGAGTAACGATCACAGATGGGTGTTTCCTGCAAGGTACGGAGTGGTCTCTGAGACAGGTAGGTGGTATTCCCATCCTAATTCCATAGCCTATAGATATGTGGGCACAGCAGGAGGGGTGCAGTGAGATTTCTGTCTGGGGGCTTGCGGATGTGGTGGCTCATCCTCTGTCCCACCAGGGCCTGCCTGGTTGTAGATGTTACATCTGGGGCTGGGATCGTGGCTGTCCCGTAACTCCTCAGCAGCTCCATACGAAGCCACCTTAGATGATGCTGGGCTGTCTGTGTCCGTCTGACCTTGCCCCCTGAGTCTGATCTCTTGCATGGAGCCCCACCATCAATGTCTGCCCTGTGTGGAGCGGTCATGAACCCCATCACCACAGAAGCAGCAGCTTGCATGGCCTGTCCAGGGTCTACCCCAGACCCTGTTGACACGGGCTTCCTATTCACCACCACGTCTGCGTCGAAATGGTCCTGCTCAGTGGCGATGATCACCTTGCTCTGTTGGCGTCTCCATGATGCCTCTAGGTGTCTTGCTCTAATGTTGCTTCTGGTGTTTTATTTCCATAAACCAGAGAAGAGGATCCGAGAGCGAAATCACAGCGCCCTCTGGATGGAGCTTCACACCTAAGTAAGTACAGTCTGAATTTTGTGCTTGAGCACATTTTATCCCTCTCCACCTTGCCCCGTCCCCGTTAACAGCATACCTATTTATTTTATAAATGCCACTGGGCCCCATGGTCAGGGAGCTGGATTTATTTCTTCGTTTTGGAGACTGACAGTGTTGTGTCAAATTGTGGCCAAGTGGTACTTCATTATGAGGCAGTTACATTTATTAGTAGTTATTATTTTTTAAGATTTTGTTTATTTAGGGGATCCCTGGGTGGCGCAGGGGTTTAGCGCCTGCCTTTGGCCCAGGGTGTGATCCTGGAGACCCGGGATCGAATCCCACGTCGGGCTCCCGGTGCATGGAGCCTGCTTCTCCCTCTGCCTGTGTCTCTGCCTCTCTCTCTCTCTCTCTCTCTCTGTGACTATCATAAATAAATAAAAATTAAAAAAAAAGATTTTGTTTATTTATTCATGAGACAAAGAGAAAAAGGAAGAGACATAAGTAGAGGGAGAAGCAATCCTGATGCAGGACTCGGTCCCAGGACCTCAGGATCATGCCCTGAGCCAAAAGCAGACCTTCAATCACTGAGCCACCCAGGCATCCGTATTTATTAGTAATTAAATGTAAAAACAGAAACTCATACCGGCCCATTATAAATTTAAAAAAGGGGGTAAATGAAAAAGAAATCTCTCCGTACGTGTATTTAGAACATTCAAATATTTTACAATGTGTATATTCCTTTTTTTAAAAAAAAAAATAAAGAGTTTGGTTTTTTATTCAGCAAACGATGATGTTCAAGGTTTACACATTTGGGCAATGACTTAATTTGCTTAATTATTAACTGAGCGATCCATTTGGATTCCTTTTATGTACGTATGTTTTACAAAGACACTGCTTTTCATGACAAACTTGCTCCTAACAGACATGGTAACCATGGCATAAAGGATGTTACTATAAAGGACGTCTTCGATCTACGTCTGGACAGAGACATCACTCACTTCCACTGGAGACGGAAAAGACAAGTCCTGAACAAATGAACTGAGAATCTGTACCGCACACATCTTGTGTAGGAAGACTTCATCTGGCTGCAACGTCATAGATTTTGTTTTTCAATCACGACTACATCAGGGCAATAGACGTGTGCTAAATTCGTTAACCACCAAGTATCAGCATCCTATCATTAAGGAAGGCTTTTTTTTTCCTTTCATGTAAAAAAAAAAAAAAAAAGAAAGAAAGAAAGAAAAAAAATCCTATATTTTGAAAAACAGTTGCTTTGTACAAGAAATATAATGGATGGTTTGCACTCTCTACTGTTTAAACGTGGAGTGGGAGCAAGAAGACAATGTAGCAGTTCAAAGGGAACGGGAACGCTTACTATGATGGGTTTTGTGATGGAAACGTCCATTCTGCTTTTGAGAAAGCACAGTGTGTTTCCTTGGAAACATTAAGGCTCACAAGCAACTGCATGAAGAAGGCAAATCTCGTTTTAATCATTTTAATTCTTTCTGTTTATTTATTTTGGTTTTGTGTGTGAATGTCTCCTGATTCACTGGAGCGCTGCCGGGGTGGAACGCTGTTGGCTTCCCAAATTATCTTAGTGGCCAACCTGGGGAGACCAGCGTCATCTGCAGTCTTCCCATCTCAGGACGGTACCCACGGCTCAGCATGGCACACCAACAGAAATCTATGCCTCGAAAAAACCAACCCACTCCTTATCTGAAGACACGCAAAATAGATGTTTGGAAAAATGTGGAAGCGGCTTATCCCAAAGTCAATTTAGTTGAAGTTTCTTTACCGTCCGTCAGAGCATCTAGTTTAGTAGGACGTGAGCTACTTGCCATTGTTACTGGTTTACCATGCATGCCTTTCAGAGAATCTCTTGTTTTCCACCTTATTAACATATCTATGTAAATTCTGGGCTAACGAGTAAGACATTATCTATTGCAGCTTTATGTAATGCTTTACGTTGCCACCTCACAGTTTCGGTGGGAATCGCATGAATCGACGCCATAAGATTTTCCATTGGGATCCCTGGGTGGCGCAGTGGTTTGATGCCTGCCTTTGGCCTGGGGCGCGATCCTGAAGACCCAGGATTGAATCCCACGTCGGGCTCCCGGTGCATGGAGCCTGCTTCTCCCTTTGCCTGTGTCTCTGCCTCTCTCTCTCTCTCTCTCTGTGTGACTATCATAAATAAATAAAAATTAAAAAAAAAAAAGATTTTCCATTGATTCATTTTTCATTTTCTGAATGGACCATTCATGCAGTGAACAAGTATCAAGTTAGTACACCATTCTCAACACTGTAGTGGGTATTTGGGTTCTATCGGTGAAACAAACTCTCAAAGACATCCATCCTGCAGACCTTATATTCACGGGTATACGGAAAGAGGAAATAAAAGATACATGAAAGAAACCATGGACAAGCAGACATTATTAACTGTTATGGAAATAATAATAATAATAATGTGGTCTACCCTGGGATTCCATAATGATAAATTTTCATATTTTTTTATAATTTCATTTTTAACATGAGGACAACTTATGACATCTAATGTAAAATAACCAAAGACTGTTGATACTTCTTAGTCTAAAATTCTAAAATGTGTCCTAGTAAGTTAGATACTTAACCTTAGGACTACTAGAACCCATCAATGTTACATCAAGCATTTTTTAAATGGGGTTCAGTTGAGTGCCCATAATAAGTGAGTAAGTGATTAAGTCAATGGGCAAATTTATTGTTCACTAACCAGAATTAATACAGAGTGCTGTAGACCGATTGTAGCTATTCCATCAGAATTCATGTTAAATCCTCCCGCCAAATGGGATGGGACTAGGAGGTGGGCCTTTGGGAGGTGATGAGGTCAGGAGAAGTGGGTCATCTATGAACCGTAAGTAAGAGAGCCTGACGCAGCTGCTGAATCCCTGTCGATGCTTTGATCTTGCACTCCCAGCCTCCGGGATGTGACACACAAATGTCGGTTGCTTATAAGTCACGCAAGTCTACGAATGTATTCTGTTACAGGAGCCTCAACGGAATAAGACAAACAGTACCGCTAAAATTGTGTATCATACCTAAATTATTATAGAAAACCAAAGTGTACCAGCTGATGCCATATGGATGTGTGTGTATATATATATATATATACAGTGTAATCTACATTCCCAGACTATTCATTTTCTTTAATGTACGTGCCAAGAGTCTCGGAGAAGATGCTCTCAAGCTTTAGTGAGCAACAATCCCCTCAGACACCCATTGAAAACAGCACGTTCCCAGGCCATATTCCAGATGTTCTGTAGGGTTGGGAGATACCATATATAATCGGGAAGGGATGAGAAAGCCAACAGGGGATCCTTTCAAAACCCGCACGCTCTGAACTCATCTGTAGATCTCATCTGGCATCACCGCCTGCCAAGCATCCAATGTTTTCAAGCAGAGATTTGATTTTCAGTGGGATACCCCCCAAGTGGAGGCGCAGTGGATTCCACAGAGGATGCCCCGCTCTCCATCTCCCACTGTGTGCAGTGACCGCATCCTATCCATGTTGCACAATCTGCGTCTTTAAAGCCTGATGCGCACTTCGGTGTGTGACTGCCGCTGGGTCATCTGCATATATTCTCATGGGATATTGGAGGGAACTTGAGGACACGGTTTCTTTGCACCTGAGGGTTGAGTTGAGCGGATATAACGTGGACGTGGTCATGCCACCATATGCACTGCAGAACAGCTGGCCGAAAAGTAAAGCAAACATAACAAAGCGCAGAGAGATGAGTAAGAGATGACCATGTTCTAAGGAGCATTTTGAGCGTCACTGGATGGAGCCACACCTGAATCCAGAGAATTTATCCTTTCTTTCTCTCTTTCTGTTTCTCTTTCTGTCTCCGTCTGCAGATTGAGTGCTTTTCTTCTGTCATTTGCCTGCAAAACCATCCCAATCAACCACTGAGTCCACCATGCATGAAGCTGCCCCTACAGTTTGTAGCGGATAATGCAGTGAACGTTTGCTTACATACTTGACAAGAGACAGTCCCTGGCCACATAATATACATGGGCTATAGATATCACCTGTGCCTGTCAGTCATCCGAAGATGGAAGTAGCCGGCAGAGAAATCTCACACAGCGTGATGAAACATTGCTCAGAGGAAGGAAAACATGTTATGTTAGCGGGGAGGTAGGAGTGATCCACTCCGCTTCAAGGAATCATAATTAATTAAATTTCTCTATTTCCATGACAACATTAAGAAATTATCTAGTGTGATACAGAGCCCTTGATATATTAATTCCTTTGTTATATTTCGGAAAAGAAGGAAGCATTCTTTGTGATTTTAAACGTAAAGCTCACGGAAGGGTAGTGCAAGTGTATTATACACATAATACATTCCATATGCATGTATATGTGTGCATGTATCGATATATTCTCTAATCCACACTTTTGGGACAGACATTTTGTATCAAGTGATGATGCATGTGAGCTTCACGAAACACAAGACAGAAGGTCTCCAAATAAGGAAAGCTAGAATGAGATTTCTGTAGGAATTAACGTAGTTTTGCATCGAAGGATGTACCGTCGGTAACGGCCACTTGTACTCGGAAGGTACCCACTACCAGAACAATACAACAGCTACTGAACAGGTGTGAACACCTCCTTGCAGGTGCAAAGGATGCTTTGGTGGCACACAGCATGTGTTTCTTCTGTGAACTCAGAGTATCCACCCAGCACTGCACGACCCAGCGGGCTCGCATGAGGCTAAGGACCCGACAGTATGTCAGAGCATCACGCCCCTCACACCTCCTTCCGTGCCGCCCACAAGACCTCTGCAAACAGACTTGAGGGTTCTTTGTCCTGACCTTAGTGGGTTTTTAGGTGATTGATAAAACAGCATGGATTGGGTTTGTATAAAAAAATAATTTATCGATAATGATCGTATCGTATCCTTCGGGCAGATGGTATCACTTTATTCTATCAATGTGTTATATGCTATTTATTAATATTATAATGTAATCATTATATTATACAGTTGATCCTGGAACAACGTGGGGACCAGGGGAGCCGAAGCTCTGCACAAGAATCCACCTATGACTTCTGACTTCCTCAAAACTTAACAGCTAATAGCCTACTGTTCGTCGGAAGCCTTACCGATAACAACGTTGCATTAATGCACATATCGTACATGATATGCATAACTATATTCTTAAAATAGCGTAAGTAAGAGGAAAGAAATGTGATCATGCACATCATGAAGAAGAGAAAATACATTTATAGTAGTGTATGGTATTCATAGAAATAGATCCACATATTAGTGCACCGGGCAGTTCAAATCCGTGCTATTCGCGTGTCAACTGCACATGGTACTCATTTTTTTCTGACTTTATTGATTTTTAAGTGGTTGATAACACAAAATAACATGCATTTATTTATTTATTTTGTATGAAAATAATTTATAAAGTAATGAGCGTATCTTTAAGAGTTTATATCATATTATTCAATTGTATCAATGTATTAACTTATTCAAATATAGATCTTACATAGAATAAATAATGTGCATGAGTATACAAGGTAATTATTTTATTGTGTGCTATTTCTGTATTATTATATCTGCACCTATGTTTCTTTTTCATTCGTGGCAAAGTGAAATGCCCTTTTTTTTTAGTTTTATTTATTTGAGAGAGAGACAGAGAGAGCACTCAGGGAGCGAGGCAGAGAGAAAGGGAGAGAGAGAATCTTGATCCTATTCCCTGCTGAGCGTGGAGCCAGATGTGGGGCGTAATCCCATGACCCCAAGATCATGACCTGGGAGGAAACCAAGAGTCAGATGCTTAACTGACTGAGCCGCCCAGGTGCCTTTTAAAGATCACGACGCACCTCGGGTGACAAACGAATTCAAGCTCATGATGACGCTGCTCTGTCTCGGGAGGAGCCATCCCTGCAGGCATGAGTTTGTGCAGCAGCCTGTTGCGATCTGAATAATGTCACCTTGCAGCAGCAGGTGGGCAGCTAGTGCTTGCAGGTTACACCTGACCAGACTCCTCAGAGCGCCTTCTTAGGTAAGGGGCCACCTGCCCCAGGATTGGCGTGTGGCCCAGCTACGTGCCTGTGTGCCCAAGAAAGAGACAGAGAGGCAGAGAGGTATTATGGGTTGTCTTGTGGTTCCTTAGGGAGGAGCTGGTGCTCCAGTGGCAGGGGTAGCAACCGAGGGAGAGGTGGGACTCCAAATCTCAACTGCTCGCTCTGAAGCCCATCCTGTAAGCTTTACTGGGTACTGTTATGAATATGTGTCTGCACACCTCCCATGCTCCGAGGATTGGCCTAGTCCATCCTCTTAGGAGTGCCAGGAGCATGCAGGGCACCATATTTACTTCCTCTTCTGCCCCTTCTTCCCTCCTCTTCCCTCCCCTCACGTCTTGTACCTTCGCCCTGCTTGTCTGCCTTCCTTCCTTCCCGCTCCCCTTCCTTCCTTCCCGCTCCCCTTCCTTCCTTCCTTCCTTCCTTCCTTCCTTCCTTCCTTCCTTCCTTCCTTCCTTCCCTCTTCCTTCCCTCTTTCTTTGTTCCTTCCACCTTCCCTCCTTCCTTCACTTCTGAGACTGAACTCACTGAATCCAGATCTGTCTATAGCAACTGAAACCAGAAGATAGGCCATCCCATCAAACTATGTGGATTGGAGACATGGACCTGGCTGCCCTGAAACAAATACAGAAATACAAACTCTTGACGTAACATTATGCAAAATATTACACAAAGAACGAAAATCGCTATGTTATGTTTCACCTGGCTATGACTCTTTGGTCTGCTACGTTTTAATTTCATGTGCTGCTGGATTTTATTTTCTGTTATTAAAACAGATGTAGGATTTGCTTTACCAGAACTTCGTGAAAATCAATGTAATGAACATTTGCATGCATTATTCTGATTGCTTTAAATATGTTAAATCATTTAATTCTTACAAATTTCTGATACACTGTTATTATATTTTCACAGAGAGGACACTGGCCCAGTGACAGGGACAAAGTTATCCAAAAATCATACCTTAGTGACAACCCTTTGATTAAAGTCAAAGATGGGATTCCAGAGCCCATGTTCTATTTCACTATATATACACTTCCCATTATCACATTGCAAATATAATTACCAACATGCAAGCGTTAGTTCGGGTTCTAAAGACAAATTTATATATATAAACCTACATATATATATTTATGCAAACAAATGATATGTGCATGTTATGTAATCAGTGCTTATGAATTTTTTGACTACTTTAACTCACTTAAAATTATTGAAGACAACCCGAAACCTTTTCTTTATGTTAAGGTTATACAAGTTTTGATAGTTACCATACTAGAAATTACAAAAATATATTTATTTTTCGTAAACTCATATATACGTATTGTGAGGAAAACAACTCCATATTCTAAAATAGGAAAAAGTAGTAATAACATTGGTCTCCTATTTCACTTTGAAAGTGCTCCTTAGTATTTGTCTTAATGGAAGACAGTTGGATACTGCTGTCTGCTTTCGTGCTCAATCTGCCGCATTATCACATGGTTTCTGGAAAACTCCAGTGACAGAACAGGATTATAGAAGGCAGGTAACATCTTTGTGCAATCATGAAAACAGGCATCCTATAAGTATCTGGGGTGACCCATGGCTGCCCAGAGCAAACAATTCACTTGAGAATTACTGGTTGCTTGATTGATCAATCTCTCTGTCATCAACACATATGTCTGTTTAGCAATGCATGTAGCCCCCTTTCTATCCATCCATCCATCCATCCATCCATCCATCCATCCATCCCTTCATCCATCATTCCATCCCTCCATCCATCTAACCATCCATCCTTCTATCATCCATCTTTCCATCCATCCTTCCTTCTAGCTATCCATCCATCCATCCAACCATCCATCCAACCATCCCTCCATCCACCCTTCCATCCATCCATCCATCCATCCATCCATCCATCCATCCATCCTTCCGGCCAGCCATCCAACCAGCCAGTCATCTACCTACATACTGATCTACCTACCAAGACCTATGGAGCTATCTATCCAGCTATTTATCTATATCTACAGATGATATTTACAATTCTGTTTACATTTAAATGTGCATTTACCCCCAAATCAAAACAAACTTTAAAAAAATGAAATTCTAAAGGGATAATATAGAAGACCCATGGTAAAGAGGTGGGCATACTCTTGTCTTTTTTCAGTATAGTCCCAGAATTCTGTCCTTTCTTTTTTATTTCTATCAGGAAGTTTCTGCAAAAAAGTACTGAGGAAATGTTCCTCAATTATCTTGACACTATTTTGGACTTTTCTCTGAACATTGTGCCTACTTAAAATGTCACAGATTGTCTCTTTGGTGCAGATATGTGAAGTAAACAATTCAGTGTGCACATTAACTAGTATAATTCTGAGCCCCAGGGAATATGAGCATAGTGAATACATTCGGATCTACTCCTCTCAAAGTAGGCAATTTGAATTTTCTCTTTTATTTACATGTTCACTTTTTTGCCGATAATTATTCTGGATACTGTATCTTTCCTATAAATTCATGGGGATTTCTTATATACCTAGATATTATTTTCTTGGTTGTGAGGCTTTCCGGGGTAAAAATATTCCATCCATCTATCAACTCCTTTTTTTTTTTATCCATATTTATCCTGTATTTCAATGGTAAATATATTTGTCAATGTTCTCATCCTATACTTTGCATTTTTTTTAAAAAGAAATGTCTCCACAACCACAAACCACTTGGGTGTTTTCCTGTATTTTCTCATATTAATTTGTGACTTTTACTCTTCATAGGCAGACCCATCTGTCCAGTACAATGGCCAAAGGATATGACTTAAGTAAATGCACATTCTTTTTACATATGAATTTTCCATTCTTCCATACAAGTCAGAATCCACAGGACAGTATGTTAGTTTCTCAATATTTGGGTGACTGTCAGAAAATATTGGACCTAGAACTCTTCTGACAGACTCTCTTCTTCTTCTATTTCTTTATTTCTTTATTTAGTTATTTAGTTAGTTTTGCTTTTTTCCCTATAATTTGGTTTTGGTTACTTTTTGTCTTAATCAACCCCATAAAATCTGCCAGGGTACCAAAACCTAAAATGTGCAATTTCAGTGGAGATAAGTTTAGCAATGGAATCCAAAACATAGCCCCTGTTCCCCAGAAGCCACTTCATGGTGTATTTAGTGACCATGGCCTAACCATGGGGCACGTGTCATCCCCACTCACATAGAGCCACAATGACAGAGGTTCCCATCAAATCCCAGCTGCATATGATGGTGAGATGATCGCCCCCGAGAGTCAGCTAGAGGCTTCAGGTGGCAACATTCACCACAGTCCTGGGCCTCTCTGTATGTCTGGGTCTCTGCGTGCCACTCGTTTCTCTCCGTTTGTCTTTCCTTGGTGGGCTGTTTCCCAGTGTGCATGCAGGGTCCAGTCCTCTGATGAGCAATGAGGAGAAACGAGAAACCAGGACTCTGCTGATAGGTAACGTCACACCTTGATGCCCTCCACACGCTGTGCTTGTCCTTGAATAGACATTTCACCAGCCTGCCTGGAGTTTAACTCCATGTCTTTGCTCTCCAAGAGAATAAAGTTAGGAATATACATGAAGAGTAAAAAGCAAAAGAAGGATTAGAACGTCTGTCTTCATTACTAGGCAGTCAGGCCCTGAAAAATATAGGCACCCGTGTAATTTATTTTTTAAAGCTACAAGTATAGTAATTATTACGATTTAATTAAATGGCATGAGAGTTAATTCACATGATGTACACACTCAATCCACCCATTTAACATTTATTTACTCTGTCGCTTTCGGCGATGTATTACTTCTTTCTGACACATCGCGCTTTGCTTATTATATAAAACCATGTTTACCCTCAGACTGTTTATTTGCGTGGATATACAAATGTCCACCTGTTCAGCAAATCGATTTTAAAAGGGGAAAATCTAAACAGACAGGACAGAGGGAAAAGGATGGAGGAAAAATAGATAAGGTTTTGATTTGTTTTTAGAAAAAGAGAAATAGAAAGAAACATCACAGAAAAGATGAGAAACGACCTAAGAAAGGAGAAATGTAAAAAGCAGGTGTGTGTGTGGGGGGGGAGGATTTCTCTTCTCCTAGCCACCCTATTTATTTCCAAGACTTGCATTCTGCGATATAACGTACAGCTGCGATGTGCACATTTCCCATTTCTTTGTCAGAGTAATGTTGTGTCCTTGAGCCTGGAACAGCAGGGATGGCAATCCCCGGCCAGTCTAAAATTTTCCCGTATGTCTGACTATCCAAAAACTTAGCTAACAACAGCCTACCGTTGAGCGGAAGCCCTACCGATGACTTAATCGATGAACGCACACTTTGTACGTTCTAGATATAAGACACTGTGTTCTCACAATCAAGTAAGCTACAGAAAATCTGATGAAGAAAATCGTAAGGAAGGGAAAATACGTTCATCGTACTGCATCTGCCAACAACAATCCATGCCCAGGTGCACCCATATCGTCCAAGGGTCAACTGCATTTTATGCGGCACCATTAACTACATAATCTAACCCATAATTGAGTTCTTTGCAATCTGTGGCACCCGCGCTTTGTTAAACAGTATCTTGAGCCATGACCCACGAAGACGGCCGTGAATGGTAGCAGGACCCAGTCAGTGCAACACGGTGGAGGTGATTTACAGATGTGACGCCATCGCACTGTCATGTGGATGTTACGCCACTGCGCTCTTTTTGGATGTATCGAAACGTCTTACTGGTACTCCTGTTAGTTGGGTATTTGTTTCTGCTCTACCGTTCAACCATTTTATGGATGATCCATAATTTTATGAAGGCAAACGTCTAACACAAAAGACCGTTTAAGATGATCTTAATCGGGATCCCTGGGTGGCGCAGCGGTTTAGCGCCTGCCTTTGGCCCAGGGTGTGATCCTGGAGACCCAGGATCGAATCCCATGTCGGGCTCCCGGTGCACTTAATCCATCCCATATTTTGAAATCCTAACATTGTGTTTTAACTGTGAAGTTAAAAAAAAAAAAATAGCTCTAGGGCACCTGGGTGGCCCAGTCAGTTAAGCATCGGACTCTTGATTTCGGCTCAGGCCAGGGTCTCATGGGTTGTACGATCGAGCCACACGTTGGGCTCCATGCTGAGCATGGAGTCTGCTTAGGATTCTCCCTCTCTCTCTGCCTCTGCCCCTCCTCCCCTCTGTGGCACTCACACTCCTGTGCCTGAGTGCTCTCTCTTTCAAAAAACAAAACAATAAAATTTAAAATAACTCTCTTGCCATTTTGATGAAAAAATTCAGTGTTCTTAAACTTGATGTCTGTATACACGCCTAATAAATAATTAGCTTAACTAAGGTGGTTAATTGACCTAACGCTGATTAACATGTTTGGAGGACACAATTTCCCAGGCTATGTTCTTATGGAGCTATTTGTTTTCATTAAAATGTGATGAGTATTTTCACTTGATGAAATTAAAATGGCATTTTCATTTTGAAAAATGTCTTGGATCTGGGATCCCATTTTTGTTACTGGCTGATTTTTGCAATGCACATATTTAAACGGCTTGTTTATTCTACGTCCACATCGCCAAACGGATTGTGAAATGGACGCGATGATGCAGTTTGGTATTTTCACGGCACATAGGTGTGTCATCCTGTGCAGAAAACCGTGTGTGCCCCCACCGAGGACTGTGTGCTCACGTCACGATCAAATGCATTTTCATGTACAAGGTCGCCGGCATGCTGCTATTACTATTATTATCCTAACGAGCTGGCCAGATAAAACTCAATAAAGTGTCCTGCTAAACAAACACAAGCAAAAGTATCCACATAAGAGTGACTTAAGATCTCATGATACGACTGAGCCTTCTGTTTACTCTTCTCAGGTTGCATCATCAGTGAGGTGTTACTTCCTGTCTTGCAGGATAGGAACAGAGAGGTAAGAAAACACTTGCCCTGTGGTAGAGTCTGATCTTATCAGATCTTGATAAAGGAAGAGTGACCGCTGTACGCAGAGTGCTTTGTTGATGTAACACACACCTGACGGGAACAGTGCCCCTGGCTCTGAAGAACGAGCAGTAGCTTGTCGAGAGTCATGGGTTTTGAGCTCCCCAGAGTGTGTGATTCCAGGACTGGGTGGGGTCCCTGCAGGGATGCAGTGGTCTTTGCCTCTAGGATGGCTACAGGAATTATGGGTTCCTCTGGGGTAGGATGTCCCTTCCAAGCCAGGAGGAGATGCCATGATGGTGCCATGGTGACCCATGGTTCCCATCCTGTGTGTGTCTCGGTGAACTACCGATAACATGTGTGGACTGTGTATAGTCTGCAATGACTTTTCTGATGGTTTGACATCTTGGGAACGTTGCTGAGTCTGCAGGGTTAGCCAATTTGCAGAGAGAACAAACAACTCCTACTCAAATGCCAACCAGCCAAGGCAGAGTCTACACCCAACCACCATCTTTGTTAGTTTCTTACTCTTCCCATATGCCTTAATGTTGCCCGGAGCCAGATACTGAACGACTCAGGACAGCACGTGCACTCTGAGGCTCACAGGAATTATTCACACCAGCCCATCCTAAGCCTGCTTCACCCGTTCCTTTCCATGTAAACCACAACAAAGGCTCCAGCCCACAAAGGCTCCCACTGCCTCCTGACCAACCCTGGTGCTTCCATGTGCAGCCTGGTGCGACGTGTCCCATCCTCTTGTGAATCATGAGTAACAAATGGCCTTTGCCATGGTGGCTGTATCTTCATCTACTGTGCCTAGAGTTTTCCACCAACAAATTATCTTTTAAAATACAACCAAGGTGGGTTTGATGTATCAGAAAACTTTCAGAAATTCAAGGAGACTCCCCGGTTCGTACTGCATGGGGTGACCAGCAGGTTTCAGGGAGACATATAGATGGAAGGTTGTAACTGAGGGCAATTTTCCAAAAGAGCTCAAATGCACTGTTGAAAAAAGGAAGGCTACTGCCTTGACAGTCTTGCTAGCCTCAACCCTGTTTCGGCGAAGAGACTCTAAGGATGAACATAAAAAGCTCAACACATCTCTTTCTTCTTTGGGGCACAATTACAATAAAACCTCGGATCCACTTGTGTCCAGTAACTAAGACTGTGCTTTTAAGACTCAAGTATAGGAGGAGAGGGCTGAATGGGTGCCCTCCTTTCCACGTAAAGAAGAATGATCTTCCCAATCCAGGCTGAGGATGTTCAAGAATACCAGGCTACATTTGGTTCCAAGAGTCAGGTTTCTGGGATTCAATCTCTTCCGTTTTCT
The DNA here is from genome assembly GCF_011100685.1 of Canis lupus familiaris. Lineage (NCBI taxonomy): Eukaryota > Metazoa > Chordata > Mammalia > Carnivora > Canidae > Canis > Canis lupus. The sequence goes on from NC_049260.1 coordinate 2,950,178, forward strand.
TGCCTTGCAGGATTCTGGTCATATTGAGAACTGCTATAAATAAATACCTTGCTTTTTTATACAAATACAACTGCACGTCTTGGTTTTTAAAGGTTCCTTCTCTGCTTGTGGGACACTGAAGACAGTGCATTTGAGCACCTTGGGAATTTACGATCTCATCCTACTAATCACCCTATCTTGATGTATTTAATAAAAACAGTGATGAATAAAGTATCGTCAGGATACCAGAGAGGTGCAAATAGCGTATTTCAGTGGCTGCCAAGAGACACATGAAGAAGGAACAGAGTCTACCCATGAGGGCAGGGTGGGTAAATAAATAAATAAATAAATAAACAAACCCAGGGGGGGTCACTGCATGACCTCTTTGGGAGGGGGTAGTTCTAAGACGTGGAGATGGGGTCAGAGGCTCTTTGAGGGGGGGGATTGTTACAGACCGAGGTGGCTTTGCATTCAGCTGTCCTGGGAGGTGGCTCTTCTGTAAGCAGGGCGGCCAGAATGGGAGCATCACAGCTACATCACGCCAGCCTCCTGCACAGAATGATGTCAGTAGGTTCTGTTCACACATCTCATTCAACTGCGTGCAGTTTAACGTCCAACATCCTTCCAGAGCTGTGAGGATAAGGCGGGGTCTCTAAACGTGGAAAGAGCCAAAAGGACACAGGGGAGTTGTTTCGAGTGCAGAAAACTACAGAGAAGTATTCTATAATGCTCCAGGGAACCCTAACCGTCTGTATGATTAAGTATGCTTGTGGAGGACAGTCTTCACAATATTATATTCTGTTTAGGCTTAGTGAGCAGAATTACAGGAACTGTACAAAGTCAGGAGTGGAGACCATCTCTTGGAGAAAAAAAAATGATTTTGTTTAAAAAGAAGGCATATCACGAAATAGACACCACTGCTTCCGCAAGTCCAGTGCGAAATCTGAGTCAAGGTTTATCGATATTCATGTCAGGCCTCAGGTGAGGCAGGGAACTTGGGCGTGGCTCCCTCAGGTAGGACTCTACTGACGCTCTTGACAACGCATCCTAGGAACTCCTTTCCCCCACCAGATAGCCAGACAGTATCTTGGCTATTTCTCAGATTTCCCTTATTTTATTCCATGAATGACCTTGAGAATTTTGAGAAATAGCGATCAGATATTTTGTCGGATTTTCCTCAGCTGGGAGATGCCTGACGTTTTTCTCATAATTAGGCTGGTGCTGTGGGTGTGGAGAGGAAGGTCACACGGGTGGCATGCCCTTCTCATCACATGGTATGAGGAACACACGCCATCAATATGATGTGTCACTGCTGATGTTAATCCTGAACATCAAACTGACGTAGGGTTTTCCACGTAGTCCACTGTAGAGAACCTCCCTTACCCCCTTGTACGCAGTCCTCGTGGTGAAAAAAGTCATGAGGCTCCAGCCACACCTAGGGTGGAGGTGTTGTGTTCCACCTGCTTGAGGGCAGAGTACCAACGTAACTTGAGTATCTGCAACTTTTGTGCATGGGAGAGTTCTCAGTTCACCCTTACTGTCTTGTGAATGAATCCTCCACGATGCAATACTCTGTAAGTCCATCCAAGCTAGCCCCAGAGTATCCAGGGAATTTCTCTCCCTTTAGCTGAGACAATCTAAAAGGGATGATACAAATTAGCAAAAACACAAATGTGTTTTTATCAAAAGCATGGAGATCGTTTTCTACACGAAAGGGAATTCCAACCTACTGACCCTCAGCTGCTCATTTTTCTGTGATATAAGGGCAGCTTTGAGTGCGGTCAGCAGACAGCTGAGCAGCCACTAAGTTCCCACATTTGTCTCTGCCTCACGCCACGAAGGGAACCCTGCGAAAGCAAACGCGTGCCTGCAGCAGAGTGAGTACAAGCGTGGACGCATCACGGTTATTTCTCAAACTGCTATCTTAGTCATATGAGGAGCTTCAGGTTTGTTTCTGAAGATGAGTCTAACTCCCAGTCCCTACAAGACTGGTCGATGAAAGGCAGACAAATTCAGACACAGTGGGGGCATTTCCAGAGCTCTAGGGCAAAATTCACAAATCTGCATCATCATATAAAGATCACCTGACTTCAGGTTCTGTGTTCTGAAGCCCCTTTAAAGTCATCATACTATTTTAATGCTATGAATAATGAATGAGTATCAGATCAGAATAGAGAGGTAGGTACGTCACTAACGGATTATTCATCAACTGGAAGAACTCTGAATCAGTCAAAATGAATGATTAATCTAGAAAAACTATTGTTTCTAGATTAAGAAATATGACAGACTTTTCACCCTGATTTTCTTTCAAAGCAGTAAAGGTTTTACAAAAATATAAAATTACAAGCCTATTTTTTTTTTTTACACAATAGGGGATGAAGAACATTAGCAGCAGTTTTTCAGATGAAAATTTATCACAACTTGGCTGAAAGAATCTCCTAGTTTGAAGACTATCAGACTTAAAAATTGGTTCCTCATCAGTCTAAAAAAATAAATATTCTATAACTTATTACAGATTTCTGATTTATAATTCATTGTTTCTGAAAGGGTTTGATGCGGAAGACAAGGCAAGTATAATACATTTGTGGATAAAAACTGTCTAGGACACTTTGCTAGTTTTAGTTTTAATACTGTCCAACTATCTAACCCAATAAAGCTAGTAAGACTACATCCATTTATGTTAACCATATTTTCTGCTTTACAAAATAGAGATTAACAGGAACTATTAACTATATCATAGAATGGTAGAAATGTGATGGGATTGTTTTCTCCCTTAGGAATAATAATTGCTGTTTGGAGTAATATTTCCCAAAGAAAGAGGTCTACTTGATTGATTGATTGATTGATTGATTGATTGATTACTTCATAGGTTAAAAAAGTGATAACACTATTCCTTTCACTGTAGCATCACAGGTGGACCCCTAAAATATATAAGATGGACACATGTCCATCAATTGGTACAGAGATCTTTCACAGGAAGATTTTGTAAACTGCAAAAGAAGGTGCGTGATTTTCAGAGACAGAAAATACATGCGTTAATTCTTCTTAATGAGAATGAGAATCCTTCCAATTTGCTAATACTAAAACCATTATTAAACAGGAATATCCTGCTGCAAGGGGAGGGTTCGTGTGCACTCAGAGTATTTAAAGTAAACAGTAAAGAACTAACCAACACACATTGCTCTATCCGCAGGAGCAGGACAGGGTAGAGAGGATGAGAGAAGATACCAAATGCCTCCAAAACCAATGGTGGGGAGATTTGGGATGTTGTCTGCTCTCAAGCTTTCTTTTTCAAGAAAGAAATTTTCTTTTTCAAGTTCAAGGGGAAATGGAGACTAGGTCTTCCATCCTTCCCTTCCATGCATTATCTCTTTAGACTCCATTGCTAACTGTTAATTATCAAAAGCCAAACAGACCTCTGGTCAAGCAAATGACATTGGCCAGAGCCTGGAGAGAATGGAATGTTTGGGTTTTTTTTAATTGACTGTGTGTCTGTTTGTGTATGTGTGTGTGTTCATGGACACTCGGGCACTGGCCCTTCTATTGGTGGAGAAAACCATGAAATGCCCAAGACCAGATGCAGGTCATAGGGGGTCTTCTGAGGGAAGTCATTGGGCTTGCTTATACCTCTACTTACACCTGACTCAATACATACTCTGGGTTTGGCGAGTTCACAGAAATTTGGTAAGGACTGCCCACTCCCCAAATGGTCTTCAGTGCCCATTGACACAGAGTTGGGATGCTAATAAAAATCACAGGTGATTGCGTGTTTTAGTTTCTATAATTATCAACTCTAATTTCTCCAGAACATGACTAACAGTCTAGGTTCCTTCAGAAATAGCAAGAGGGATAACACGAATCAGGTCAATTTGCTCTTTGGTCTTTTAGGGGTCAGCATGTAATGGCCATCTATAATCTCACTTAACAAAATCCTGTGGAAAGTAGCTTTATGGATTGAGTAAAGAATACGTTTCCTAATCTTGTTCACCAACATCTATGGTTCTTAAGGATACAATGAGCACTTTTGTTAACTAAAATATTAGATGTAGAGACGCTGGTTTTATAAAAGTGAATTTGTTTGTATTAAATTAATGTAGACATTCTAATGCATGGAAAGTGGGACTAGTTTTAGGTAAGGAAAAGTCAGACCACATGGAATAGGATAGACAATGACATCTATATACATGTATGGAGAAAACTAAGTAATAATCTCAAAAGCATAATTTAAAACTTTCTTAAAGTAGAATCCTATCCAATAATCAGTCAGCAAATAATTTTGCATACATTTAAATCAGAACATAGCAAATAATATTGATTAAATATAGTCTTGCCACTTGCTTAGTAACTTAAAATACATATGCTACAAAAATATTCTATAAAAAGTAAGTTTTAAAATGAAAACTTGGGAGTTCTAAACATTTTTTAAAAGTTGTCTCAAGTTGCATTTGTTTTTATAATATCTCTCAAATATTTCTCAGTGGTTGCACAATCCCATTATTATAACAACATATATCGAAGTTATTTTGCACAATTAGGATATAAAACTATTGGCCTGTTAGTTCATACTCAAGCATTTCCATCGTGTCCCGACTAAAACTCATTACTCTTTACGTATCAACATTATTTTCCTCTAGCTATAAAATAAAGGTAGTGAATACAACGATCACCAAAGCATCTTCCATTTCCAACATAATATGATACGGCACAGATGCATTCATGTGCTTTAGGCGATGGGTTTTACCTTGACTTAGATAATAAATTGCAACAAAGACAGTGCGTTCTTTGTGCAAACATGTGTACTGAAAGTATTCTATTCTCCTAAAATAAACGAGGTGAAGAAGTGGAATCAAGTAATACGGTTGGAGACCTCCTTCCATTCAAGAGGAGTATGCATTCCCGTGAAGTACAATGTCATGTTTCTCCCCTTCTGTCTGCTGTTGAACGTCCACCCTTCTGCACAGTGCAGCACTTCTGCACTACGTACATCCCCAACCCCGTCCATTCAGGATGGTACCCTTTAGGTTTTTGCCAAGTAAACAGAAGATCCTCTCCGTATTGCAAGGAAGAAAGGTTTTCCTGCAGAAACAGAAGCTCACACAAAGGCAGATTTTGCATATCTCAGCAGAAGCTTCGGGCAGCACCGTCTTTTTCACCGTCAAAACGTTACTTGGGGGAGAAGGCAGTCCCTACGACTGTCTGGGTGAGGAGGGGGAGTGCAGGCCAAGAGGGATGTTGACGATGGAGAATCCAGCACCAACACTGTCAGGCTAGTGGACTAATATTATAGAAAATTGTGTAGATTTCCCAACAATGTACCCTAGGGTGTTGGAATGTTCTATGGTGAAGACTGTCTACCAGTTTTGGATACCAGTGTCTTGTAGACACTGTCATGTTGCACCAGGTAACAGAGAAGGGCTTTCACATCTTGAAGGGCACTGCAGCAGGTGCCAGCAGATAAACTGGGCTATATCTGAGGGAGGGGACATGCTATCAGAGCCAACCAGAAACCCACAGACGTGGGAAAGAAGACATCAGGAGACACAGGCCAGACAGAGACCATTGCCCTGCCTGCCCAACATGACCTGTCCCCAACAATATGATCTGTTTCCATCTTTCCAGCTCTGGAATCTGCAGCCCACACCCCACACAACCCATTCTCTCTGCTCAGCAAACGCCAACGACAGAAAGCCTGCATTTCAGGAGCTACTGAGTGGCTCATGTTGTTACAGATATGCAACTGGGGATTTTTATTTAGAAGATTTATTTATTTGAGAGAGAGAGAAAGAGAGTATGCAAGAAGTGGGGCAGAAAGAAAGGGAGAAGCAGACTTCCTGCTGAGCAGGGAGCTCGATGTAGGACTTGATCCCAAGATGCCAGGATCATGCCCTGAGCCAAAGGCAGATGCTCAACCACTGAGCCACCCGGGGGGCCCCTATGCATTTTTATTTTAAAGCTGAATGGAGAAACTGCCTGATCCCAAACATACCATGTTAAAAACACTGGGAAGTAAAGGAAAAACTCACTTCTGTGTGTCTCCTTCCCTTCTACACACAACACTTCACTTCCAACACTTCTAATCACCAAATCTCTGAGAGTGTCCCCTCTGCCCCCAAGCCATCCTCTGTGACACCAGCTGAGTATCCTAGAACATAACTCATTTCTCACATGAAGCTGAGCGAGGGCAGACCCCACGGGGAGTGAAGGGGTCCCACGAGACTGACCACCCCCAGCCCCAGATTTCCATCATTTCTGCACGACTGATTACATATCGAGGTTCCCACTACATGCTCTGGGGTTTGATCGTCTGCTAGGACACCTCACAGAACTCAGAGAAACATATTTACTGGTTTGTAGTCTAACAAAGGACATGATGAAGGATACAGAGGAACAGCCAGATGAAGTGGTACAAGGGATGAGTGTGGAGACATCCCAAGCACAGGAGCTTCCTGTACAGCTGGGGTGCTCTGCCCTCCTGGTAGATGCAGGTGTTCACCAACCAGCAAGCTTCCCAACCCCACAGGAGTGTGATTCTTATGGAGGCTTGCTCTTGTAGGCACGATCAATGACTCACTCCATTTCCAGACCCTCTCCAGTCCCTGGAGGATGAGGGGGTAGATGCGGTGGGGCTGATAGTCCCAAGCTTCTCAACATGGCTTGGTTTTTGTGGTGACCTCATTAGAACAATAGAAAAAAAAATGTTCCTATCACCTATAAAGGTCCAAGGGATTTAGGGGGAACTCTGTGTCAGGAACCAGGGGGCAGAGACCAATTCATGCATCTTCTAATATTTTACACCAGATAACTAGAGTTTTCCATTTTTTATACTGACCTAAGATTTTTTTTGATGATCATCCATCCATCTATCTACTTACCCATTCTACCATCCTATCTATCTATCTATCTATCTATCTATCTATCTATCATCTATCTATCTATCCATCCATCCATCCTATCTATCCATCCATCCATCCATCCATCTATCCATCCATCCATCCATCTACCTGTCCATTTTGTCTATCTATCTATCTATCTATCTATCTATCTATCTATCTATCTATCCATCCATCCATCCATCCATCCATCCATCTATCCATCCATCCATCCATCTACCTGTCCATTTTGTCTGTCTATCTATCTATCTATCTATCTATCTATCTATCTATCTAACCATCTAAGAGAGAGAAAGAACAGAAAGATTGGGGCTCAATCTCAGGACCCCAAGATCATGACCTGAGCTGAAATGAAGTGTCAGACATTTAACTAATGGAGCCACCCAAGCACCCCTACAGTGACTTCAGATCTTAAAATCCAGATGGAATCATGCATGAATCTTAATGCCCGTCAGGATGAGATGAGCACTGGGTGTTACACTATATGTTGGCACATTGAATTTAAATAAAATATAAGAAAATAAAATAGAGAAGAAAAAAGGAATAACAATATCTTCACTACTTCCATATATATTTTATTCTACTCTCCAGTTAAATAATAGCAGTATAATAACAGCTATATACCTGGTTTTAAAGCCCACAGAGGCTCATGTTTTCTTATTTATAATAGCACAAAGAATGTTTCTCTGTCTGATGTAGTCATTTCATTCATCATGGAATCATACTTGAGGGAAGAGACTAAGGTCCCAATCAAACCATCCCAAAGTAAATTCTCAGAAGTCACAACATCACGGGGGGTGGGGGGGTGGGGGGGGTTTCCTCATTGTCATTAGAATGGCAGCAAAACCCTTCCTACTGCTTTATTGACTCAAGTTAAGTTTTGTAAACAGTAAGGGCTCAGTATTATCAAACTGGTTATGCATCAGTGCATAAATTAAAATAAAGCCATATCCCACGTCTTTGGGACACAAGCAACATTAGGTAAATTCTTTTGTGTGTTATATTCAAATATTTAAATGATCAATTTTTCTCAGCATCATCTCATGTTAATCAAAGATTGATTCCCCACGCTTACAATCATGGGGTTTCTTAGTGACTGGCACCTGTATATCTCACAGAAAGTTAAAAAAAAACATCTTGCAAGAGGGTGGCTCAGTGGGTTGAGCATGTGACTTTGGCTCAGGTCATCATCTCAGGGTCCTGGGATCGAGTCCTGCATTGGGCTCCCTGATCAGCGAGGAGTCTGCTTTTCCCTCTGCATCACCACCACCCCACATTTGAGCTCTCTTTTTCTCTTAAATACATAAATAAATCTTTAACAAAATAAAAATAAATAAAAATCCCTGCAAGGAACAAGTCAGACATCAATTGTACTTAGGTGTAGAAAATTAAAAAGAGCCATTTTTTTTAAAAAAAAGTCATTGGAAATATTAAATAATATTGTGGTGGCACGAATTTGGAGCATTGGCAAAAATCACATAAATAAATAAAAGCAACGTGTCGCACAACGTTCAGACAGAAGAACAAATTGAGGCTGTTAAGAATAGCGCCTTTCACCATCCTGCAAAACCAAGGCTAATTAAAACCCTCCCCACTCTACATCAGGGAGGTCTGGCAAGGTGTCATACAGATTCGAGTTGTCACAATCTGTGTGGTCTGTGTCTGTGTTTGATCCAGCCGTATATTGTCCATTATTCGGGGCAGTTGAGCATATGAGCAGAGCTGTGAATGGGAACAAGCATACAACATAGAGACCCAGAATGCTGAGAGAGGTCCCAGCGCATTATTTAAGGTAAATGAAAAACTGGTTTGGAAATGCCCTCTATGGCTTTTCTGAATATTACACTTGCTATCCAGATGGCCTACGTGAGGGGTACATACAGCACGTACAGCTCTTAGCACTTTTTGCACAGACGAGCATGGCCTCTCTTCAGGGTGGAGACAATCATGAAAGAAACAGAAGAAACACGAATCTCCCCTTGGCACTCCGGGTTCTTAGGATATATCCCAAACACAGAGAGAGCAAGAATAGGAATGTAAAGTGTGTGACCGAGCATACGGTGACACACTGTGTTTTGGACTGAATCCCATGCCCCATCTCCCCAAATCCCTACATTGAAGTCCTCACCCCCAGGACCACAGAATGGGACTATATTTGGAGGTGGGGTCTTTAAAGACGGGATTATGGTACAATGAGGTCATTAGGATGGGCCCTGATCCCATAGGTCTTTATAGGGTCTTGATAAGAAGAGGGGATGAGGACACAGACACGCACAGAGGGACGACCATGTGAGGACATGGGGAGAACACGACATTTACACACCCATGAGAGAGGCCTGGATCTCAGACTCTCAGCCTCCAGGATGGGGGGAAATAAATGCCTGTTGTTTAAATATCTGTCTGAGGCATTCTCTTATTTCAGGCCTAGGAAAACCAATACACGAGCTATTTAGGAAAGTACAGAGAGCCAGTCATCCTCAAGTCAGTCCCCAAGATCGGTGAATTAGTGACTACTACTAATGTGTTACTCCTAGGAAAAATCCAAGGTCAGGTTCTTGGGAGCTTCTGGTCAACACGCTGGCATCAACCAATCAATACAGAAGCCTGTTTGGAATGTGTTCTGTTTAAAAATGCCTTAGTGAGCAGATATTGTTGAGGCATCAACAGTGATGTGTGAGCCAGCAGCACTGTAACTCGCGCCTGAATGAAGCTTATCTAACACACGTATGTTCTCCATACAGCACGTTCCAGCTTCCTGGCAGTGGGACCACCAGACAGCACTTTAATACGACGATGGGGGGGGGGGTGTTCTAAACAGTGGAATCCTCTCCCCACCACCCACAGAAAGCACAGGTGCAGGAGGTAGGTGGTACTACGCAGAGCATGAGAAAGACACGTGTTTGCAGCAGGAGGGCTGAAACAAGAGGCCACTGTCCAAGCTCTGGTGACTACAGCATTTCACTGCTCCGTGCAAGGCCAAGGGTGATGGAGAGTATGCACTATTGCTTTGGGGTTACAAGGAATTGGCAGCAAGTGAGCAAATATGCAAACATGGGTTCTACAGATAAGGAGGACTGAGGACATAACATGGCCTCAAATCCATTTTGCAACAGAGATACAAGCCTATATAGGTGTATCTCCACCACTACGTCCATTCTTACCTCTGTATTTTTGTTATAAAATGGTTTTGAGGCCCAAAGATTCCAAAATTTGATACTGAAACTCAACTATCTCTGCATAGGATAAGCATCAACTTTGCAACTTCCAGATTTCCAAGTGTACCAAAATTATCCAGAACCTTCTGCTGAAATTGGGCTGCTTGTTGGTACAAGTGGATCAGACCATACACTCTGGTAGAGATCTCCCCTGACATCAAGAAGAGAACTCATGTGAAGAGCATGTTCTAACTTCGGGACAATGTAACTTCCTCGGCTTATATATGGAAGATGGGAGGCGTTTTTTCCCTCCTCCACTATGCATTCCTATCATCTCAATAGAAGAAGAATAACATCAGCATTAGCAATCATAAGAATAATAAATGTGTGATCTAGAGAAAGTGACTTTTTCACACCTTAAGATGTAGTGGTGTCCCGTCCAACAAACGTTTCCCCTCCATGTTCCTTTATAGGATAAACACTCTCATCAGCTGGACACAACACCCACTGGGTTGCAAAGATGCATGCGTAAATGAATGGCATGCATTTCTGAACATCTCTGGAAACGGTAAGAGATGCATTTACTTTGGGACTCAAAGACCATTACAGATCTGAACAGAGCACTTGGAAATACTGGGGTGTCATTATATGGCATCACTAATAACAGAACAGAAGTGCCTAAATATACTGCAGACCAGTGTCATTGCACGGCGTTCTGACAGATTCATAATGTGTGGCATTAGAGGAAATAAGAAATTTAAGAAGCATTGCTTCGCCCGAAGAGTGGATCTTAAATGGCATGAACAATAATTCAGATTAGTCACATCTGATGGAATATAAAGGACATGTTAACCTTTCTTGGGAATGCTGCTCTCCTCAACCACCCTCTTCCAGAAATTCGGCTCAGCAACGAAACCGGAGTTCTTCTCTTGAAGAACAGAAATCCCAATGATTAGACCGTTGGGCCACAGGATGCCCTTAACCCAACGGTGCACGCTGGGGACAGAGTCATGAGTGGATGGTATTAGAGAGAGGACACGGGAGATGCAGACCACAGGAGCTCATGCTCGCCCCCCTTGGAGATGGGACAAGACAACCAAATTTATACTAACAGGCATATTTTCCCCGTCCACTCTACCTTCTTCTCCGCATCCACTATCTTCCATTTTATTTATTTTTTTTGAGATATAGAGAGTGCATCTTGGGGAATAAGGGTAGAGAGAGAAAATCCAAAGCAGGTTCCACATAAACAAATTTGGAAATTCCATAACACATTACCCTATTCCTTTCCCTGACTTGCTAATGACCAACTTCCAAGCTTTATAAGTTTTGTGGAACTTTTAATAGTAAATATATTTGGTCATATATATATATATAATAGATAATATAGAACATATATACATAATAGATAATATAGAACTATATATCTAAATATATTATATATATATAGAATTATATATCTCTATATTAGTTCTATATCTATTATATATATTTTATATATAAAAATTCATTGTTTATTTTATATATAATTTTATTATATATATATATATTATATATATCTCATCATCATCAGCTTATTTGGTCACTGAATGCTAGCAGTAAAAAAAGAAAAAAGTAAAGAAATTTCAAAATTGCTTTCCAAGAGGGTGAGCCCATTTTTCGATCTAATCGATAAAACAGCAGAGTTGAAACAGTAGCCTAGCTCAGACAGCTAAGTTTTGAAAACCAATGAGTAGTTAAAAAAAAAAATCCTTTCCCAAATCCTACTATTTTACGACTGGGCCTGTGCCCTAGTTTTTAATTGAAATGAAGTTTTAGTTGAGGTATGTATTATTCATGAGATCGGAGTCCTCACTACAAATCATCGTAATAACGAGGCAGGAGGGAACAGAGATTTCCTATTATGTGCTTTTACAGGACACATTTAAACTCCTTTACCTTTACATTATTTAAAATATAGTAGCAAGAGTAATTTTGAAACACAATCCACCTATTATAGTAACGATGCCAAGTGACATTTAAATCCGTTCAGGTTCTGTTGAAAGCGCTACGGGTTGGAACAATGAGTCATTGTTCCGTTTGAGAATGTTCATTAGGGGCTGTCCGGCCAGGAAGCCGAGGGCTGGGCTGATGGGCACGCGGAGATGGAAAAGTGAGCCAATTAATTACCAGGTTGGGTAATGATATAATAGCACAGTGACAGAGGAGAAGTCTCTCTTGTCCTGTCTTTGGTCATAAAAATTTTTGGTGCCTCTTTGTGTCAAATTTGAATTGGGCAAGCCATGAAATGCTGTCATACGAGACAACATTTTTTTTAAAAAAAAGAACTTTTTTTTTTTTCTTGCATAAGTGAAAGTGTCAGACGGGTAAAATGTGAGCGATGTTGCAGATGTTACTGGAAATCCCCTGCAGAGTTTATCATACTTGGCTCTATTGATATTTTGGACCAGATGCCATGGGATGGGGATGTGGCGGGGGGTGGGGGGTGCTCTCCTGTGCTTGTGGGATGTCTAGAAGCATCCCTGGCTTCCACCCACTAGGTGTGAGCAGTACTCAGTTCCCCAATTCGGACAACCACAAAGGTCTCCAAATATCTCCGGAGGGGCGAAAGAACCCCAGTTAAGGACCACTATGGATGGAAGGATGAAGGATGGAGCTCTCAATCTATAGGACACACGATAATTCATAATTCTGCGTCGTCAACAGGCGACTGGTCCAGCTACACTAGATGTTCTAGTGTCTATGTGTGGGTCTTTATCTAGTAAAATATATCCACCAATATACTAATATATGCATTTTGTATACATTTTGAAAGATACACATCTACTAACCTAGTTTCCAACATAATTCATCAAGAAGCAATTCCTGGTTATTTCATTTCGGAGTTCTAAAGTAATGTCACTTCTGATGCAATTCCTACAAAACCCAATTTCCCTAATTCGTCGACTATCCCATTGAAACATGTCAAGATGTCATTGATTTCTGACTCTTCCCTCATGTATCATTTCATTATATAAAAATTATAAATAATTTAAAAATTTATATATGTATGAAATTTTTAAATTAGGAGAGAAAACCATTGATATTTTGACCATATTACCCAATATGTGGGAAAAGTCGTAGTGATTTCTCAAATGAGAACCAATAGGATTTATGGAATTCTATGGGCTGAATTGTGTCTTTCCTCTCCAAAATTCATATGTGGAGGCCCTAATCCCCAGAACCCCCAGAATATGAGTGTATCTGGAGATGGCGTTTTTAAAGAGGGACTCCCAGCCTCCAGGATGGCAAAAAAATAAAATAAAATAAATATATTTCTGTTGTTTAAGACACTCAATCCGTCTTACTTTCTCATGGCAGCCCAAACAGACTAACAAAGCCACGTTCCACATCAACGATGCTTTTGGACAAATCATCTTGGCTTAATTTGAAATAAGACAGAAAAAAGGAGAATATAACAGTTTTTAACAGAAACATCAATTTCCTGTCCGTCACTGATTCTTATGGAATGGATAAAACACAGGAAGCAGGAATTATTCTTGTTCATGTTATGTTAGATTTAAATATAGCTGAATTAATTCATGGTCTCGATAGATAGTTCAAAATACTTTCCCTTCACATTCACAGCTGAAGCAGCGTTCCCTCTGATGATTATTGTGTTTTTAAGAGTAAAGCTGTTCCCATTTCCTTAACACCCTTTATTAATCATGTTTAGATTTGGATCCTGTCTCTAGTTAGCGATTGTAAAATCTCGCTGACAGGATGCCAGGCGATCGTATTTCAGCATCCTAATAGAAAAAGACTTGAGCTAAATATTGAAATAAAACCTTCATTGACTTCAACTCTCTTTGTGTTTATGAATTCTGGCCGTAAACAGTTTAGAAAACAAATGTCTATACGTGTTATGGATTTCATTTACACACATCATGTGGTTGCCACGGTTTAAGTCAATAGAGAGTTCTTTTCACCTTGAAACATGGAAATGAGTGTCAATTTAGACTTTCCTCGATGAGGGCCATTATGGGCTCAGGAAAACGGGGAGATTTAAAGGATCTTAATGTGACGTGTATTACAGATATTTATCAGACAGGCAAAATCTTAAAAAATCAAACGTTTTACAAAATGTTCGTGTCGTATTAAGAATCTGCATAGACTCCATGAAGTCACATATTACCAGAATCAAGGGGCAGAACAGAGAAAAAGAATGTGCAAGTCATCGTCGTAGAGATTTTCTGTTTTGCAAGCGTAAGCTATGCAAGGAGAGGCTAACTCCTTTATAGTCATGGAAATTAAATGCTTTCGTGAATACCTATCGGAGTTTCTGGTGAAGAGTGTTTTATATCAATGAAAAGGAAGAAATTAGACTCAAGTCAACAGGTTTGATTGAGATGGAGAATCTCTTCTACTCCCCAGCACACAGGGCAGATGACACACCTACTCTACCTGATAGATTGGTCATTGAGATGAATGAGTCTGCAAAATACCTCAGGGTTTACGCACGGCATGGTTGGTATGTCACACAGCGGGTTCTCTACTTTGCGAAGGGACATTCACTCCAGGTTGTAAATATACACGTGAACATGAGTTTGCCAACGAGGAACATTAACCATCCCGTCCCCAATGTCACAGGACATAGGAAACCCCATAGCACAGTTCGTCAATCATCTGAACGTGTGCAGAAGATAATCATTTGTGTTTTCCAGAAATCGACGTTTGGTTTTACTTGAGATCATCAGAGATTTCAGTGGGCTCCAAAGTTCTGAGTTGACCGTTGTGTTGTGGGTTTTGCAGAAGACCCACCTGTTAGATGATCTGCTGGAAGGACTCAAGGACCAGAGGAGCGGTTATAGGCATGGTTGTGATTGGTTACAGTGAAAGGATGCAGATTAAATGGTTGGAATCAGACTAATGATTAATGAGAATCAGATTAATAGGTTAATGATTAGAATCACCGGAGTTCAGAATCTAGGACAAATCACGTGCACGGTTGCCCCCTTTCCGTGGAGTGGTATGGATAGCGTTAAATGCAGCCAGCAATGACGTGTGTGACCACACTATCTACAGTGGACTGTCAACTAGGGCGGCTCACCCAAGGGTTGGTGTTGAGCGGTCCTGTTGGGAGGCCAGCCATGCATGATGGCACATGTAGCTACTCAGTCTCCAGACATAGCCCTAAATCATCTCTAGTTTATAAAAATGATGAGAACGATCCATCACAAAGCTGTGCTGGTTACACACTGTGAAGGTGCAGCCATCAGGAGATCCCAGGGCATGAGCGTGTCTCACTTTTGTCAGATCACAGGTCTCGAGGTCCCTTGCGACTGCATCATTTCTGCAAACCTGAGCTCGGATGTCCAGCTCTATCACTTGAAGTGTGGCCACCTTTTCCTCACTGACCCCACCAGCCTCCTTTCTGGACTAGTGTCCAACGCAGTCACCGTGTGAGTGGGACTACGTAGTAGACCTGAAGGGCAAGTATGTTCTGGGTCCTCGCTGGCTCTGTAGAGTTACAGGGATGGCGCCCAGGGTCACCATGAGCTGCCCGCTGGTCCTCTGGCCTCACCTCCCATCCCTGCCGTCTCCTGGCCTTCCTAAGCACCTGGCATTTGTCAGGAGGCGGGTCTTGTCTGCACATCTCCACACGCATCATTTCCTCTGCTAGGATGTTATTACGGTGTGCGCTACAGCATCAAATGCCATGTTGCTTGCTCCGAGAAAAAGTTCTTTGGTGCTTTCTGGAAAAACTCTGCTCCCACAGCTCCTTGAGGGAAGCTGTAATACAGCTGAGCCAACTGTTAATTTACTCTCCGACCCCATCCCTGCCAGCAGACGGCAAATAGTTTGGAGGTGAGATTATGTTTGATGGGGTCTTGCATCCTTAGTGTCTGAACAGAGGACATGCTCCTCATGTGGATGCTGAATGCATCAGTATAATGAGAAACCTCACGAAGTATTTTTTTTTCTTTTTCTTTTTCTTTTTCTTTCTTTTTTTTTTTTTTTTTTTTTTTTGCTTTTTGGTCCTACATCTGTGTTCATACGTAAAACAAATTTCTTTGTCGATATTTTTGTCAGAGAGAAAGAGAGAGATCAAGGTAGGCCGCCATATTGGTTTTCCTGAGGTTTGGGTTGCCCCCTCTTGAGAAGACGTTCTTCGGCAGCACCGGCACTAAAAGCAGTTGTTTTAGGTGAGTCTCTTAGAGGTAGAGCATGAGAAAATGTTCAAACACATGGTACGATGTGACCCCTCTTGACACGCATGGTCTCTCTTATGATCAGAAACCCAATGTGAGTGTTGACCTTGGGGTAGGATGATTCTTCAGCATTGATAACACACTGCCATAAAATATCCTCACTCAACTTTTTTTATCTTTGAACATTTTTTTAAAAGATTTTATTTAATTATTCACAAGACACACACACACACACACACACACACACACACACACACACAGAGGGCAAAGCAGGCTCCATGCAGGGAGCCCAACGTGGGCCTCAATCCTGGGACTCTGGGATCACGCCCTGAACTGAACACAGATACTCAACCGCTAAGCCACCCAGGTGTCCTCCTTTTTAATTTTTTTTTAATTATTCTTTCACACAGTCTCCCTGTAAGTGAGCTTCAGTCTTCATTATCACTGTAAAAGCACTGTGATTAAGGCTACTGGTGCGACGGCTTTCCTTGGCCACAGCTGGCCGTGTCCCTGCACTTACGCTATCCGTAGACCACAGTAGCACTTCCCAAACGTGAGCATGCTCCCGAATGGCCTGGGCAGTGCGGAAAACCGCAGACGGCAGGACTCCAGCCCAGAGTCTCTGATGGGTAGCTTTGCAGTTGGGCGGAGAATTGACATGTCACACGCTCCCAGGTGATGCTGGTGTGAGAGAACACGAGACTGCTCCGCCACGTGCCTGACCAAGGAGTGTGCCAATCCTCGCAGGTACGACCACTGAATCCACACGTGATCTGTGCCACGCGGCCAGGAAGGCTTCGAAGGGCCTCACGGGCTTGGCACCACGTCACCTTACGGCGCACGTGATGTGGCTGGGTCGCAGGCCTGGGTCTCGGCTGTGTTCCCGCAGGCCACACGTCATCCCCGTCTAGACAGTTTCCCTGCAGCTACGACTTTGGTTTTCCCTCGCTCTGTGTCTTCGGGAAGCTGAAGACCATAAGGTAAGACCCGCTTCCCACGTCCAGAACTGGGTGCCTGCCCTGCTCCGTGACCTCGTGCTCACCCTGGAGGTGCTGGCCTGCCTGCGCTGATCTCCCCGTGGCTGGTGAACGCCGTCAGGCTTGGCGGCTCCATGCCAGGGACCCCGGCATCCCTCAACGTCTGCTGGGCTTCGGCTCGGGGACCCCAGGCTACGTCCTTCTCTGATTTTCAAACACAGACTGTTTATGCAATTGGATGCCTTGGTCGCTCTATCTACGGCTGTGGCTCCTTCCTTCCCCTTCTTGGTTTCTACAAGTATTTGCATACCTGTCAACCCCAGTCTCCATCTCCCTCCTGCCCCAAGACTCACTGTTGCTTTTTTTTTTTTTTTCACATTTCCTACAGGATTCCTTTCATGGTGAGACCATGCATCTGGGCTACGAGGTTCTAGTACCATCTACGTACATTGCTTGGCTCAAATAAGTATTGTCTGTTTTGCAGCCTGTATCAGTGATACCTATGGGCTCCTTACTCAAAATGTAGCCTGAGGAGTCACAGAATTCAGGGGTTAGGGGAGCTGCTCAAAAAGCAGAGCCTCAGGCCCCATGTCAGAGTCACTTAAGATGCACCTTGTTACCAGGAGCCCCAGGGGATTTGCAGGAACGTCGGAAAGCACTCACAGAGAGGGTAGGTCCTGTAGGATGAACCGCCATCACCCCAGACAAATCCTGCCTCGGGATCTTAGCACATCACTACTTTTTGCAACTTATAACCGCTGATGATCACTACGACCCCGTCTGGGGGAGTTTGCAAGTGACACCAGAAGTGATGACAACCTGGGATCCTGCAGGGAGCCGGAGGCTCTCTGTGTGCATCTGATGTGGGTGGTTTCCAGGGATGTGTCCCAGGCAAGGCTTTTTCACCTATGTCAACATGCCAGAGATATTCTTGCGTGCCTCCCGCCAGGATCTTCTGTGGGCTTCGGATGAGAGGCAGCGCGAGGGCCCGGGTAGGTGGACGGCTGGGCAGGCCCGGTGCTGTACTGCGGGACGTCGGGTGACTCCGAGCCCAGAAGTCAGGGGCAGGCGTCGCCGGGAGGTTCAGGGCGGTGCTGAGACCTCCAAGGGCCATAGGCTGGAACCCATCATGTGGAGACGCAGGTGGCAAAGCCCTCCTGCGTGAGCCCTGCAGTAGAAAGAACACGGGTTGTGGAAGGCACCCTGGGTCTGGATGGCAGGCCTGCCCGTAGGCCACCGTGTGAATGCACGCACGCTGCTTAATAACCCAGCGGTCTTCCGGGTCACATGGCACGGGCGTCCGGGGCCTGCTAGAGGCCGTCTGACAGTGGGCGCTTCACGGCTGCGTGCTGAGCTGCTTGCTTGTATAATGAGACGCTTCCCATCCTCAGGGCAGCATCCGGAGCTCAGGGCTCTTCCACGATCTTTGAATTCCCAGCCTTAGCAGTAAAGGTCCTCGTGACCCGACCCGCTGGACGGGTGGGCGACTAGCATGCCTCCTCGGTGGCTGGGACGTGGGCAGAACGGGGAAGCGGCTTGGGCACTCAAAGCACAGGTGTGCGTGGTAACTGCAGGTGACGACGACGGTGACAACTAATGCCAGATGCTTCATGCACACCTGCCTGGAGCCCTGTGGTCATGGGAAGGCCGGATCCTCGCGTGGGCTGCTGTGGAGCTCTCTGGTTTGTGGCAAACGGGTGTATTTACTCGGTGCCTCAGTCTGTGCGTCTGTAAGTAGGGACGATGAATCCGATGTGCCCGCAGTTCCACGCCTGGGTCGTCTATGGTGTGAGAAGGGATTCGCGGGGGTCCCGTGTGTCGCCAGATTAATTTTCACGACTGTCTGTGATCTCTGTCGGGGTGGCTATTTAGAGACGGAGGTAATAAAAGGTCAGGTGCAGCCCACCCTGCAACCCCGGGTCTTCAGACAATGGCCGAGGTCACATCAGAGGCCAACGGGAGCTGAGTCACATCCCGGGTCTGGAACAGACACGTCACATTCAGGAGCACCCACGCTGACAGGGACGGCCATTCCCTTTCTGAATACAAGTCCTACAGCTCCAGCTCTTTATACCCTTAAGTCTGAAAGCAGATCAAAGTGCTCAGTTTTGGATTTTCTTTCTCTCTTTTGTTTTGAACCATCCATCTTAGATGTAAAACATCCATCTGCACGATGAGGCCCCGCCTGTAAGGGATGAGCTTTGCTAGCGAACTGCCCTGTATGAGCAGCAGAAACAGGAGATGGAACGTCCCCCGAGGACCGGGTGGAGGCTGTGCACGACCTCTGGTGTCCGCTGCGTCTTACCGTGGGGGCTCTGACTCGTGTTTCTCATAACAACCAGCTGCAGGGCCTGGGAACTCTTGGGCCCCGTCCCCAAGTTTCATGGTTTCACTGCATCTCCTGCGAGCTCCCCAGTGATCCGGAGGCTGGTGTGTGGACCCTGTGTGTGGAGCACAGAGGCAAGCTGTTTGCAGTGTCATTTGCTATAGGCTGATGGTCCTTCTTGCCCATCAAGGTTGGTTATCTTTGGGGCTCCTGGGTGGCTCAGTTGGTTAAGCATCTGCTTTTGGCTCAGGTCATGATCTCAGGGTCCTGGGATCAAGCCCCACGTTGGGCTCCCAGCTCAGCAGGGGGTCTGTGTCTCCCTCTGCCTTTTCCTCACCGCCACCAACTCGTGCTTATCGGTCTGAAATAAATAAGTATTTTAGAAAACTGGTCTTCTTTTCCCCTTTCATGCCACCCTAAGCTAATGGAAGAAGGTGACCCTCCTCACAGCCTGGAGTGGATTTATTCCTTATGCTGGAGGCCCCAGGGCTTGGCTGCTTTTGTGGCACTTTTGGTCATGGAAAGTAAAAAGGTTTGTGGATGCCACAAGGAGTCTCTCCTAATACCCTGAAAACTTCGGGGAATGCTTCCACAGACACCCCAAAGACCAGATTCTTGCTTGACTTGTTACCCTCTTCTTCAATCCTTCTGTCAGATCCCAAAGCAGGGATTAAAAGTGATTAAGATCAAAATTCAGTCCTGCAGAGTTTTTCTGCCAGAAGGCTCTTCACGTGGAGACACAGCTGGTTCTGCCGCAGAGAGAGCTCCCGGGTGGAGTGGGGATGAGGGCAAATGCCCTCCGTAAGTCCAAACCATGAGCCCCTGGAGAAGCCACCCTACGGGCTGTAGATATTCTGGGAGGATTCCTCATCACCATCTGGTCCTGTGTAGTAAGAAGATTCCAAAAGCAAAAGGCAAAAGGCAAAAAAGAAAAAAAAGAAAAAGACAAAAGCAAAAGGCACCGGCCCTCGTTCAAGACACATCTTTGGAGAACTGTGCGACCTTGGACTGGTGTCTTCATCTTACTGGTCCCGTTTTCTCTGCAGATCCTGGGTTGGTCTCAATCTGAGCCTGGGTGTTAGAGTCCTCATCCCAAGCACACAGGGACAGAGGAGGTGAGGTACATGGAGATGTGCTTCCTGCCTGTACTGTGGATCTCAGGGCAAAGGTAACGGCCATTCCCACTGTCAGGGTTGGAGGTTTGGGCTAAGGGTGTCCTCGTATTGGAGAAGCAGAAAGCCCGATGCCCCGTCTAGCACAGGGTGAGGCAGGCTTCAAACACCAGCAATGAAAAGCAAGTGTGTAAATAAGGGAGGTGGGCCCAGCGTGGTACCGGGAGAAGACTGATCGCCGTGGCGAATGGGAAACACCTAAGCAGACCCAGCCAACTGGTGGTGGGTAGGAAGTACCTAGAAGCTCTGGATCTTCTGGATTCTTAAAAGCCACAACTCAAGACAATTCCTTCACCTCTTCTCAGCCGCATTGAGATAAATACTTCCAAGAGTGGTCAAATGTTTTTAAATACCTCTTTGGGTTGGATCTGGCTCCCATGACCCTATTTGGACCTCCAGGCTATGGCAAACTGAGCAAGGAATTAAAAATCCAGCTTGTTGGCTATTGACGACCACTTGCCGATATGGATCTGTCTCATTTCGGTGGCTTCAGATTCAATCCTCCAGACTCGGTTTATTTACGTTCTTAAGTAACAAATATTTAACAGATGTCTTAAACAGATTTTAAGCTTAAAATATTAGTATGATGATTAAATATAGGAGTATATCTGAGAGAGGACTCTGGATTCCGTTCCAAGTGTGGTGCAGAAACGGATCACTACATGTATGTTGCAGTTTTGATCTGGTCCTTTCCTGTGTTTTCCTTCCAAAGACTACCTTGAACTGAAAGAATTTAATCCAGGGGTATTAATGGCACGAGGTATTAATGCACATGTAGGACCTCCTACTTTGAGCACAGGGGAAGGGCTGAGCATGAGAGGTGGAACCGCAGTGGGTAAATCTGGGAAACCGCTGACAGTCGAACCTTTAAATGCAGCTATATTCTCTAGAGATACTTCTGAGTCAATCTTCCAAAACACTTTGAAAAAAAAAAAAAGGTAAGTATATGGCAAAAGAAAATTTCTTTCTTTTTTTTTTTTTTTTGAAAATTTCAATTGTGGGGGAAGACCTAGGAGAATGCTAACGGTGCTTTCTCCACCCGCCCACACCACTCCTCTTCCCTTGACTTTGCTGCTTCAGGGCTTGGGGAAGAAACATAAGCTCATGCACACAGGTGTGAAAATACTGTCGAATGGAAAGCTCTTCACATTACGCAGCAAAGTCATGGTCAAGCTATGCAATTCCTTGTATGATTCTTCATAAATTATCTGCCCAAAACTTGAAGACTTCCTTCTCCGTAAGGACTCCAACACACTGTCCACATTACATGGGTCCCCTCACAGATTTTTCTTAAATCCAGGGCTACCTTCTCTTGGTTCTGACACTTCTAAACGTCTAGAGGGTTTAACACTTGGAATCTGGTCTTATGGTCTAGATCATATTCTCTGTGGGTGAGACAGGCCCAACTTACAAAGTTTCAAAGAATCTGTAAGAAATTCCATTTGAAGAAAAAAGAACAGTGTTGAATACTTGAGGGTGGGACAGGCCTTGGGACCCTAGGTTTAGAAGCACTTCAAGCTTTACTCAGCCAGGTGGAAACTGCACCTGGCAGTGGCCACCTGGGTCTGCAGGTTCTGACTGTCTTGATGCCATGTGGCGTGCGTATTAGGGCATCTATAGGATTGCCTTTCTGATCTTGAAAGACTTCCAGCGGTCTTGAGCCCGCCTTATTATGCAAGCATGTGATGGCTAGACTGTTTCCAAGGCCTTGTGAGTCCACCACAAGGCTGTTTTTCTTCCCCCGGAATTTACCATCTTCCTCAGACTTCTAAGCTGTATCCCTGCATGTTATGTATTGGATTCTGTCTTATTCCTAAAGCTCAGACATGACCTAAGTAGCTTCTAATACTTTCTATAGGAGCCTGTACTTTATCCTGTGCCAAGGTCCCCTATCATTGCCAGGGCCTGTGATTTCTCTCTTCAGATCATTTTGGTTCTAAGAACTTTTTAAAAAAAGACCTTCCTAACTAAGATCACCTGCTGCTTGTCATTCTGTAAGGTTCTATACCCTGGCTTTCAAACAAATCTACATCTGTCTCCTTGTAGCTGGCTGGTCAGATCCAGGGAATTAGCAGGAGACTCTAGTGTACCTGCTGTTCTTCTGGGGTGGGAGGAGGAAAAAGAGTTTCTTCTGTGACCGGACTTTGGATTTCTGCTACTTTCATTCACCAACGCCAGTGTCCATTAGTGCTCTTCAGCCTTTACCTCTCTGAGCTGCACGCTGCTCGTGTCTGTTAATAGCCCATCTTCTGATGGACAGAGCCCAGTGTGAACGGGCCACTTGGTGATCTATGGCTGGAAGTCCAGATCTGAGCAAGCAGCATGGCTACCCACCTACCGCCCGCTAGATGTCTATCTCACAGGCCATACTCTCACTCCTGAGGAGCTGCCTACTTCTAACTCCAGAGAGTGATGCAATAGTTGTTGCGTAAAGGCTGTATCTGATGTCCACAGAGTTTGCAGGCTGCCGGACGCTGGAGGGCAGCCCTTTGCCTCATACTTGTGACTTCATGGTGGTCCCTCCCTTCAAGCTATTTTGTGAAGACCAACCCAGCCTGGGGACTGTGGTAGGGAAAAGTCTCTTTTCTTATGCTCTCAACCATGATTTTTTTTCTCCTTAGTACTGGGAAAAGTCTTCTGTATGTAGACATACAGGACTATGAAAGTAGGCCTCCTATGTATTCTCAGTACAAGTGATAATATAAATAGCATAATGTTATCTGGAAAGAAATTTGGTAATCATCTAGCAATTCCCTTTTAGAAATTTTTTGTTAAATTAGTATGAATGAAGGTAACTATACAAGACTGATTATACAAACAGTAAACAGTCTAGAAAGAAATAATTGTTGCTTAAGAGGAAGGAAGTGGACTCCTGGCCCTGTTCTTGTCAATTCTCGTGGTTTTGCTGTATGGAAATACTTCTGGAAGGTCTACACGGAAGCAGCATACATAAGGCTCAATAGGATGAGCAGGGACAAACCGTAGACCGTGTGTGTCATGAGATGTGCCGCATACACGTTCCCCACTCTGTTCTGTGTCCACAAAGCAGATGTCTGTGTATCAATATGATCCTTCAATCTGAGTTCCATGTGCATTTCCTGGAGGACTTGGAGGGTAGGCATCTGCTTCACTGGCCAGGCTAGCAGTGTCCCTCCACCAATGGTCCCTGGCCCTCTCAGGGGGACCATTACTATCTGGCCTCTTACTTATGGGTTCTTGGTAGGCAACTCATCTCGGGTCACTCATGTGTTTGCACGTCTCATAAGCAAGACAGGAGCTCTTCTGCTCATTTTCCTAAAAGGATGTTTGTACAGAGAAGACTTTGGGAAGGTAGAAGGGCACCTCGCTGTGCGGAAGAGTACACATCTGCCTGCTGTCCAGGATGGTGAGCATAACCTCTCCTCCAGAGCAAAGATATGGAAGTGTCCGTAGCAGCTATCTTATAAGAGTGGACATTTCCTAAGCTTGGTTCCTAACCCGTAATTCAAACCCATTGTGCAGCATCCACCAGGACCTGTCCCCTCATGGCCACCAAGGGATGTGGAGCCATGCAGAGCATCACCAACTGCTGTGATGAAGTCCTTGGGTCTTTCAAGTCTTTGGTCTTCTGCAACATCTATGAAACTGTGGCTGGCTAACCTGTTAGCTTGCAAGGAGGGTAAAATGTCACACCCTTCATGTTTCTCGACCGTAACTACTGCCTCCCCTCATCGCGTTGAGCCTGAGGACGGTTTCGTCTTGAGAGTGCAGAAAAACTAGGATTGCGGAGCAGCTCCTGGAGTTCCCAAGCACGCAGCTGTATAAATGAACCTTCTGCGTACTATTCTGACTGTAAGGTTTCTCCTGAGGTTCTAGCTGGTGGGACGGATATGACATTCCATAGACCTTTATCATCATCATAGGGAGCATGGAGAAGATGGAGCAGATGCGGGGTGGTAAGGAGGAAGAAGTTAATGAAGAGCGACAGGAGAGGAGGTATCAGACTTGTCAAAGGGTCACAGAGGCTGTGAGACGCTGGGAGAAAGGTCACACCAGGGGCTGGACATGACCTTAAGAATCTCAGGAAATGGTTGCAGGTTGAGTGAGCTGCAATCCAGGCACACGTCTGGAGCACAGAATGTACATCATGAGAGCACAGCCTGACGTAACTCCAAAAGCGGTTCACGTTACACCACCACATGCACGTTTTATACATGAATCCACAGTTGGCATTCCAGTCTTCAGGAAGTAATTTCTGATAAGCGTTTTAATCTTTTTAATGAGACGGAGACAAAGAGAATCCTTCTAAGTATTTTCTAATACCTTACGTATTGTATGGTTTATTACTTAGGTGGTTTATATAATTGAGAGGTATCGCAAATAGGTCAAGGCAACAAAATTGGCATGATGGTTTGCTGACCTAAGTTTTTTTTTAAGGCCCCAACGCAGGGCTTGAACTCACAACCCTGAGATCAAGACCTGAGCTGAGATCAAGAGTCGGGAGGCTTACCCCTCTGAGCCACTCAGGTACCCTCATAAGTGTATTGTACAGTAAAGCCAAATGGATAAGGACAGAAATATCCTAAAGTTGTCTTTCTACTACAGGAAACAGGAAGACAATGACAATATTTTGAATTTGTTTTTATGTAGAGCCATTTTTAGAAGCCTGGTTGACCATGTTTAGGAGTAAGACGCCACCTTGATAACTCTGGACACTTTTTTAAAAAAGATTTTATTTATTTATTCATGAGAGACACACCAAGAGAGGCAGAGACATAGGCAGAGAGAGAAGCAAGCTCTTCAAGGGAAGCCTGATGTGGGACTCACTCCCGGGACTCCGGGGTCATGCCTTGAGCCCATGGCAGATGCTCAACCCACTGAGCCACCCAGGCATCCAAACCACGGACATTTTAGTCAGTATACCAAGTATCTATTTTGCATCATTTTAGTAAGTCATGAAAGAGGATCCAAAATAAATAGAGATTCCATTTGGAGAAAGAAAGAAAAATAACGCACTTCATCCAAAAATTGTAAGTATCTTTTACTCAATGGAAGACAGCAAAAGAAACTTCAGAGTGGTAGGCATTTACAATGGATTAATTCCAACAAATTATATGCAACAATAAAGATATGTCCATTAAGACAACAATCAGATACCACTGCACGCATTTTGAATGGCCAAAACCCAGAAACAAGACACCAGCAAATGCTGGAAAGGATATGGAACAACAGAAAATCTCATTCAGGGATAGCTGGGTGGCTCAGTGGTTGGACATCTGCCTTGGGCTCAGGGCATCATCCTAGGGTCCTGCCTGGAGCCTGCTTCTCCCTCTGCCCCTCTCTCTGTATGTCTGTCATGACTAAATAAATAAAATCTTAAAAAAAAAAAAAGAAATTATCACTCACTATTGGTGGGAATGCAAAATGGTGCAGCCACTTTGGAAGACAATTTGGTGGTTTCCTACAAAACTCAACATCTCACCACAAGATCCAGCAGCGGTGTGCTTTGGTATCTCCCCGAAGGAGATCAAAATGTATGTCTGCACACGAAGGATGCCACAGCTTTATTCCTCACCGCCAGCACCTGGGCCCAACCCCGGAGTCCTTCAGTAGGTGAACAGATAAAGAAATGGTGGTCCACCCAGACCATGCAGTATTATCCCACACTAGAAAGAAATGAGGTACCGGGCCTTGATGAGACATGAAGGAAACTTCAATGTGTGTTGGTCCCTGAAAAGCCCATCTGAAGATGTGACGATCTGTAGGATTCCAGCTCTAGTCTATCACATTCTGGAGAATGATACAGAGACAACAGAAAGATCAGGGATTAGGAGGACGTACGGATGCTCCGGTGGAGCAAAGGGGATTTCTTAGGGCAGTGATACCATAATGACAGATACAGGTCATTGCACATTTGTCCAAACCCAGAGCATGTACAACGCGCAGAATGAACCCTCATTCCTCATGAACCCTCATGAAGCCATGGACCGTGGCTGATTATGTGTCGGCGTAGGCTCATCGATTATAGCAAATGTGCCCACTCCTGTGGGATCATGACGGGGGGCCGTGCATGTGCGAGGGACAAGGCATCTGTGGGAAATCTGTCTACCTTTCAAGTTTGCTGTGAACCTAAAACTGCTACGAAAAGAGTCTTAAAAAAAAAAACCTCCACAAACATCCATCAAGACTTGGAAATGATAAATGTCCTATTTAAATACTAATGTCTTAAAGGGACACATGGGAGATGATTAAAACAGGGAATGGATTATGGTGTGGTTGTGGGCATAGGCCACTGCAACAGGTAGGGTGGAGACCTCGAATGGCTGAGCCTGTTGTGCGTGTTTGAGCCTAAAGAGATGTGGGCAGAGGCGCCTGGGTGGCTCACTCGGTTGAGCATGTGCCTTCAGCTCAGGTCATGATCCCAGAGTCCTGGGATCGAGTCCCGCATCGGGCTCCATTGTGATGGGATATTGTTCGGCCTTTGAAGAGAGGGACTTTCTGACACCTGCTACCCCACGGAGGAACCTGGAGGATACGACGCTGAGCAAAATCAGCCGGTCTCAAAAACACGTACACGGTGGGATTCAGCTTGGAGGCTCCTGGAGTCGCCGAGTTCACAGAGGGGCGGGGGGTGCTGGGAGCCGTGGGGAGTGGGCAGTGGGGAGTCGGTGCCAACGAGGACAGCGTTTCCATTTTGCAGGATAAAAAAGTTGTGGAGGTGGGTGGTGGGGATGCTTGCACACGCTGTCACTGTGCTTCATGCTGTCGAACTGTACACCTTACGCCACTTAAAATGGCACATTTTAGGTTCTGTGTTACTGTATTTTTTTTTTTTTTGAACGTGAGCTGCACCCAGGGATCCAGAAGTCTGAGATTGGCAGCCCCATGCAGTTACCCTGTCTGGGGACGGGAATATTAGAAATAACTAGACTTCGAATCCAACAGCCACAGAAGGTGTGTTTCAGACAGAGGGGGACTTAAAAATAGGTATGCTGAAAAAAGATATATTTTTACATGGAGGTTGGCTAAAAAAAGACTCCCTATAAAAGCTTCGTTCCTTGCTCTCCATTAGCTGCTAAAAAGGTCAGGCTTTGAAAAAGAGAAAATGCCTCATTAGCATTTCACTGGTACTGCCCTGATTATAATTGCCACAGCACCAGTTCTTTGGAGCCCTGTATTTTATTTAATGTTATTTAACTTGCTAAAGTTTCACCAAACCTGTGGTCACTGACCTACAGAAAAACATCGCTTAATTAGAAAGTTAACCTAAAACAAATGTTAAGGAAACTGTTAGAGAAGAACATAAAAACATTTCCTGTTGTATTCTAACTGGAGTAGGTGAGCCCAGGAGGCAAGCGCTCTCATATTTAACCCCGGGGACGTTGGTGCAAAAAATGTGTCGTCGTGACCCCCGCGTGCTTCTCCGCGTGCGGATGTTGCCCCTGGTACAGGGACTAAATTAAGCCTCAACAGCCAACATAACTTCCTTCCTTCGAGCGGCCATACGAGGCCTCGTCTTCTGCAACGTCCCAGGTCCCCTCCTTAGGATGCACGTAAGCCCGGGGTCTTCGTGCAAAGCCAACCAGACGACCGACCTCACGCCCCAGACAGAGTGTAAGTTTGCAAAAAAGCTGATTTCAGACAGCCTTTGGGAGGAATGGGGAAAGCAACTGTTTTGGTTTCCTAAGGTGCATGCACGGAGCGGCTTCAAACAACAGAAAAGGTCAGTTGTGGAGGCCTGGAGCCCAAAAATCAGAGTTGGCCGGGACCTGCTCCCTCTGAAATCTGGAGGGGAGGCTTCCTTGCTGCTGTAGCTTCTAGCCAGCTGTCCTTGGCTTGGGAACTCCGCGGCTCCAACCTCTGCCTGCACCAACCCTGACAAAGCTGTCCTCTCCCTTGGGGCATCATGGGTCTCTGTCCTAATCTTACGACTACAGGAGCCCTACTGCAATAGGGCCCTGGTAAGTTCCTGCAAATATCCTAATTCCCTAAATATTTTATTTGAGACAGCGAGAGAACACAAGCAGAGGGAGGGGCAGGGGGAGGAGGAGATGCAGACTCCCTGCCCCCTCCCCCTGCAGGGAGCCCAACACAGGGCTCCATCCCAGGACCCTGAGCCAAAGGCAGATGCTTAATCCACCGGGACACCCAAGCACCCCTGCAAATGCCCTACTGCAACAATCAGAATCCTAAGTGTGAGGAGTTCAGATTTCATGTTCTTGGAGGACACGATTCCACCCGTAGCACCACCCAGGGGCAGCCTGGGAGGCACGCTCCACACTAACTTGGGATCCTGCTGCCTTAGGGTCAGTGAGTCGGTTCAATGGGTGTGATGCGTTTCCAGGCTCATCCCTGAGGGAGTCGGCGCACATCTTCAGATGGCCATCCATGCAGGGAAGGGCAGCACTGAAGGCGAAGACGTAACTAGCTAGCGGAGCACGGTGTCCCCTGGTTTCTGTGACTCCTACCCTTTCCTCAATCTAGTCCCAACCCCTCGGAATCATCTTCTTATCTACAGCTTCGATGTTTTGCCCACCATGGATTTCTCTGCATTCATTTTTGCTTTTTGCAAACGTTGCTTCACGATATTTATCGTGATGATGGAGTATGCAGAGTCCTCTTGAACTTCTCATCCCAGGTGACGCCTCTCACCCCTTCACCCTACCCTAGCCCAGCAAATGGTCCGCAAACATCTCCCTCAATGTATGAAATACTAGCTCAGCCAATGAACTAGAGGCCCTGGGGTGCTGCATTCTCTTCTCTTTGAAAACCTAAGTCCTCTCAAGGCTCAACTCTACTGGCTGTCTTCAACCCACAGCAATTTACAATCTGCTTCCACACATGTTTTATTAGTTCAAATAGATATTTAAATAGGCATTTAAATAATTTAAAGAGGCATCTCAATAATTCATTGAGAACCAGATCACTGATAAGGGGCAAAGCAGAAAACCAGACTTAGATCCTCATCTGTCTGGTTTCATTTTTCTTCCCACCTCAGCATGTTGAGCCTCTCGTAAAACAGGAGGGTGAGGAGTTGGGAGGTCAGCCCGCGAGAATGTTTTCCTGAACCCACAGGGGTTGGGGAATTGACATTTCATGTTTAGAACTTGTAGTCTGTCTTCACGGCACAACGGTTACCTCAATCGTAATTCCTTTCCCATCTCGGGAAGAGCTCGACCAGTTGTGTGTTGTGAGAATCTGGAAGCTCCCCAACACAGACAGAATAACAATTCTGTCGTACGGATTCGGACGTACGGCCTCTACAAGCTGGAAGGTGGACTATTCGACAGAAAGAAATGTCCCTTAGGGAGGACATAGAGTTCAACGAATCCTAATATGTATATTTCCCACATGAACTGACATAGTAGTTAATAAGAAGCAATGCTCAACAAATAATCCACCAATGGGCCATCAATTTATGCAAAGCCAGCCCCAGAATTATCCAGGTCCTTTCCTGCCCAGCAATGAAAGTTTCTGTGCACTTATGGACTCTACATGAGCAGGAACGGTAATGCATATCAGAAGAGGGGACCCAGAGAAAGTATTTTCTTTAGCAGGTCTGAGGATCTGTTCTATTATCTCGCTTCTGCAAAGTGCATCCCATAGCAAAAGGGAAAATAAGACTTGAATGGTCTTGGCTAAGCTTCAGGTGCTCTGAAGTTCAAGTTCAGAATCCAACACATTTGTTTCCTGCCCATCAGATGCTTTTGAAGGACAATTTGGAAGCGTGTGCACTGGGAGCTGCTAAATGACTCACTTCTGTGACTTTGCAAGGTCACGCAGAAGCAAGTAGAATGATTAAATATAATTGTGCTTCCGTACAGTGGAATGAAAAAAGAGCAATCACTGTAACCAGTTTATGGAGAGAGGGTTTTCTGTTATTTTGTGTCACATAAAGCTTACACTTAATTCCAGAGCTCATCTTATTTATACAGCAATGAGCAGAGATGTTTTTCCGTAATATAAATGTAAGACAAGGACATTGTGCAGCCAGCAAAGACACACCCCAAACTGCATAGGATTTGTCATTTCCCCAAGTGGGGAAAGAAAAAGTGTTTGGAGGTCCATGGCAACATTTTAACTAGATCCTGAAACCTGCAAGGGGCAAAGGAAAACTGGAATGGTATCCTTAGGAAAGATAAATACTTAAAAAAAAAAAAAAGCCCTTACACCCTAAAAGAATACTTGCAAAACTGATCAAAACCCATAATTTTAGGACCATGTTAATCAAAGCTAGCAATAATCATGAGGCTTCTATTTAAGAAAAATAGATGAAATTTCATAAGAACAGTAAAGTCACAAGGTCTCAAATTGCCTATTCTCATCCCGAGCTCCATGGTTCTCCTCAATGACTGAGATCTTACAATTACAGGGAAAACCAGTAGCCTAACAGCCACTTTAGAGGCAAGAAGCCCCATCTGCAGATATTACATGATCTGGGTGGAAGTTCCCTGGAAAACCCACTCACAGAGCTGTCGTTCTTTGAGTTGACAGAGCTCTCCCACAGGAGAGTCTCTGGGAGAATCGATAAGCACAGTCAGAGGCGACTGTTTAACTGTGCAGTTGCCCGATGCCATGATAAAAGCTGGGGCAAATGATTTACTGAAAACGTCTTAAAAGCTGGAAAGTCAGAGGTCATTGGCAACTCTTAAAAGCTCTGGCATGGTTCTGGCAATCTACGTCGTGTGCATGCAGGGTGCATGTGTGCTCAGGGATGTACGTGTGCAGAGGAACAAGCTAAGAAGGGTCTGATCTCTCATGTCTGACCTTGAAGCAAGCCAACACAGTGATGCCAACTAGCCCTGGAAATTCACCAAAGGGTAGCAACAACAGAAAAAGGATGTATTCAAGAAAAAAAGTGCTGAGAACTCTGCCTTAGTGTAGAGGAATGCACTGAGAGGTGCCCAGAGTTCCTTGCCTCCTTGGGAGTTTCCAGTCATTTAAGCAAACTTGTGTGTCCGATCACTGGCTGGACACCAAGCCAACGAAGCAGAGACTTCAGTGGAAAAAACACAACAGGGAGTATAGGCTTTACAGAATTAGTTCAGGAAATTCATTAAACAAATGGCAGCGGCAGAAATAACAAAAAAGGTAAAAAAAAAAAAGCAAGCCCCGAGGAGCTAGGAGACTAATTTTCACAATAGCTGTTACAAAAATCACCTGCTTTTCAACAACAAAAAATACGCAAGATCCACAGAGACAAAACATAATAGTAAATGTTGTCCAATCAAACATCAGAGATCAGCAGAATGGGTTTTTAAAAACCAACAACAGGCCATGAACAGGAGCTTCACTTCAGTTCCAAAGATACAAAGGACAGACAGGTATAATCAAAAGACAGACGATAGAAGTGTTGGTGAGGATGCAGAAAAATCGGAACTTGTACAGCACGGGTGGCAATATAAAACCGAGTGGTCATTTTGCCAACGAGACTGGAAGGCCCTCAAAAAGGTTAAAGATTGAGTTACCAGATGACACAGCAACTCCCCTTTTAGTTAGGATATGTAAGAGCACTGAAAACGTGTCCACATGAAATCTGTACATAGATTTCTAGGATTTCTAGGATTTCTAGTCCCTATTCATAATAGGGACTGCTAATAGTACAGATCTCGATCGGGTCAAAAAACAAACCACAATGAAATATTATCTACCCACAAAAAGAATACTGACTAATGCTACAGTATGGATAAATCTTCAAAACCTGCTAAATGAATGTATCTAGGCACAAAAGTCCACACTGATTGTAAAAGGCCACTTATATGCAGGGTCCGGAAAGGTAAATCCATAGAAACAGAAGTCAGATAAGTGGTTGCCAGAGATTGATGACAAAAATGGAGAGTGATGGGTATCAGGTATCCCTTTTTTGCAGTGACAAAATACTGTGGCAATGACACACTGACAATGTTTGCAAAATGTAAGGGTACGAAAGGCCACAGAACTGTATACTTTAAAACTGTATCCGCATTACACCTTAATAAAAGAAAAATTTTAAAAGTCCATGATGAACAAAAATCAACAGTGTAACAGGACATCTTGAGCCAAAAAAAAAAAAAAAATTGATAATGGTGATCCCGTCATTACTTGAAATGCCCATGATTTGTTCAATGTGGATTTTTGGCAAGTTTGATTTTTTTAAATATTAAATCTTTAAAATTATTTAAGTTACGATTAACATTCAGCGTTTTACTAGTTTCAGTTGTACAGTATGATTCAATGATTCTGTACGTTTTTTAGTGCTCATCAAGATAAGTGCAGCCTTGGGGGCGCCTGGGTGGCTCAGTCAGTTACAAGTCCGACTCTTGATTTCAGCTCGGGTCATAACCTCAGGGTCTTGGGATTAAGTCCCGAATTGGGCTCCATGCTCAGTGGGAAGTCTGCTTCTCTCTTGCTCTGCCCCTCCCCACTGCTCATGGGTGCGTGCACATTCTGTCATAAATAAATAAGATCTTAAAAATAAAGTATGTTCTGATTTTTTTTTCTCTACTCCTGATGCACTTTTGGGGAGATTGTGTTTCTAGCAATGTATCCTTTTCTTATAGGTTCTCCAATTTGCTGCCATATGTTTTTCACAGTATTCTCTTTTGTATTTCTGTAGTGGGTACTTCTCTTTCATATTTGATATCACGTGGGTCCTCCTTTCCTTTTTATTCATTTAAAAAAATTTTTTTAATTTAAATTTCAGTTAACATGCCGTGCAATATTTGTTTCTGGAGTAGAATCCAGTGATTGATCACTTAGATACAACACCCAGTGCCTATTACGACAGGTGCCCTCCTTAATACCTGTCCCCCAACTAGCTCATCTCCCCTCCCCACCTCCCTCCATGGGCGGCATAGTCGGTTAAGTGCCCGACTGTTGATTTTACATCATTGCAAATAGCAAGTTTTTATTCTTCTGGATGTCTGATGCTATTCCATTGACTAAAAGTAGAGTTATTGTGTATTCCAGGAATTGCACTATTCAGGTATTTACCCAAAGGATACAAAAATACAGATTCGAAGAGGTACACGCACCCCGATGTTTACAGCAGCATTCTCAACGACAGCCAAACTATGGAGAGAGCCCAAGTGTTCATCCACTGATGAATGGGTCCAGAAGATGCAGTCTCCTCCTTTTCTTGAGTCTGGCTAAAGATTTATCAATTTTATCTTTTCAAAGGCCCACCTCTCCTCTTAGTTTCACTGATCTTTTTCACAGCTTGCCTTTATTTTTTATTTCATCTGTTTCCTTTCTCTTTTTATTTCCAGTATAATTAACACGCAGCCTTATGTTGGTTGCAGGTGTACGACAGAGTGATTCAACACGTCCATACATCACGCGGTGCTAATGCTAAGTCGACTCTTAAACCCGTTCGCTTCTTTCACTCATCCCCTTAGCGACCCCCTTGCTGGTGACGACATTCTTTTCTATATTTAAGACTTTGATTTGGTCTCCTCTTAAATTGCTTTGCTTCTTAAATTCCACACGAGTGAAATCATACGGTGTCTTTCTCTGACGTACTTCACTTAGCCTTATTCCCTCTAAATCCATCCATATTGTTGCAATTGCCAATATTTCATTCCTTGTAATGGCTCACTGATATTCAATTATATGTATTTATGCATACATATATATACCAGTATATACATATACCCATATATATGCATTCCACATCCTCTTCATCCCATTCATCTACGGATGGACACGTTGGGTTGCTTGCATAATTCGGCTATTGTGAATAATGCTGCAACAACACAAGTGTGCACATGTCATTTTGAATTATTATATTTATATTGTTTGGTAAATGCCCAGGAGTGGAATTACTGGATTGTATGGTATTTCTATTTTTAATGTCTTAGGGAGCTCCATACTGTTGTTTTTTTTTTTTCCCCACAGTGACTGTACCCGTTTGCATTCCCGCTAAAAATACAAGATTGTTCCTTTTTCCTGCACATCCTGGCCATTGTTTTTATTTCTTTTGTGTTGGATTTTATCATCCTGATAGATGTGGGGTGTCACCTCATCGTAGATGTGTGTGTTGTTTTTTTTAAAATTTAAATTAGTTAAAATATAGTGTAGCATTGGTTTCAGGAGTAAAAAGTAATGATTCATCTCACTGTAGTTTTGATCTGCAATTTCCCTGACGATGAGTGATGTTGAGCATCTTTTCATGTGTCCGTTGGCCATCTCTGTCATCTTGGGAGAAATGCGTATTCACGTCGTCTGCCCAGCTTGGTTGGGTTATTTGTTTTTACAGTGTTGAGCTGTATAAATTCTTGATGTATTTTGCATGTTAATCCCTTATGGCTATATTATTTGTTGGTATATCCTCCCATTGAATAGGTTACCTTTTTGATTTGTTGATCATTTCTTTCTGTGCAGAAACTTCTTGTTTTGATGCAGTCCCAATAGTTTAGTTTTGCTTTTGTTTCCCGTGGCTCTAGAAACATATCTAGAAAAATGCTGCTATAACCCATGTCAGAGGAATTATTTCCTGTGCTCCCTTCTAGGATTTTCACGGCTTCAGGTTTCACATTTACGTTTTTAAACCCCTTTTGAGTTTATATCTGTGTATGTGTAAGAAACTATCTGGTTTTCCCATCATTTGCTGAAAGGACCACCCTTTCCCATTGCATATTCTTGTTTCCTTTGTTGCAAATCAATTGACCATATATTCATGAGTTCATATCTATATTCTCTATTCTGTTCCATGGATTTGGTATGTATTTCTGTGCCAGTATTATACTATTTTGATTACTAAAGTTTTGTAGTATATTACTAAATCTGGATTATGACAGCTTAGTTTTGTTCTTTCTCAAGATCTCAGTGGCTACTGGGGGTTTTGTAGATCTATACACATTTTAGAATTATTTGTTGTAAATCTGGGGAAAATACTGTGGGTATTTTGATAGAGACTGCATTAAATCTGTATATTGCTTTGGGTAATATGGATAATTTAACAATACTGGTTCACCTAATCCATGTGTGTGAACTGTCTTTTCCATTTGTTTGTGTCATCTTCCACTTCTGTCAATACTTTATATTTTTCAGAGTACAGGTCTTTCACTTCTTAAGTTTATTCCCAAGTTGCTGTTTTTTTTTTTTAAATTTTTGTTGCAACTATAAACGGGATTGTTTAGTTAATTTCTGTTTCTGCTACTTTTATAGTGTATAGAAACGAAACACATTTCCGCATATTGATTTTGTATATTGCAACCCTACTGAATTCATTTATCAGTTCTAGTAGTTTTTTGATGGAGTCTTTGGCATTTTTCTATAGATCGTATCATGTCATCTGTAGGAAGTGAAAGTTTCACTTCTTTGCCAACCTGGATGCCTTTTATTTCTTGTCTGCTTGCGGTGGCTATGGCTTATCGTACTACGTGGAATAAAAGTGGTGGCAGCAAACATCCTGTCTTGTTTCTGACCTTACCAATGAAAAGCTCTGTTTTTCACCATTAAGTATGACACTAGCTCTGGGTTTTTCATAGATGTCCTTTATTACGTTGAGGCATGTCCCCTCTAAACCTACTTTGTTGAGAGATTTTATCATGAATGGATGCTGTACTTTGTCAGATACTATTCCTGCATCTATTGAAATGATTGCATTTAATTTCATCTTTTCTCTTACTGATGTGATATATCACCATAATTCATTTGCAAATATTGAACCACCCTTATGATGCAGGAGTAAATCTCACTTGATAATGCTGAATGATTTTTTTATGTATTATTGGATTTTGTTAATATTTGGTTGAGAATTTTTGCATCTATGTTCATCAGACACACTGGCCTAAATATATTTTTTTGTCCTTTTTCTTTTCTTTTCTTTCTTTCTTTCTTTCTTTCTTTCTTTCTTTCTTTCTTTCTTTCTTTCTTTTGTAGTGTCTTCATCTGGTTTTGCTATCTAGGTAATGTTAGCCTCATAGAATTAATTTGGAAGCTTTCTTTTCTCTTCTATTTTTGGAATAGTTTGAGAAGAATAGGCATTAATTCTTCTTTATTTCCATCACCTTTGATTTTTTAAAATTTAAATTCAATTAACATGTAATGTATTATTAGTTTCAGAGGTAGAGGTCATCAATTCATCAGTCTTATTAATTCTTCTTTAAATGTTTGGTAGAATTCAACTGTAAAACCCTCTGGTCCTGGACTTTGTTCATAGGGACTTTTTTAATTACTGACTCAGTTTACCATTGCTGATAATCCATCTGTTCAAATCTTCTATTCCTTATGGAGTATTTGGAAGGTTATGTTTCTAGGAGTGTATCCATTTATTCTAGGTTATTCAATTTGTTGGCAAATTTTTCATAATATTCTCTTCTTTTGTACTTCTGTGGTTCTATGGTGTTATTTCTCTTCTTTTGTGTCTGATTTTGAGTCTTTATTTTTTTCTTTTTTGATAGGTCTGGTTAAAGGTTTATCAATTTTGTTGACATTTTAACAGAATAGGCTCCTGGTTTCATTCATCTGTGGTATGTTTTTAATTTTTTTATTTTGTCTATTTCTGCTGTAATCTTTACTATTTCCTTACTTCTGCTAGTCTGGGTTTTTTTCTTTGTTCTTTTTCTGGCTTCTATGGGTAAAATCAGATAGTTTGAAATTTTTCTTGATTCTTGAGGTAGGTCTATATTACTATCAACTTCTCTCTGCTTTTAATAAGATTTTATTTATTCATGAGAGACAGAGAGAGAGAGAGAGAGAGACATAGGCAGAGGGAGAAGCAGGCTCCATGCAGGGAGCCCGATGTGGGACTCGATTCCAGGACCTCTGGATCATGCTCT
Source organism: Canis lupus familiaris (assembly GCF_011100685.1). Lineage (NCBI taxonomy): Eukaryota > Metazoa > Chordata > Mammalia > Carnivora > Canidae > Canis > Canis lupus. Next base: position 2,987,610 of record NC_049260.1, read on the forward strand.
GAGCCAAAGGCAGATGCTCAACCACTGAGCCACCTAGGTGTCCCTATCAACTTCTCTCCTAGAACAGCTTCTGCTCCATGCCAAAGATTTGGGACCGTTGTGTTTTCATTTGCCGCAGTGTGCTTTTTTTAAATTTCCTATTTCATTCCTTAGTGACCTATTCATCGTATAGTAGCATGTTACTCATATTACTTTTTTCTCTCTCCTCTTCAGGTAGATTACTTTCCGTTATTCTGTCCTCCAGGTTGCTAATCTGTTCTTCCCCTTTGTCTAGTCTACTATTTATTCCATCTAGTGAATTCTTAATTTCAGTTATTGAGTTTTTTAATCTCTAATTAATTTTTCTTTCTTTGTTCAGGGTCCCACTGAGGCCCTCCACTCTTTTCTCAAGTCCAGTATCTTGATGGCCATTACTTTAAATTCTGTATCAAGCACATTATTTATCTTTGTTTTATTTAGCTCTCTTGCTATGACTTGGTCCCATTCTTTCATTTAGGACATATTCCTCTATATCCTTATTTTGTCTACTTCTCTGTGTCTGTTTCTCTGTGTTAGAAACATCAGCTATGTTTCCTGGTCTTGGAAAGTAGTGGCTTTATGAAGAAGAGGTTCTGTGGTGTCCCCTGTTTATGAGAACCTGGTGCTTCAGAGGTGTCTCCTATGTGTGTTACGTGTGCCCTACTATAGTGGCTGAGCTATATTTGCCTTCAGTCCAGTCATCTGCAATGGCTCCCTTTCTGTGCTCTGGGCAGAGTTTGGTCCTTGCGTTGTTAGTTGGTCAATCTGGGGCCACCGTGACATTGAGTTGGGCCAGAACAGGTGTTTGCAGTAGCACTGAACTACAGGATGCTTTGCCTATATTGTCCTCTAATAAGCTTTTGTTGGTGGATGGGGCCTGTAGTCAGACCAGATGTCTGTCCCCAGCCCACTGCTGGTATCTCAGCTGAACTGATGTGTGTGTGACTACCTTCCAGTCTCCCTGGGGCAGAAGCCCATTTGAGGTGGTACTGACCCATCAGGGCTGTTTGCACACTGCCATGCTGTGGCACCACTTTGGATAGACTCCTACCAAGGGCATGTTGAAGGGGACAAGAATGGAGCAGGGTGCTCAGTGTTTGCAAGGTCTGAGGTAGGAAGGATCAGGTTGGAAGGGGAAGGTCCACAGGAGAGTGAAGGAGAGGACACTGTTAGCAAGGGAGGTGGAGAACGTTGGTGCTGCGCCAGTTCTTGCAGATGTCTGTGTATTTGGGCTGGGGGACAGGGGAAGGAAGGGATGCCCACCAATTCTTTTGCTCTTGGAGAAATCTTCCAAACATCCCTGCCATTCCAGCTTATGTTCTGAGACAGTAAACAAATCCCCCTCCTGTGTATGTCGGGTGTCTATCAAACTGCTGCTTCTGTGCTGTATCTCATGGAGGCTGTTTGTGGTGCTCTTTAAGGGTGGGGACTCAGTTTCCCATTGCTGTCAGGTTCTTCCACAACCAAGCCTGCTGATTTTCAAAGTTTCAAGTGTAAAGCCCCACTGATATTTAAGAACACAAGAAGTTAGGCCCCTCTGGTTTCAAACCTAAATGTGATGGGGACTCATCTTCCCAGGCAAGTCCCTCGTGCCCAGGGCGTGGCCTGCTTCTCTCCCGTCTCTGCAACGTTGGCAACCCTCCATCCCACGGACAGTCCCATGGGGCCTATTTCACTCCCTACCACATTTCCACCCTTCCTACCCTCTTTGATGTGGCCTCTCCTCTACACGTAGCTGGGGTGAGTCTGTCCTGAAGGTCTTCAGGTCACTTTCTGCATTATTTACACTCATGTGAGTGTTATCTAGGTGTATCCACGGTGCAAGATGAGCCCACAATCCTCCTATTTTGCCATCTTCCCTGGAAGTCCTAAAGTCTTTTTTTCTTTTTTTCCAACTTTGGATTTGCTTATTCTTTTCTGCTCCCATTTTATAAGAACCACTGGAATTACATGGGTCCTTCTAGTTAATCCAGGACAATACCCCCACCCCAGAGTCTTTAATTTAATGCCAACTGGAAATTTCCTTTGCCATGTCAGTGGACATATTCTTGTGTTTCAGGGATTAGGCTTAGGATTAGGATTTTGCCTGCCAATTGTGAATTAGGCAGCCATTATTCTACCTACCACAGCCACCTTGCTAAAAAATATCAGCCAATAAAAATGCTGCCCAGTAGTGAGATTCAACTGCATGATGTAAAAAATCGCTGAATCTTATTTAATTCCCAAGCATTTTTGCAGGGAATCCATTCTTTTATAGTAAATATTTTGTTTTTATTTGTAAGCAGTGCAAATTTCACAATAATTGACTTCCTTTCTGATCTAAATCATAGAATCTTAAGTAAACATTTCCTTTTAGACACTCTTTTATCATATAAATGATCTTGCATATGTGAAGTATGGCATTCAAACATTTGATTGCCAGCATCCAATACACATACGTTATTTTTAAAGGCTTAGTTCTGAATCATTTTCTTTTCTTTTTTTGCCCTGAGGGCTTTTTCTCCATAAAAGAAAATCTTTCAGAGTTCTTGTTTAGCAATTGAATTTCAGAAGAAGGTAGTTGTAAACTGCACTTATTTATACACGCAGTGAATCACTGTGAGTGAAATAACAGGGTTCTGGGGGCTTAGTGTGTGCAACTCAGAGTCTTGTTCCAGCTCTGTCTCGACATGGGCATTCTCTTTCCACAGGTGAGTTCACTGCTCGATGTCACAGGTGTTGTCACCTGTAAAATGACAGCATTGACCTGAATGCCATGTGCCACCATTTCCATCTCTCACTTTCTTATGAAGTAATATTTGGATGATTCAACGACGTTTTGGTCTTCATCTGTCCTATCGCATTTCACAAACCGGAAACTTTGAGGAGAACACGGAACCATGCAATGTCTATGCTTTTCAAGGTCACTGGGGAATCTGGATCGTGAATGCAGATCAAAGACCTCCCATGTTTTATTGATAGCTAAAGGGCCAGTCAAGAGAGCTTTCCTTCCACCAGTTTATGATCTTCCAGTGCTTCCCTGACAAATTCCAGTAGTTCCGCAGTATTCATTCCTTTAGAATGAAGGACTGCCTGAATCCTGAATACAGGCCTCATTATTTTTCAGTTTGCTGTTTGTGTGATTTATTTATTTATGACGTGTCTTGTTCAAGTCACAGACATGAGGAGACATTTGGGATCATGCCAAGGCTTTCGAGTTTACCACACGCGATCCAGTGCGAGAGCTCACAAAAACTGGTGTCCTGGATGCTGGGTGTGGCTAGGAAGGAGGTGGCAGGGATTTATATTTCAATGTTCTGAGCCTACTGCTGGCGTTCAGAGGGACAAAGCTCAGGTTCTGCTGGTGTTGCTGTGCTACTGCCATTTCAGGACAGATGGCTGATTTATTCGGCCCCGCTGAGGGCTTTTGGGAAGCAGTTGTGCAATCCTTTTCTTAGGACCTTTTGTCCAAAGCGTCTTACAGAACTGGCCAAAAAAGAGGCTTTATTTAATTATTGTGAAATTGGGGAGCAACACAGAGCTTTTTCATATAGCAAAGGAAATGCTTCTGAGCAGACAGGCATCAATTCTGCAAAGGTCAGGGTGGCAGGTAGCAAAAGATCCATTGTATTTTCACCATCCTCTTGGCCATGCAATTTCAAAATCTTGAATAAATCTCCCCATTCCGGGGCAGCCACGTCCATTTCTAATTTAGCTGCATTGAGGGGGCTGACAGCTCTGATCGGATAGCAAAGGGAACCGAGATTCATTATTTTGAAAGAAATGTTGGATGGAGCCAGATGCAATTTAAAAGGCAGAAGAGTAACACCCAACGAGACCCCCAAACACACAGAGGAATCCACAAATAATCATGTCATGAAAACACAGTATCAAACTTTTCCCATCAATCTATATTTGTCAGATGAGAAAGGAAGGTGGGTTTCAACGTGTAAGTGCGCACGTGTGTCTGATACATGGGTTAAACAGATATTTATATGCATATATATTCAATAGCCTGATAACTCAGGAGGAGGAGATGAACCGTATTTTCTTTGAACAGGTTAACATGAAAACGCCAGCTAATTTGTGGGGTATCTGGACAATTCTGACTCCGTTTATTTCTTCCCTGCGTGTGGACACAGCATGACGATGACAGCAGTAGAACCAAGAGTGTTAGAACTAAAAGGATATTGGTTCTGTAACACTGAGTTTTTTTTTGTTTTAAATAACAGGTTAGATCAGCTCAGACTATTCCCCATGTGAAATCCACTTGCTTTCAATAATAAACGGTACGTGGGATTTTGTTTATTGTTTGCAAGAAAGGGTATAACATTTCATCTGATGAGTTAAGAATCACCATTTTTACCCAGTGATTCCCACGCTCGCAATACTACCAGTTTTCTGCTTTTTGTCAAGCACTGTATCAACTCCGTGGGATCATAGCAAAAATATCACACGGGTTACGGTTCTTGTCTTTCTTATGTACATTTCATACCTAAAAACGAAACCCATTAATGTTTTTGCTTTGTATCTACTCATTACGAAAGACTCAGCACAATGAGCACAATACAAAGAAGTGACCTTGAGGAAAAATTTTTAATGCTGCCAGCAACATCGAGGTTTTACAATCAGCCTGAAAATATCTTTCATGAACACGGGAATTCACGGGTGCGTGCACACTGTCAATTAAATACCGCCAGGTGGAATTTATGTATTAATTTCACATGTTCTATAAAACATGCTTCTGGATAAAGGGTGAGTTTCTCAAAAATCCCAAAATAGATACAAGGTCCTGCTTTGAAGTCTGATGCTCTGAGATTAAGACGAAATGAAATTTATGAGGAACCACACTTAAACGAACAACAAAAGTAAATACCGCAAAGAACGATAGAAATAACTAATAATAAGAGGCGACATGATTTAAAGGTTTGCCATAAAAAAAAATAAAGGTTTGCCATGTATCTGGCAGTTTAAAACATCATGCAGATTAATCATCACAATTAGCTTATTAGGGAGAAATGGTTATTTTTAGGGAGAAAAATTTTTTAATTGCACACTTTATAGTTTAATGTTTATTGTAGCATAACTGACACATGACCTTAGGTTCAGGTGTACAACATAAAGGTGTGTATATATATGGAACAACCATCACCACAAGTGTAGTTCATCCCTCACCATAGCTATAGAAAAAATTTATTTTTCTCATGATAAGGACTTTGAGATATACTCTGTAGCAACTTCCAAATACGCACAAGAACATTATTTACGACAGTCACCATGCCATGACTTAAGTATCCCACGACTACATTATTTTATAACAGGACGTTTGTACCTTGTGACTCCTTTCACCCATTTACCCGACCAGCCTACCGCGTGCGTCTGGCAACTACCAATCTGTTCTCTGTGTCTTTGGGTTCATTTGTTTTGTTCTGGTTTAAATTCCATATAGAAGCAAGATCACATTGTATTTGTGCTTCGGTGTCTAACTTACTTCACTTAGCGTAGGATCTCCAGGTTCCATCCGTGTTGCCAAAAATGGCAAGATTTCATACGGTGAGTGTGTATACACCACATAGTCCCCTTATCCATTTTTCATTTGCATTTCCCCAAGGATAAGTGATGTTGAGCATCTTTTCATGTGTCTGTTGGCCATCTGGATGTCTTCTATGGAAAAATATCTATTTTTAATTGGACTGAGTTTTGCTACTGACTTGTAGGAGTTCTTCATATATTTCAGATATTTTTTTTAAATTTTTTTTATTTATTTATGATAGTCACAGAGAGAGAGAGAGAGAGGCGGAGACACAGGCAGAGGGAGAAGCAGGCTCCATGCACCAGGAGCCCGACGTGGGATTCGATCCCGGGTCTCCAGGATCGCGCCCTGGGCCAAAGGCAGGCGCTAAACCGCTGCGCCACCCAGGGATCCCTATATTTCAGATATTAACCCCTTCTCAGATGCGTGATCGGCAAATATTTTCGCCCATTCAATAGGCTGCCTTTCATTGTTTTTTTGATGATTTCCCTTGCTGTGCAAAAGCTTTTTAATCTTCATGTAGTCTCGTTTATTTTATTTTAGTGTTTCGTGCCCTTTTCAGTCAGATACAAAATAATCATAACCAAGACCAATGTCAAAGAGCTTACCACCAATATTTTTTTTCTAAGAGTTTTATGGTTTCAATTCTTTAATCCATTTGGAGTTAAATTTTGTGTATGGCCTATGATAGTAGTAGTCTAGTTTCATTCTTCATGTGGCTGTCCAGTTTTCCCAGTACGATTTATGGAAGAAATTGTCTTTTCCCAAGTATATTCTTACCTTTCTTATAAATTAATTGACTGTGCATGCGTGGGTTTATTTCGGGCTCTCTATTCTGTTCCATTGATCCATGTATCTATTTTTATGTCAATATCCTAATGTTGTGATTACTATAGCCTTAAAGTAAAGTTTCAAATCAGGGAGCATGATACCTCAAGCTTTATTCTCTTTATTCTCAAGATCGTGTCAGGCTATTTATGAATTTTTGTGTTTCCATACAAAGCTTAAAACCGTTTGCTCGAAATCTGTAAAAAAATGTCATTTGAATTTTGATTGGGATTGCATTGAACCTACAGATTGCCTGGGGTAGTATGGACATTTAGCAATATTCTTTGAATTAATGAGCACAGAGTATCTTTCCATTTGCTTGTGTTGTCTTCAGTTTCTTTCATTGATATCCAACAGTTTTCAGCATACAGGTCTTTTGTCTCCTTGGTGGAATTTATTACTTTTTTTTTTTTTTTTGGTGTAATTGTGAATGGTATTATTTTCTTCCTTTTTGTGCTGGCTCATTGTTAGTGTATAAAAGCAAAACAGATTTTCGTGTGTTGATTTTTGTACTCTTTGTTGCATTCCTTAATAGTTCTAAGTTTTTGGTTAAGTTTTTAGGGTTTTCCGTATCTAATGTCATGTCACACAGTGACAATTATGCTTCTTCCTCTTCAATATGGATGCCTTTTATTTCTTTTTCTTGCCTAACTGTTCTGGATGAGGACTCATAATACAATGCTGAATAGAAGTGGTGTGAGTAGACGTCCTTTTCTTGCTTCTGACCTTAAAGGAAAAGTTCTGTGTTTCACCATTGAGTACAATGGTTTAGCTACAGGGTTTTCATAGATGGCCTTTATTATGCTGAGGTATGTTCTCTCTAAACCAATTTGGCTGAGAGTTTTTATCATAAGTGGATGAATGAATCCTGTTATGCTTTTTTCTGCATCTACTGAGATAATCACATGATTTTTATTCATCTTGTTAACGTGATGTATCATGTTGACTGATTTGCAGATGTTAAACTCTGCTTTCAACCCTAGAATAAATTCCAATTGTGGTGCATGATTCTTCTCAAGTATTGTTAACTTCAATTTGGTAATACTCTGTTGAGGATTTCTGCATCTACCTACTTCACAGATATTGGCCTGTACTTTCCTTGTGGTGATCTTGTCTGGTTTTGGTATTCCAGTAACACTGGCTTCATACAGTGAGTCTCACAAAGTGCTCCCTCCTCTTCTATTTTTTGGAAGCCTTTGGTCTTGGACTTTTGTTTCTTGAAAGGCTTACGATTACTGGCTCAGTCACGGAGTAATTTAGATTGTGCTAAAAGTAGAGTGGAGCAAATGGAGGAGAATGGGATCTAATCCCATCCCAGCAGCAAGCGGACAGCTGGATATGGATCTCCGTATCTCCTTATTCAAGCTCCAGTCTTCTTATCCATCATCCACCACTGCGGTGCCTCCTAACTGGACACTGAGTCTGGAACAGCTTTTTCCAGATGGAAGAATTAGAAGAGTGACATTACAGAGTTTGGTTTTAGCAAATAAAAGTGAGATAAGACAGGGAAAGTAAGAAAACAGACATGGCCATGTTCACTCTTTTGCTTAGACACAACCTATTTCCCATTCAGTGGGTCACTCCAAAAACATTCGAGTCAGAGATCATGTTCTCCATATACCTTAGGTATAGTTTTATTATCTTTGGTTTCCCTAATAACACTACATATTTATGTCTCCGTTTTTCCACAGTAAGATTAACTACATCTTTAATCACCAAGACAATACTGTAAAACCACAAAGAAGGGTCTTGCCCATGTTCATTCACTTTTTTACTCCCTAACTTTATATTCTTTGATAGGCAATCATAGTCAACATAATTCTTAAACATAGTTGACATACTGCAGAGAACACTGGTTGTTTTTTGTTTTTGTTTTTGTTTTTTGGATAAATGTTGATGCTGCTTCTAGGTTAGGCAAAAAGCATCCTCCATGAAAAAGAAAATCTATTTAAAATCAGTGTTCATCATTTATATTTTCCTTACATTTTTTTCATTATGAAAATGTCACAGACCATTTTCTCCCTGAGATGACATTTCATACTTATTTCATATTATCTCATTAAGATCAATCCCTGAGTTTGGTATAAAAATTGGCAATAGTCGACTGAGACAAACCTATCATGCAATGGAGAAATGTCTTTCCCGTAAGTTTCACCTGTGGGCTATATTAAAATACGAAATAATAAATCTTGGGTAGGCTCAAGGTTTCTATCATGATATCCTTTACTGGAAGAAATTTTAATATAATATGAAAAACTTGACCAGTATTTCATAGTTTTAAGGATTATTTATTCATGCATCTTTTTTTTTTTTTTCTGAATAGAAGCCGAGGATATAGCAATGGGAAATCTGAATACTTAAATCTCCTGCATGTCTCAAGGGAATCAATTTTTTGAAAGTACACACACAGATGCACAGGTACCAACTGTCTTTGTCAAGGATGCCACAGCAATTTCTCCCATCTCGTAGCCCCTTCTTATAAAGTGACCTTAAGATGTCTCCCAGACACAAGAGGTCCCCATAACCGCAACTCTTGAATCTAGGCAAAGTCGCAAAAAAAGGAGTGGGATGCTGTGTCCATGCTGAGGCTGGATCTGAGAAGGTTATACAGTGCACCCCCTGGCTTTCTTGGGTGGTTTGCTCTCGGAGCTCAGCCACTGCACAGTGAGGAGGTGCAAGCAGCTGCATGCAGGTGCCATGCATAACTATTCCATCCGAGGGCCCAGACAGATCCTACGTGACGGCTGGCTTCCTTCCACAGGCAGAGGAGGGAGCAGCTCATTCTACCACCAACCACCGAGTGGTTTCCCCAGCCTGTGTACATGCCCCTTGAGGCCCCAACCATCGTGAGGAGAGACAAGCCAAGCTCGGTAAATCCATTTACAATTTCTGACCCATAGAACCCAATGGCAGCATAATAAAATGATTGCTGTTTTCCAAGATTAAAGTAAAAGTGACTGACTTGCTACATATACGGGGTACACATGCAGACCAATGGTAAATTCAACTGAAGCCAAGATTAATGAAGGTATCAAATGTGTGAGCAAGTGTTTGCAAAACTATTCTAATAGCGCGTTACCAAGAATACTTTTTCCCTTAATACATGTATTTGTTTTAAAGATTTTATTTATTTTTTTAAAAAAGATTCTATTTATTTATTCATGAGAGAGACAGAGACAGAGACAGAGACAGAGAGAGAGGGAGAAGCAGGCTCCACGCAGGGAACCCAATGTGGGACTCGATCCCAGGACTCCAGGATCATGCCCTGTGCTGAAGGCAGGTGCTAAACCACTGAGCCACCTAGGGAGCCCCAAGATTTTATTTTAGAAAGAGAGACAAAGAGCGTGTGTGTGCAGGGGGTAAGGGCAGATGGGAGAGGGAGAGAACGGACTCCACGCTCAGTGCAGAGCCTGATGCAGGGAGAGATCTCACCACCTGAGATCATGACCTGAGCTAAAACCAAGAGTTGGAAGCTTTACCAACTGAGCCACCCAGGTGCCCCTTAATACATGCATTTAAATACAGACACTGTAAATTGACATTTCTAGACACCATTTATGTTTGTGGTTTAAACTGAGCAAATTCTGTTTTGAAAAAGAGAATAATTTTTTAAAAACTATTTAAGTGATTATGATTTATGTCCTTCAAATTGTGTAGCTGGTAATGTAAGTGGTGTTGTTCCTTGCAGTTATAAAGCTTTTCAACTCCTGTGGTATGAATATTCAGTCTAATACTGATCAACCTACTTTGGAACAAGTCTGGCTCCTTCATAAATGACATTTTCCCAAGGAATGTTTTGAGAGAAAATAAGGGGAACGAGGGGCGTCTGGGTGGCTCGGTTTTAAGGGTCTGCCTTGTGCTAGAGTCATGACCCCAGAGTCCTGGGATTGAGCCCCACATCGGGCTCCCTGCTCAGTGGGGAGTCTGCTTCTCCCTCTTCTTGTGTTTGTGCTCACTGTAATAAATAAATAAAATCTTAAAAAAAATAAAGAGTTGGTGCTATGTCATATCAGTATTCAACTAAGCAAAATGGGACTTCTCAGTGCCTTGTTCCCACATTTTTACAAATATTTACTATTTCTTCTGTGAATCAAGCTGAGTGCCTAGTGAAATGTCAACATTTAATTAGAAAATACAAGTATGCATCACTGTCCATTCGCTTTTTGATTCCAACACCCAGTTTGAAAAGAAAAAAAAAAGCAGTAAATCAGAGCGGGTGACAGGAATACTTGGCCTTGGTTTTAAACAAAGAAACCTAATTTCCCCAAATGAGGAAGATGTGAAAGCTCAGTAAACACACATATATTCTAATCCACTAGACATGAAAACTTAAAATGACTAAATGGAACTTCACAGCCACTAGCTTAGCAAAAATTTAAATATCTACCATATGCACTGCTGGGAAATGGCAGCAAAGGGGAATATTACCCTATTTTTGAGAATCGATTTCCCAATTTCTTTTTTTTTATTTTTTTATTTTTTAATTTTTTTTTGATTTCCCAATTTCTAAAGTGGAAAACGTCTCCCGTTATGGGACTCAGCAAGAGTCTTCAGCATCAAAGCCTGGACGTCGTTTATTGCTGTGTTTTTTGGACAAACTGGGCTCGATCTCAACTTTTCCGTTTGCTCACTGTGTAACCAAGAACACTGTTTCTGGGCCTTTGAGTCCAATTTATAAATCAGGGAGACTGGGGTTTTGCTGAGCACATCTGAGTGTAGTATTTACAGAGAGCAGGAGGGAAGTAAATATTCCCAAGAAATGCTTTCATAAAGGGGCGCCTGGGTGACTCAGGAAAGATTCTCTTGAGGGGGTTAAGCATGTCTGTTTCGCTCAGGTCATGATCTCAGGTGCTGGGATCGAGTCCTGAGTCGGGCTCCCTGCTCAGCGAGGAGTCTGCTTCTCCCCCTGCCTATGTCCCTCCCCCCAATACACTCCCTCCCCCCACCTTTGGTTGTACATTCTCTCTGTCTCAAATAGAAAATCTTAAAAAAAAATGCTTTCATATGTCCACAAAAAGAAAGTGACAGTTGAGTTCCTTTCCATATTACCGTAAAACAGGAAAAAAGACCTAGAAGCCTCAGAGGAGTGAATACACTCCATTGTTTGCACAGAAAAAAGAATCAGCTAGGTCTACACGTAACAAAAAAGAGAATAATTTGCAAAAGCTTGCATAGAATAACCTACTTCCAATGTCCATATGAAACATATTCACTACCTACCGTGCAGTGACACGTATTTTTAGTGATAAGACGAAACCAATATTTTCCAGGTTCCCTGAGAATCTTCTTCTCTACCTCTATATGCATTTTATGAAAACTGCTCATTCCTGTGCATATTCATGACAAACCAAGAATAACGTTAACACACCTCCATTACAAAAATATATATAGTTGACATACAGCGTGACATTACATTCAGGCACAACAGAGAGATTCAGCACGCGCATGATGTTGTGCTGTGCTCACCACACACGCAGCCACCATCTGTTACATACGACCCCATTACAACACCCTCAACTATATTCCCTACTGGGCCCTGTGTTTAGTTTTTTATTTTGTAACTGGAGGCCTGTACCTGCCACTCCCCTTCCGCCATTTTACTCACCTGTTACCTCCCTGCCATCTGGCCACCATCAGTTGTAGTTACGAGTCCGTTTCTGGGGGTATTTTGGTTCTTTTGTTTTTTAGGATTCCACTAGGAAGTGAAATGACAGGGCATTTGCTTTTGTCTTTCTGACTTATTTCATTTGGCATAAAAACCCTCGGGCAGCCCCGGTGGCTCAGCGGTTTAGCGCCGCCTTCAGCCCAGGGCGTGATCCTAGAGACCCGGGATCAAGTCCCACGTCAGGCTCCCTGCATGGAGTCTGCTTCTCTCTCTGCCTCTCTCTCTCTCTCTCTCTCTCTGTGTCTCGTGAATAAATATATATAAAATCTTAAAAAAAAAAAAAAAACAACCCTCCAGCGTCCATCCGTGTTGTTGCAAATGGCAACATCTCCTTGTGGTTATGGCTGAGTCATACCCCGTTTATACACACACACACACACACACACACACACACACACACACATACATACATATAACATCTTTATCCATTCATTATCCGTGCACACTTGGGCTGCTTCCATATCATGGCTATTTTAAGTAATATTGTAAATAATATTGTAAATAACGTTGTAAATAATGCTGCAGTAAATACGGGGCTGTATATGTCTTTTCAAATTAATGCCTTCATCGTTCTCTGGGTAAATACCCACTAGTGGAATTGCTGGATCACATGGTTTTCCTACTTTTAATTTTCTGAGGAGCCTCCATTCTGTTTTCCACAGTGGCTGCACCAGTTTGCATTCCCACCAACAGTGCACGAAGGCTCGTTTTTCTGCAAATCCTCGCCAACACTTGTTTTTTCCCATCTTGTCTGGTTTAGTCTTTCTGACCGGTGTGAGCTGAAAATCTCATTGTGGTTTTGATTGGCATTTCCCTGCTGATGAGTGATGCTGAGCATCTTTCCATGTGTCTGCTGGCCCTCTGCATGTCTTCTTTGGAGAAATGCTGACTTCATAAATCATCAGACAACCATCACCTCTATGGCACTGAGCAAACTTCAATTTCATCAATAACAGTGTGATTTAGTGAAAAGATCAAAACTATATTTATCTTTTAATAATTCTGAGCAGTGTATAGAAGTAAAAAAACCCACTAACACTGAACATCTTTTAAATATTTTCCAAATTAAAATCTATTCTCTATCCTATTTACCGATTTTCATTGCATCCTGTTTGGCTTCCAGAACATCCAACTGCAAAATGAAATATTTTCACTTAAGTTAAATCAGCATCTTAAAGGAGAAAAGTATCTTGGCGACACATGCAGAACATACATGTCTATTAGTGATTTGAAAGTAATCCATTATATCTCCTTTTGAAATTGCAAATCTATAACATGTGTCTTGTGTTGCTGGTGGTTTATTCCTTTTTTTTTAAGATTGTATTTATTTCCTCATAAGAGACACAGAGAGAGGCAGAGGGAGAAGCAGGCTCCTCGAGGGGAACCTTATGCAGGACTCAGTCCCAGGACCTCAGAATCACACTCTGTGCCGAAGGCAGACGCTCAACCACTGAGCCACCCCAGTGTCTTCCCTGGCAGTTTATAAATAGAAGAATAGAATAGAATAGAATAGAATAGAATAGAATAGAATAGAATAGAATACAAGACAAGACAAGACAAGACAAGACAAGACTGCCTGGATGCTGATACCCTATTCAGGATGTCGCACCCATTTTCTGGAATTCTGAAACAGAAATGAGGTTTTGTCGCTTGAAAGCTTGAAATACAGAGATGACATGTAAACATGAAAATAGAATCTAAGATCGTATGACAACTAATTCTACTAAACACAATTATGTACAGATACAAAGGCACGATTCACAAATGGCTGCATGCATATACACTTAACATCGATAATAATGTGTGTGTGCTGTTATGGTTTAAATGTGGATTTAAAAATCATAGTTCTATTGGAACTTTTCAGATTTCTATTGATAACGTTACAATCTTCGCAGCGAAGAAAATCATGTGTAAAAATTCAAAAAAGGAAATCTATGCTCGACGGCTCAACTATATTGAGAGTTTATTTTGGGTCACTTCTGGCAACATCTACGTCTTTCAGAAACATTCCAGCAAGTGTTGGAATGTTTGTTCTGCTATAATTTTCCCAACTGCTGGATTAAATCTTCCAGATTACACTGCCTTTCTTTCTTTTTTTTAAATGTTGCCCCAACAAGCCTTCCTTACAAAAAGAGACAGACTGTTTAGAAAAATTCATGTGGTAAGGCCAAAGAGCTCGCAGACAAATTTTGAGTTCAACCGGAAATTTCCTTGTAGAATCGGAAACCTTTAGGAAAGAAATCACTGGCAGGTACTGTCAGAAGAAATGTTCTGTACTCCTGTGGGAAGTCAGAACATAATTCTTCCATTGACACCTTCATCGGGGCTGAACTAAAGAAAAACAAAAAAAGCCAATGCCCCCTATGGATTGAGTGTAACGCATCCATACGTTTTACTCTTGCCTCTAGTAGGAGGGAAAATGCTGCACTTGGCATCGAGATTTATTGCCCTGAATCCCGTCCACGCATCTACCTTTTCTACTGAACCAAAGTGACAAGAGGAGGAAATGCCCAGATTCTGTGGTTGGAGGGTAGGAACCATGGACGGCCCCTGGCAAGGGCTGCGGGTGGCTTTCTCGGGTCTAGTTTAAAGATCACAGCTGTTGGAGAGGGTGACCCGTAGCTATGGGAGAGGCAAGTGCTGTATCACGACAGCCTCGGTGTGCGACCCTGGTCCTACCCAACGGGCAGCCTGAAGAAAGATGGAAAAGACCCACACTGGAGCCACCTGACTCCATCTTCATCCATCACTTCCCGCTGCCGACAATGTGGGCGTAAACGACGTCTACTTAGACAATCAAGCTTCGTGCAGATGCTTCGTGACCTAGAAGATTCAAAAAACATTAAAATACATGATGGAGGTTTTAGGAGAGACTTACCTTGTCTTTGAATTGATAAGGATAATGCATAGTAGATTCCTGACCGTAGAGTATCCATGACCTAACTTGGACCAAATCCTAGCGTCTGCTTTTATGATTACAATAAAGTTTTATTGAAACACAGTCACACCCATTCATTTTTGTCGGCTGTGTCGCTGCCTTCTTGGTGCGATGAGTCATTAAAATAAAATCTTTATAACTCACAGGGCTGAAAATATTTACTATTTGACACTTTCCAAGAGGAGGCTGCCAACACTGTTAGTACTGTTGACGCGACTGAAATAGCTTTTCCCATTCTTCCGTCTCTCAGCTTCCACTGCTTGTTAAAAGTTGCTATTTAACGTTCTAATTAAAACACTTCATCTGTGACGTGAGTTTTATCTATACACGCGCAACATGAGCTTTACATTCCAGTATCAGATCATTTATGCTGTGTTCATTTATATTGTGTTATCCTACAATCTGGATTTTCTAGCGCACGCCTGGGATAAAATATTTCCCTCTTACGAAAACCCGTGGAAACGTGATAACGAGACTAACTCAGCTGATTGCGTTTCACTTCTTGATGTACAGATGTGCTGCCAACGCCCTGGTACGTAGAGCTTACTCTGATGAGCAAGGAAGGATGAAGTGAAAAGGAGCTTGGTGTGCCCTTGGCTTTCCCTTGTACATCACCCCCTTTAGCATAAAGAAACACCGGTCACAAGGAGTCACAGGAGTATGGAGACAGCGTAGACCTCTCTGGTTGTGTCGATGTGTCATGGTCAAGTCTGGTTCCAACAGAAAGCATGCTCACTCTGGACTGCTACCGTCGTCATACATAGAACACGCTCATCCTGTCTGCAATTTGATTCCCGCCAAAATCCACACATGTAGGGTCCCGACGACTGCTGTGCTCACTCACAGGGCGCCAGGAGCCAAAGATGCTAATGCGAGACCTAGCAAGGAACTTGCCAGAAATACGTGTAGCGTATAGCTCCTCTGAGCACGGGCATGGTTCATCTCCCCAGGAGGCTGCCCGCTTATAAAACATCAGCTCAAAGTTTGAATTTTCCAGGGTTTTAAGGCAGACACAGCAGAAGAGAAAGGGACCCATTATACCCACAACAAAAGTCTTGACTTGAGAAATACAAGTGCCTGAATGCCAATGATCTCATCTTGTTTTGTTTTTCTTTCTTCATTCCAGTTATATTGCTGTATTATTTTCAGGCGTATAATTCCATAATTCCCGTCAGTGCTCTAGATCCCCTTCCCCTATTCCGCTCATCCTCCCTCTCCCCTCCTTTTGGGTAAGCATCAGTTCTCTATATTGAAGAGTCTGTTTTTCTTTCTTTGCTCATTTGTTTTGTTTCTTTTTTTTTTTGTTTTGTTTTGTTTTGTTTCTTAAACTTCACACACGAGCAGGATCACGTGGCACTCGCGTTTCTCTGACTTATTTCACTTAGCGAAATACGCCGTGGAACCATCCATGTGGTTGCAAAGGACAAGACTTATTTCTTTAGGGGTGAGTGATATTCCATTGTGCACATACAACACACGCACGTGTATCCATAGACACACACCCCACACTTCTTTATCCAGTTGTCTATTGATGGACTTTCCAGCTGCTTCCACAGTTGGGCGATTGTAAATGATGCTGCAATAAACACGGAGGTCACAGACAACCGTCCAACCATTCTACTTCTTCTTTACTTTTTTATATTTTTTTTTTCTTTTTGTAAGTGCAGTTGAACACAGATTGTTACATGAGTGTTGGGTGTACATCAAACTGAATCAAGTTTGTCTCTTCTGTGCTCATGACAGGTGTGGCTACCATCTAAAGTTGTGCCTTTCGTCCCCATGACCTACTCATTCCCTAACTGCAACTCTGCTTCTCACTCCCGTCCACGCATTTCACCCAACTTCCAAATCCTCCACTCTGGCACCAGTTCTCTGAATTTATGGGTCTGGTTCTGCTTTTTGTTCATTGAATTTTAAGATCCCATAAATAAGTGAAATCATCTGTCTGTCATCTTTGGGAGAATGCGGGATTTACATCACTTAGCATAATAGCGTCTAGGTCCATGCACGTAATTGCGACTGGCTGGACCTTATCATTTTTATTGCTCAGCCATATATGCATACACACACCACCCCTGATCTTATTCATTCATCTACGGATCGACATTCATGTTGTTTTTGTATGGTGGCTATTGTAAACAACGCTTCAAATAAGCAGAGGGACGCATAGATCTTTCCAAATCCATGTTTTTCTTCTCTTTGGGGAAAATAACCAGTAGTGAAATTACTGGACCATATGGTATTTCTATTTCTAGATTTTTGTTGAACTTTTTTTTTTTTTTTTTTTTACAGTGGCTGCCACATTTTACATTCCCACCAACAGTACGTGAGGTTCCTTTTTTTTCTCCCCACCTTTGCCAACAAATTTCTTTAGATACTAACCGTTCTGACAGGTGTGCGGTGATATCTCTCAGGGGTTTTGACTTGCATTTCCCTGATGATTACAATATTGAGAATCTTTTCAAGTTCCTGTTGGCCATCTGCATGTC
The DNA here is from genome assembly GCF_011100685.1 of Canis lupus familiaris. Lineage (NCBI taxonomy): Eukaryota > Metazoa > Chordata > Mammalia > Carnivora > Canidae > Canis > Canis lupus. The sequence goes on from NC_049260.1 coordinate 3,005,060, forward strand.
TTTGGAAAAATGTCTATTCAGGCCCTGTGCCCATTTTTATGCAGATTTTTTTATTTTATGTAGATTTTTCATGTAGATTATTTGTTTTATGTAGATTATTTTTTGGTCTGATAGGAGTTTTAAATATACTTTAGATATTAAGCCCTTATCAAACACATCATTTGAAAAATATCATCTCCAATTACCTAGGTCATTTCTTCACTTTGTTGATGGTTTCCTTTTGCTGTGCAAAAGTTTTTATTTTGGTGTAGTGCCAGTAGCTTATTTTTGCTTTGTTTCCCTTGCCCGAGGAAACCTATCTAGAGTAATGTTTCTAACACTGATGTCAAAAAGATGACTGCCTTTGTTTTGTTTTAGGATTTTTTTTTTTTTATGGTTTCAGGTCTCATATTTACGACTTTAACCCATTTGGGTCTATTTTCATGTATGATGTAAGAAAGTGGTCCGGTGTCATTCTCTGCAGGTAGCTGTCCAGTTTTCCCAACAACATTTATTGAAGAGACTTACTCTTGCTTCCTTTGTTGTAGATTAATTGGCCATAAAGGTGTGGGTTTGTTTCTGGGGCTCTCTGTTCGGTTCCACTGATCTCTGTGTCTGTTTTTGTGCCAGAACCATACTGTCTGGATGACCACAGATTTGAAGTATGTCTTGAAGTCTGGGATAGGGATTATCTCCAGCTTGGTCCCTCCTTGTCAAGTTTTTTGTGGCCAATAATTTTGCGATTATTTGTTCCAGTTCTCTAGCAAACGCTATTGCTATTTTGATAGGGATTGCACTGAATCTGCAAATTTGTCTAACATTTTAACAGTATTCCTCCAATCCATGAGCATGAAATATCTTTCCCTTGGTGTCAATTTTCAATTTATTTCATCTGTGTTTCATAATTTTCAGATGGAAACTACAGAGTACAGCTCTTTCACCTCTTTGACTAAGATTATTCCAAAGTATTTTATTATTCTTGATGCAAATGTAAATGGAGCTGTTTTCTTATTTTCTCTTTCTCTACTTCATTATTAGTGTATAGAAATGTAACTGGTTCCTGTATATTAATTTCATATCGTGGAACTTTACTGAATTCATTTCTTCTAATACTTTTTTTGTTGGAGTCTTTATGGTTTTTCTATCGTGTCCTGTCATCTGCAAATGGCGATAGTTTTACTGCTTCCTTACAAATATGGATGCCTTTTATTTCTTGTCTATCTGCTGTGGCAGGACTTTCAGTACTATGTTGAATAAAAGTGATGCAAGTTGACATTTTGACATTCCTTTTTTCTTTTTGGAGGGGGGGTTCAAGTTGACATTCTTTTATGTTCTTGATCTTAGAGGAAACTTTCCACCGTTGAGTATGATGTTGGCTTTGGGTTCATCCTACATGCCCTTTATAATATTGAGGTATATTCCCTCTGAACCCACTTTCTTGAAATGATCATATAGTTTTCATCCTTAGTTTTATTAGAGTAGTGTATCATGGTGACTGATTTGCAAATATTGACCATCCTTCCATCCTCATAAAAAATCCACTTATTTCTGGCAAATGATCCTTTTCATGTATTGTTGAACGTGATTTGCTAATATGCTGCTGAGGATTTTTGCAACTATGTTCACGAGAGATACTGGCCTATGGTTTTCTTGTAGTGTCTGGTTTTGATATTAAGGGTATCAATGACCTTGTAGAATGCATTTGGCTGCTGGTTCTTTTTTATTGAACATTTTGAGAAGAGGTTTAAGTCTTCTTTAAACATTTGGTAGAATTCATCTGTGAAGCCATCTGGTCCTGGAATTTTGTTTGGGACGCTTTTGATTATCGCTACAATTTCATTCCTAGTAATTGGTATTCAGATTTTCTATTTCTTTTGGATCCAGTTTTGAAAGACTGTATGTTTCTAGCAGTGTATCCATTTCTTCTAGGTTGTCCAGTTTGTTGCCATATAATTTTCCTAGTACTCTCTTCTAATACTCTATGGTAGTCATTACTTCTCCTCTTCCATTTCTGATTCTATCTGGATCTTCTCATTTTCTTGATGAGTCAATATAAGCCTTTTTCAGCTTTATCTCTGCAAAGAATCAGCTCATTAAGGTTTTCTATTGTTTTCTAGTCTCCATTTATTTCAGTTTTGGTCTTTATTATCTTCTTCCTTCTATCAACTTTGGGCTTTTATTGTAGTGCTTCTCAATGGATGAGGTGGGCCTGTATTATTATAAATTTCCCTCTTGGAACTGCTTTTGCTGCATTGTAAAGATTTGAATCTTTTTTTTTTTTCATTTTCCTTTGTGTCTATTTATTTCCTCTGATTTCTTCTTTGGCCTACTGTACAGTAACTCATTGTTTAGTCTCCACGTGGTTTTTTTTTTTTTTCACTCTTTTTCTTGTAATTGATTTCAATTATATATTAATACTGTTGTGGTTGGAAAACATGCTTTATATTATTTCAGTTTTTGTTAAATCTACAGAGACTTCTTTTGTGGCCTAACATGTGATCTATCCCAGAGAATGCACTGGGTATAATGTTCTGTACACAAGTGTTAAGTCCATCTGGTCTAATGGGTCATTCAAGGACACTGTTTCCTTATTGATTTTCTGTGTTGATCACCTATCCAGTGATATGAGTTGGGTGTATCTCACTTTATATCTGTTAATGTTTGCTTTCTGTATTTAGGTGCTCCCATGTTGGGCACATACATATTTATAATTGTTACAGCCCTGTGTTGGATTGACCATTTATGTAATGCTCTTGTCTCTTGTTAAAGACTATTTTGTCTGATGTAATTATTGCTACCTTGCTTTTATTTTCCATGTATATTTGCACAGAATAACTTATCATTCCGGGCAGCCCCGGTGGCGCAGCGGTTTAGCACTGCCTGTAGCCCAGGGCGTGATTCTGGAGACCCGGGATCGAGTCCCGCGTCGGGCTCTCTGCGTGGAGCCTGCTTCTCCCTCTGCCTGTGTCTCTGCCTCTCTCTCTGCATCTCTATGAATAAATAAATAAAATCTTTAAAAAAAAAAAAAAGAACTTACCATTCCTTTACTGCTAGTCTATATGTATTTTTAGGTCTGAAGTGAATTGTTCTTTTTCTTTGAAGATTTTATTTATTTACTTCTTCCTGAGAGACACAGAGAGAGGCAGAACATAGGCAGAAGGAGAAGCAGGCTCCATGCAGGGAGCCTGATACAGGACTCGATCCCCAGCCCCCGGGATCGCGACCTGAGACAAAGGCAGATGGTCAACTGCTGAGCCACCCAGGTGTCCCTGAAGTGAGTCTTTTGGAAACAGTGTACAGATGGGTTTTATGTATTTTTTTATGCAGTCACCCAATGTTTTTTATGAAAGCATTTATACCATTTATAGTATTACTTATAGGTATGTAGTTCTTCCCACTTTGTCTTTGCTGGTTGTTTCTGTGCTACTTCTCTGTTTCTTCTCTTCCTCTTTCTTTGTTATTTACTTTTATTTCCTCTTCTTTATTGATGATTTACTTCAGTGTTATACTCAGCTCCCCCCCCTTTTTTTTTCTGTATCTGCTATAGGTTTTGAGTGTGTAGTTACCATTTGGTTCACATATAACATCTTTTATATATGCATATGTATATAAGTTATATATATTATATGTTAAAACCCAAGTGGTTGCTGTTATGCCTTTACTGTATGTTTGGTTTTACCCATTTTTTTCGTTTCATTATTTTCTTCTGGTTATAGCCTTTTCCACTTAATATCCACCCTTAGCAAGTATTGCAATGCTGTTCGGCATCTATGAACTCCTTTAACTTTTGTTTGGGAAGTTCTTTCTTTCTCCTTCAATTCTGAATGATAATCTCGCTGGGTAGAGTATTCTTGGTTGGGGACTTGACTATATCATGCCACTCCCTCCATCCTGCAAAGTCTTTGCTGATAATCTTGAAAGATTTTTCTTGCATATGGCCAGTTGCTTCTTTTTAACTGCTTTTAAAATTCTCTACCCTTTAATCTTTGACATTATTCTGTGTCTTGCTGTGGGATCTCCTTGGGTTCATATTTTTTGGAATTCTGTGCTTCCTGAACCTGGATATCCTTCCCCAGATTTGGGAAGTTTTTAGCTATTATTTCTTCAAGTTGAAATCTCTGTAATGGAAAGTCTCTTCACTTGATGTTCAAGAGATCCTGTAACCTATCTATCTTCATTTTTTTTTTGTTCAGCTGAGGTGCTTTCCATTACTTCCTCTTCCAGATCACTGATCCATTCTTTCCTCTATTCTGCTGTTGATTATCAATATTTTCATTGCATTTTTCATTTCAGGTATGCATTGTCAGCTCTGAATAGATCTTTTTTATATTTTCTGTGTTCACTGAAGTTCTCACTAAGCTCATCCACTCTTATCTGCAGTCTGGTGACATGCTATAGTCATTACTTTAAACTCTCTTGTTCTTTCATTTGGACCATGTTCCTCTGTATCGTCATTTTGCTTGACGTTGTGTTTGTTCCCATGAATTAGTTGGAACAGCTGCTTCTCCTAAGCTTGAAGAAATGCTCCTGTGTATGTTAATCCTCTGTATAGACTATGTGTGCCTGGTGACTTCTGCTGGCTGGAACTGGCATGGGCTGTGTGTCCTGCAGCAATCTGTGATAGGGCTACCTTGGAGGGACATATGGAGCTAATGTGGGTGCAGAGTGGTCCTAAGTCTCTCCATATAGAGGTCGCCCTGGTGGGCAAAATGAAGCTGAGAGAGCCGGGGGGCTCCCCATGCAGAGGATATCTTGGCAGGACAGTGGAAAGTCGAGTGCAAGCCAGGGTGTCCCATGTCTCTCTGTGCAGAGGGTATCTAGGGCATCTTGGCAGGACAACTGAAGCTGAAGAGGGTGCAAGCCAGGAATCCGTTGGGCCCTGTGCAAGAGATGCCAGGGCAGGAGAGCTGGAGCTAAGGCAAGTATGGGCCAGGGCATCTTGGAACACTCTGCACAGGAGGTGCCCTAAGGGGGTGGCTGCAGGCAAAGTTGTGCAGGTGTGGAGTGTTCCGGGGTGCTGTGTACCTATGTCATACTGGTGAGACAGCTGTAGCTACAGTGGGCACTGATCAGGGGTATTCTGGTATGCAGTGTCTTCTGGCCACCCTGGTGAGACAGCTAGAGCTAGTGTAGACCTAGCTGTTCCAGCAGCTGCCCCACTGTTTGTAAAAGAGCCATCCCTAGAACCCTGCCAAACTAGTTGCTCGTTTACCCCACAGCTTCTTTTCTGGGTCCCAGAGCGGATGAATCCACTCATGGCCCCTCCACCCTGTCCCTCCCCACTGCTGTTCACAACACTGGGGTGAGGGTTCCCTTCGTTACTGTGTCTCCCTTGCCCTTCTCTGTGATCTTGTATTGTGCAGACGCCGTTTAGGCAGCTCTCGGGTGGTCTTTAGGGGGAAGTGCTCTAAAAACAGGTGTAGATTCAGTGTGTCTGTGAGGAGGTGAGGTCAGGGTCTTCCTGCATCACCACCATCTTGCACCAGAACCATCTATTCCACTTCTGTTAGATGTATGTGTGTCCCAGGATTTTTCTCTTACCAAGGAAGCCTCTGTAAATCTCCCAACAGGTGCCTCACAGTCCGCATATCCCTGAGACACCTACGCCATATGCATTCATTCAAGTCCAACTGTTGCTTCATAATTCTTACGCTAGATTTCCTGCAGTCACGCCAAAACGTACTCTCATGGCAGAAAGACAATTTATAATCCAACCAGATGTGGGCAGAGTTTCCAGTGACTCACAGCCTGACCTTTGCTCACTATTTTAAGTACATTGTTTTGGCCAACTTTATGGGTAAGCTGTAAATTTCATTAAGAATGTAAAGAGACCCCATATTTTATTTAGATTTTATGTTTTATGCTTGAACTTAGAAACCTTTCACATCTGATTTCTAAATAATTATCTGAACTATCCCACGTATAATTTTGTCCACTTATATACTAAGTGTATGCATGTATTATGTTTTTATGTTTGCTGGTTAAATATGGAGAAAAGTCTCCAAATTAGATCCTTCATTTAACTACCTTCAACACTGAATGAGCAGAAGCTTGTAGTTGAATGAAACATTTTATCTTTTGCTTTAGCTTTTGATGTATTTCATAATCCCATCTCATAGACATTTGCATATACTGTCTCAAAGGTTCAAGAGTTTTGATATTTGGCCTTAAGTTCTTAAGCCTGTAACTATTTTTGACTGGTTCCTAAGTTTACGACGATAATTTGCACATAGTCTGTTCAAGCATAAATGTGAATTTTATTGAGTGAGTGGGTTAATTAGGAGAGAACTGGCATCGTTATTTACTAAGTCTTGTACATATTATGACAAGGAAATAGATTTGATGTTGCCACTATAAATTACATGCTCGTCCACATTTTCTAAACGATTATTACCATTTCACAGAAGGAAACTGACTTTAATAAGTTGAAATTCTATCTGTTGGTTGACCAGCTATCTGGAGAACCCCGTGGATGTGCTGTGTAGTATCATGCCATTGATATGACAATTTTCCCTCTATTCAATTCATAAAACTATTTTTTTTTCTTTTTCTAACCAGCAGAATAGAGGCCATGACAGAAGGAATCAGGACTTTCCCATTGCTTAGTATCATATGTACGCTAGGGAGGATCTTTTCATGAACACCTGTAGAAATTTATTGATTTTTTTTGCCACTTACTGATAAAAACATCAATTCAGATGACCATTTATTAATGTGAGAAAATTACATAAAATATTCTAGCATTTGGGGATATCATGCTTTCCTACAGTGAACCCTGATTGATCATGGTGCATATTTTATCCAATCAGTTTTCTTGTGCATGTTAATTCTACATCTGTGCTGATAAGTGAGACGGGTCTAGAATAAGGTATTTGGCCACACTCTTTCGGAGAAATCCTGAATTTCACGAACTGGACCTCAACCCAGTGCTGCAAACTCTCAGAACACACAGCTGGGGCAGATAATAAATGTAATTGAAATTCTAAGCTGATGTCAGGATAAATCATTTCCAAGGTTTCTACTTAAGTTTCTCTGATTCTCAAGACATTTTAAAAAATCGGTGTATTTGGGATTATTATTGTCATCATTACTAAATTTGTACGCTTTGTAAAATAACCTATTTTGAGACCAGACATTGAACACAGTGCAGGTTGATTCACTTCAATCATACTTCAAAGAAACCTTTACTTGCTTAAGGAATCACTACATAGGGAAGCTGTTGATCAATGTTCAGCTAATCTTATTTTGTACTAAAAAAAAAAAAAGTATGTATTGGTGTTTTAGTTTACCTTTATTTCAGTGATGGCTTCTTGAGTTTACAGGTGCTGTTCTAATCATCACACAGTTACACCAAGGGATGGGTCAGTCAGTGATGGCAAATAACTCATTTATCTTTCAGCGATTAGGCCAGTTTTAGGCTCAGAATATAGAATACAGACTCCACAAAATCTTCCTGCATTGAATTCAAGAGAAAACTTTCTTTGTGTGTGATCTGATAGTGAGCTCTGGGCCTTCCCCAATCATTGAGGCCCCATGACTGTGGGTTATGAATTATACTCCAGATCATTAAGACACTCTTATTTCCATCAGTCAGAGGAATATACGATGATTACTGAGCAGCTCTTGTGTAACAGCTCCACATGGAGGGAAAAGGAACATTTCAAACTCGAAACTCAAAATATTCTCATTGTTGCTTTCTACATCCCCCCCCCCTTTTTTTTTGTCCTGCGTGTGGATACATGTCTTCTCACGCTGAACGTCCTGGCAACCAACGTAATTCTTATGACTCACTGCTTCCATGGAGGAAACCGTGTCATTTAAGGAAAGACACGACTATTACTGATGAGAAATGCATTGAGATGTGGAGGGAAAAAGCATTAAAATCCAACAGACGTTGGATTAACAGACGACATATACTTCATCATCCATGTGAAAGTGGTAGGGGGCTGATGAAGGTAACATACTGAAGTTAAATTTCAGGTGACGTGAGTCAGAAACTTTATATTAAGCTTTCATTTACGTAAGAAGCCTCTACATATACATAAATGTTAACATTATGTTTACATGTATACGTAAATAGGTTTTCCTCACGTAATTTGGTGATTCTGGGTCATTTCGTAGTCACAACGGCAATTTGTTTCTTTATGTCAGATGGTTACGTGGTTTGAAACGTGTTCTGGTTCTGAACCGCTAAGTAATGTTTCATGGCAAAAACAAACCTAAAATAATAGCCTTATGAAATAGCCCAATATGGGGCCCCTGGAGGGCTCAGACGGTTGAGCATCTACCTTTGTTTATTAGGTCAGGTCATGATTCCAGGGAATCAAGCCTTGCATCGGCTCCCTGCTTAGCGGGGAGTCTGCTTCTCCCTCACTGCCTCCCCCTACTTGTGCTTTCACACACTCTCTCTCAAATTAATAAAAAATAATCTTAAAAAATAATAGTTAAATACAAAGCCATGGGGTATAGTCTCAAGTCCTTAAGGTTACCCCTAAGAAATAACTTAGTAAAGGCAAACATCCCTGGGTCCCAGCTTCCTCAATCATTAAGTGGACAAAACTATGAAGTACAGAGTTGTTTCTAAAATTAAAAAAAAAAAAGTTCTTTGTAAACATATATAAATTATGAGTCTCACTTTGGATATATCAAGTAGTTTACAATTTAAGACATGTGAACTTTTTAGGTGATGAGTAACGATTGAGACAAGTAATTTCCAATAGTAGTGAATCTGTCCAATTCTTAAAAGTATCAAATGGACTGCCTTCGACCCTTGAACAACACAGATCCTCTTATCCATGGATGTTTTTCAATAAATAGAGGACTGTAAATGTATTTTCTCAACATTCTTTCCCTCGCTTATTTTACGAGTACAGTTTATAATACACATCTTGTATTTTACGTGTTCATTGAATATTATGGGTAAGGGTTCCAGTCAACAGGAAGCTATTAAAAGTTTTGGGTGTTTTATGCAGACATGAAACTCTCCATACAGAAGGAGAGTTACCACAGTTACATTAGTTTCAGGTGTACAACAGAGCGATTCCACAAGTCCATATGTTATGCCATGGTGACCACATGTGCAGCTACCATCTGTCACCGTACAATGCTCACTGACTATATTCCCTATGCTGTAGCTTTTTTCTAAAAAAAAAATATATATATTTTATTTATTTATTTGAGAGAGCATGGGAGAGATAGTAGGGGCAGAGGGAGAGGGAGAAGCAGACTTCCCGCTGAGCAAGGAGTTGAATGCAAGGCCCGATCCAGCGACCCCAGGATCATGACCTGAGCTGAAGGCAGATGCACAACCAACTGAGCCACCCAGGTGCTCTTATGCTGTATCTTTTATTCTGGGACATATTCATTCTGTAACTAGAGGTCTGTATCACTTACCCTCCCATCACCTCCTCTCTGGCAACCATCAGGTATCTGTATTCATAGGTCTTTCTCTACTTTTTATTCTTTTTATTTATACATTTGTTTAGGTTTTTAGATTCCACATGTCCAAGAAATCACATGGTCTTTTTTTTTTTTTTTTAATCACATGGTCTTTGTCTTTCTCATTTCACTGAGCATTATACCATCCAGGCTCAGGAGGTTATAGCAAAGAGCAAGACCTCATTCTCTTTTATGCTTGAGTAATGCTCCTATGAGTTGTGTGTGTATCACATCTTCTTTATCCATTTATCTATGGATGAACACTTGGATTGTGTCCATAATTCGGCTTCTGTAAATACTGCTACAATCAACACAGGGGTGAATATATCTCCTCAAATTAGTGCTTTGGTCTTCTTTGGGTAAATAGCAAATGGTGAAATTACTAGGTCATATGGAATTTCCATTCTTAACTTCTTGAGGAACCTCCACACGGAGTTCCAGAGTGGCTGCACCAGTTTGCATTCCCACCAACAGTGCAAGAGGGCTCCCCTTTCTCCACTTCCTCGCCAACACCTGTTGTTTTTTGTGTTCTTGATTTTAGCTGTTCTGACAGGTGTGAGGTGATTGCTCTTTGTGGTTTTCATTTGCATTTCCCTGATGATAAATGATGTTGAGCCTCTCTTACAATCCTCTGAATGTCTATGGCAGTTGTTTCTTTTTCTTTCATTTCTGATTTTATTTCGATCATCTTTCTTGATGAGTCTGGCTAATGGTTGTTTCTCAATTTCATCTTTTCTAAGAAAGCAGGTTTCTTTCATCTTTTTTATGTTTTGTTTGTTTATTTGTTTGTTTTTAGTCTCCATCTCTGATCTTTCATTTCCTTCCTTCTACTAAACCTGGGCTTTTGTTTGTACTTGTTTTTCTAGTTCCTTTAAGTGTAAGAGTAAATTATTAAATTGCTTGAGATTTTTAGTGGTTAACTGTGCCCCTAGTCCCTGCACTGTTCAAGGGTCAACCATATTTTCTTAGTGCCATACACATTAATGCAGACAAGAGAGGGTCCCTTGTATAAGGAAGGACAGGATCGCTGGACTCCGAGTCACCTTGCCTTTATGATCTGCTCTAAATTAGTAAGTGAAGACCAGCTGTTATGGGAAGGGAAACTCAAACTACATGCCTCATATTTGCAGAGCTCAGTGATATGTTAAAATGCTGGCAGTGAATTGTCTTTTCCTGTGTAGAACTTACAATTTTTTCAGAGCCCAACAGGGGTAACAAAAGCTATTTTTAGGCAGAGTTTTCAAAATGAAAAGGAATAACTAAGACCCATTTATGTGAAATACATTTAAAAAATAGGAGGAATAAATCTCATACTTCAACATACCCAGTTAAATTTTTTGGACACCACACAAAAAAGTCTATAAGTTCCGGGAATGTTCACACAGAAATAAGAATATAAAACTCTTAAAGTATTAAACATTAGTTATATTCAGAATCAGCTGAGAGAGCTTCTGACTGAAATACATTAAAAAAAATACATTGGAAGTTCAATAGCTAGAATTATTTAATAAGCCAGACACTCCTGGACAGCGAGTGAAAACACTTAGCGTGGCTTACTGTTTAGCTCTATCAATTCTATTATCCCCACAGTTTACATCTCGAGGATATACAGGGACAAGAAATTAGTCTAACAGTGATGGAATATAAGGAACCATAAGTGCTTCAAAAGGAGTGATGAAGAACAAATATTCACGTTAAACTAAATACGTAAGGATAGAATAAGTGGGACTTCCATAGAGGTCTGGAGAGAGAAATATGAGAAGGGGTGCTCACATGTATAACTTCCAAGTCAAGACTAAGAGAGGTGAATGCAAACCCAAATAGAAAAATGATGAATCACAGAGTTAACACAAAATAATTTTAAAAATACATCTTCTCCATATTTCATTAAAATTTAAATTGAGCTCCTCTTGAGCCTAGGCTACAATGCTGCTTCCTGCATGGCAATCATTTTTGAGAGTAAGGCTCTGCATTTTTCCATCATGGGAGAGGGGGTGGGATGTAAGAGAAAAAGACTAAGCTTCTGGGAACAGCCTTTCCATCCGTACAATAGGAGACTGGCTTTCTGTCTTCTCAATGAGTGGAGGAAGAGGCTAAGTTTGCAAACAGAAGATTCTTGGAAGAGTTAAGAGTATCCTAAAGCAAAATTATTAGGAAAATGCCAAACAATGTTCTGCGTGCAAGTGCAAATTTCAATTATATACTGTTGAGAAAAGAAATTCCCAAACAGCTCTCGAGTGATGAGATGATCCAAGAGACTGTGCTTACCTAGGGTCTGCCAGGATAGTCGTATTTTTTCCCCTTCCCTCTCACAGTCCGTGGTGGCAGTATTTGGGTTCTTGGACACAGAGTAAGGTGCACTTGGTCTTCACAGGACAATTCACCTGCCGTAGGATCACTTGGAAGCTTTGCTCCATGACTTTGAGTTGTTCCCAGGCTTAAAAGGTTTGGAAACAGCAATGATGCAGGCACAGACGTCTTTAAATAACTGGATCGTGGGAGTTCAATGGTAAAAACATCACCAAAAGTAATAAAGTGGAGCCTAAAAATATGTCGAAAGCACACATCTTTGACTCAATTTTATTGAACCAAAATTAGTAACAATGTGTGCATATCCTGCATGCATGTGCAGAGGAGTATATACCTTATCTCTATTTATGTGACATACTTTTTCTATCCATTAATCTCTCCACTGTCTACACACACATCTGAGACGTACTACATGGCTACAGATTAAGGACTTTCAAGTGAAAGGAAAGGGCCAGGGCAGGCCGGGTGGCTCAGCAGTTTAGCGCCGCCTGCAGCCCAGGGCGTGATCCTGGAGACCCGGGATCGAGTCCCACGTCGGACTCCCTGCATGGAATCTGCTTCTCCCTCTGCCTGTGTCTCTGCCTCTCTGTCTCTCATGAATAAACAAATAAAATCTTTAAAAAAAAAAAAAAAAAGGAAGAAAGGAAAGGAAAGGAAAGGAAAGGAAAGGAAAGGAAAGGGCCAGAAGTTCAAAGTCTTTTCCTTAGAAGGACCCTCCCAGGACCTCCCACTATACCTCTTTAAACATAACCTCATGGTTTGGCTATAAGAGACGGGGAGGACTAAGCTACAGTTAACTGTGCTGCAGTTTCTTTCAGAAAGGAAATGAAAATGTCTGGGGAGTAGATTTTAGACAGCTTGATGGCACCTGCCAAACATATGAGTTGAGCTTATATAATTTTATTTGCATGGTTTCATATGATATATTCCTAAGTATTAATATTTTGGGATGCTTTTTTTTATTGTACAGAAATGTAGCCCTATGACTTTATTGTGCGTTATATAACATAAATTCAGTAGAAGAAGGATAAAGTATTGTCTTTTTCTGTCTAAGTCTAGGCTACAATATTACAGAACAATTTTCAATAATTTTATTCATTTTCTGAAAGAACCATGAGACAAACTACCACATGCCTTGGCTATCCATCCATTCTTACGCGGTATAAAGATAGTTTTCCTTTAAAGACAAAATTATTGTAATTCTGAGACATGATGGAAAAACTCAGATAAAACCTATTTTCATGAACAAGGAAAATCAAAACACATAGCCTAAATAATTCATTTTTCTAAAGTATGATATTTTAGATCAATAAAATTATGCCAACGTCTTGTTACGTGAAAGCTAGAAAATATACTGTGAATTTAATGCATGGTCTCAAAAATCCCATCCTTAAAGAATTGTCCCTTGGTCGTACTTTTTTTTTCCATACTAAGCAACTGCTTTCACATACATCCCTTTCCACACTGATCTTCAAACCTCAACTGCCGAGAGAATCATAGGAACTATGACTGGCCTGTATTTGAAGGAGATTTCCCCCCTCCCTTACTTATTTTTGGAGAATTACTTGAATAGAAGAATTATGTAGGGAAATGGGTGGTCGCTGATTATCTTTGGCGATGGCACTGGTAAATGTGAACCTATGAACTCTCACGTCTTGTTCTGAAGAGAAGGTGCCAGAAATAGGCAACCACGACTGTCATCTCAAACATTTTTGTCTTCTTGGTTGTCTCATGTACGTATAGTCTGGCGACTTAGCAGACAATCCTTGAGCATCTGTAGCCTTGACATTTAGAAGACTCAGTCCTTAGGATTCCAACAAAGTGCTGGTGGAAACGGGAAATGAGGATAGAGAAGTGGTCTTCAAGTACAGTTTCCTTGCTACTGTTATTTTGATGGGGTTTAAAAGTTACAAGGTTCTCTATATGCTTACCCCACCCAACAAAACTTTTAAAATCCTTATCCCTCCAATGGCTGACATCCAAATACTATAAAATCTCTAGCCAAGCCTAGAAATGAACAGTGGTGACTTTCACCCAGCTTTTCCTCATCATCCCAGAAAGTGATTAAGAAACTTTCTGTTATTTTGCATTCTGGGTAAAGGGTTACTGCACAGAAACATCCTTCCTCATATGACAGATAGTCTGTATTGTGCCCAGGAGGACGGACCCATAGAGACCCTCCAAATTCCCATTGTTTCAAACAATTAACATGCATTTTGTTTCCATTGAGGAGTGGGGACAAAGCAATTCAGTTGAACTTTGGTAAAGTCTTTGTCCTTCCATAACCATGAACTCTGGCCCCTCATCAGTCTGAGCCACCCCTCTTTAACTGCCCAGCCCTAAGAAGGGGCTGTTATTAGTATAAAGCACCCTCTGATCTACTTGTTGGATCAGACACCATTGCATCCCACCTCCCTCACCCAGTTTACTCCTCCCCATAAAAGAGAATTTCCTTTCTGCCCAACCTCTGAGATGCATACAGATGTCACTAGGACAAAGGCCGCTACAATCAGTAGAACACTGACCCTATCTCGGTAGAGCCCTCCTCCCCTCTCATCATCCCCCATAAATTAGTTCATCTCCTACAATAGGGATCCCTCATGCCAACTCTTGGGCCTACCCCTTCCGTTCATATACCATCTTGAGGATGAGAGATTTATCAGAAGCCCAATAGCACCGTAACATACTAGTTAAAGCTCTGCTCCACTATTTTAGCTGCGTTCTAATTCTCTCCTGATAATTGACCCATCTGTCCTTTGCCTGAAGACGGACTTACTGGGACCTAATGGTTTACCCTTCGGCCTGAAACAACCATAGCAACAAAGCAGACAAAATACACCATAGCCTGGATTTCAAGACCTAACTAGAAAAGGACACAGACAACCTCTAAGCATTGGGTCTAATGTGTAAGAAGATATAATTGTTACTGTTTTCTGATCAAGAGGTTTTTCTGTAAATATCAAGTTTTTTAAAGTCAAAACAAAAGAAATGAGGGGGAGGAGCAAGATGGCGGAAGAGTAGGGTCTCCAAATCACCTGTCTCCACCAAACTACCTAGAAAACCTTCAAATTATCCTGAAAATCTATGAATTCGGGCTGAGATTCAAAGAGAGACCAGCTGGAATGCTACAGTGAGAAGAGTTCGAGCAGCTATCAAGGTAGGAAGACGGGGAAAAAGAAATAAAGAAACAAAGGCCTCCAAGGGGGAGGGGCCCCGCGAGGAGCCGGGCTGAGGCCGGGGCGAGTGTCCCCAGGACAGGAGAGCCCCGTCCCGGGGGAGCAGGAGCTGCACCGACCTTCCCGGCGGAAAGGGGCTCGCGGGGAGTTGGAGCAGGACCCAGGAGGGCGAGGATGCCCTCGGGCTCCCGGGGACAGTAACAGCAACTGCGCGCCCAGGAGAGTGCGCCGAGCTCCCTAAGGGCTGCAGCGCGCACGGGGGACCCGGCGGGACCCGGAGCAGCTGAAGGGGCTCGGGCGGCGGCTCCGCGGAGGGGGCTGCGCGGCCCCGGGAGCAGCTCGGAGGGGCTCGGGCAGAGGAAGAGGCTCCGTGCGGAGGGGGCTGCGCGGTTCCAGGAGCAGCTCGGAGGGGCTCGGGCGGCGGCTCCGCGGAGGGGGCTGCGGGGCGGGAGCGCGAATCCAACAGCGCAGGCTCCGGAGCACAGGGCGCCGGGACACAGCCCAGGATCCGGCCTCCCCCGGGACAGGCAGAGGCCGGGAGGGCCCAGGACAGCGAGGACGCTCCTGCCCCAGCTGAGCAGATCAGCGGCCCCGCCCCGGAGCCTCCAGGCCCTGCAGACGGAGTTCCTGCCGGAGCTGAATCCAGGTTTCCAGAGCTGCCCCGCCACTGGGGCTGTTCCTCCTGCGGCCTCACGGGGTAAACAACCCCCACCGAGCCCTGCACCAGGCAGGGGCACAGCAACTCCCCCAACTGCTAACACCTGAAAATCAGCACAACAGGCCCCTCCCCCAGAACACCAGCTAGACGGACAACTTCCAGGAGAAGCCAAGGGACTTAAAGTACACAGAATCAGAAGATACTCCCCGGTGGTTCTTTTTTTGTTTGTTTGTTTTTGTTTTTGTTTTGTTTTGCTTTTTGATTTGTTTCCTTCCCCCACCCCCTTTTTTTCTCCTTTCTTTTTCTTTCTCTTTTTCTTCTTTTTTTTTTTTTTTTTTTTCGTTTTTTTTTCTTTTTCTTCCCCTTTTTTTTTTCTCTTTCTCTTTTCTTTCCTTCTTTCTCTCCTCTCTTTTTCTCTTTTTCCCAATACAACTTGCTTTTGGCCACTCTGCACTGAGCAAAATGACTAGAAGGAAAACCTCACCTCAAAAGAAAGAATCAGAAACAGTCCTCTCTCCCACAGAGTTACAAAATCTGGATTACAATTCAATGTCAGAAAGCCAATTCAGAAGCACTATTATACAGCTACTGGTGGCTCTAGAAAAAAGTATAAAGGACTCAAGAGACTTCATGACTGCAGAATTTAGAGCTAATCAGGCAGAAATTAAAAATCAATTGAATGAGATGCAATCCAAACTAGAAGTCCTAACGACGAGGGTTAACGAGGTGGAAGAACGAGTGAGTGACCTAGAAGACAAGTTGATAGCAAAGAGGGAAACTGAGGAAAAAAGAGACAAACAATTAAAAGACCATGAAGATAGATTAAGGGAAATAAACGACAGCCTGAGGAAGAAAAACCTACGTTTAATTGGGGTTCCCGAGGGCGCCGAAAGGGACAGAGGGCCAGAATATGTATTTGAACAAATTCTAGCTGAAAACTTTCCTAATCTGGGAAGGGACACAGGCATTCAGATCCAGGAAATAGAGAGATCCCCCCCTAAAATCAATAAAAACCGTTCAACACCTCGACATTTAATTGTGAAGCTTGCAAATTCCAAAGATAAGGAGAAGATCCTTAAAGCAGCAAGAGACAAGAAATCCCTGACTTTTATGGGGAGGAGTATTAGGGTAACAGCAGACCTCTCCACAGAGACCTGGCAGGCCAGAAAGGGCTGGCAGGATATATTCAGGGTCCTAAAGGAGAAGAACATGCAACCAAGAATACTTTATCCAGCAAGGCTCTCATTCAAAATGGAAGGAGAGATAAAGAGCTTCCAAGACAGGCAGCAACTAAAAGAATATGTGACCTCCAAACCAGCTCTGCAAGAAATTTTAAGGGGGCCTCTTAAAATTCCCCTTTAAGAAGAAGTTCAGTGGAACAGTCCACAAAAACAAAGACTGAATAGATATCATGATGACACTAAACTCATATCTCTCAATAGTAACTCTGAATGTGAACGGGCTTAATGACCCCATCAAAAGGCGCAGGGTTTCAGACTGGATAAAAAAGCAGGACCCATCTATTTGCTGTCTACAAGAGACTCATTTTAGACAGAAGGACACCTACAGCCTGAAAATAAAAGGTTGGAGAACCATTTACCATTCGAATGGTCCTCAAAAGAAAGCAGGGGTAGCCATCCTTATATCAGATAAACTAAAATTTACCCCAAAGACTGTAGTGAGAGATGAAGAGGGACACTATATCATACTTAAAGGATCTATTCAACAAGAGGACTTAACAATCCTCAATATATATGCTCCGAATGTGGGAGCTGCCAAATATATAAATCAATTATTAACCAAAGTGAAGAAATACTTAGATAATAATACACTTATACTTGGTGACTTCAATCTAGCTCTTTCTATACTCGATAGGTCTTCTAAGCAAAACATCTCCAAAGAAACGAGAGCTTTAAATGATACACTGGACCAGACGGATTTCACAGATATCTACAGAACTTTACATCCAAACTCAACTGAATACACATTCTTCTCAAGCGCACACGGAACTTTCTCCAGAATAGACCACATATTGGGTCACAAATCGGGTCTGAACCGATACCAAAAGATTGGGATTGTCCCCTGCATATTCTCGGACCATAATGCCTTGAAATTAGAACTAAATCACAACAAGAAGTTTGGAAGGACCTCAAACACATGGAGGTTAAGGACCATCCTGCTAAAAGATAAAAGGGTCAACCAGGAAATTAAGGAAGAATTAAAAAGATTCATGGAAACTAATGAGAATGAAGATACAACCGTTCAAAATCTTTGGGATGCAGCAAAAGCAGTCCTAAGGGGGAAATACATCGCAATACAAGCATCCATTCAAAAACTGGAAAGAACTCAAATACAAAAGCTAACCTTACACATAAAGGAGCTAGAGAAAAAACAGCAAATAGATCCTACACCCAAGAGAAGAAGGGAATTAATAAAGATTCGAGCAGAACTCAACGAAATCGAGACCAGAAGAACTGTGGAACAGATCAACAGAACCAGGAGTTGGTTCTTTGAAAGAATTAATAAGATAGATAAACCATTAGCCAGACTTATTAAAAAGAAGAGAGAGAAGACTCAAATTAATAAAATCATGAATGAGAAAGGAGAGATCACTACCAACACCAAGGAAATACAAACGATTTTAAAAACATATTATGAACAGCTATACGCCAATAAATTAGGCAATCTAGAAGAAATGGACGCATTCCTGGAAAGCCACAAACTACCAAAACTGGAACAGGAAGAAATAGAAAACCTGAACAGGCCAATAACCAGGGAGGAAATTGAAGCAGTCATCAAAAACCTCCCAAGACACAAGAGTCCAGGGCCAGATGGCTTCCCAGGAGAATTTTATCAAACGTTTAAAGAAGAAATCATACCTATTCTCCTAAAGCTGTTTGGAAAGATAGAAAGAGATGGAGTACTTCCAAATTCGTTCTATGAAGCCAGCATCACCTTAATTCCAAAGCCAGACAAAGACCCCGCCAAAAAGGAGAATTACAGACCAATATCCCTGATGAACATGGATGCAAAAATTCTCAACAAGATACTGGCCAATAGGATCCAACAGTACATTAAGAAAATTATTCACCATGACCAAGTAGGATTTATCCCTGGGACACAAGGCTGGTTCAACACCCGTAAAACAATCAATGTGATTCATCATATCAGCAAGAGAAAAACCAAGAACCATATGATCCTCTCATTGGATGCAGAGAAAGCATTTGACAAAATACAGCATCCATTCCTGATTAAAACTCTTCAGAGTGTAGGGATAGAGGGAACATTCCTCGACATCTTAAAAGCCATCTATGAAAAGCCCACAGCAAATATCATTCTCAATGGGGAAGCACTGGGAGCCTTTCCCCTAAGATCAGGAACAAGACAGGGATGTCCACTCTCACCACTGCTATTCAACATAGTACTGGAAGTCCTAGCCTCAGCAATCAGACAACAAAAAGACATTAAAGGCATTCAAATTGGCAAAGAAGAAGTCAAACTCTCTCTCTTCGCCGATGACATGATACTCTACATAGAAAACCCAAAAGTCTCCACCCCAAGATTGCTAGAACTCATACAGCAATTCGGTAGCGTGGCAGGATACAAAATCAATGCCCAGAAGTCAGTGGCATTTCTATACACTAACAATGAGACTGAAGAAAGAGAAATTAAGGAGTCAATCCCATTTACAATTGCACCCAAAAGCATAAGATACCTAGGAATAAACCTCACCAAAGATGTAAAGGATCTATACCCTCAAAACTATAGAACACTTCTGAAAGAAATTGAGGAAGACACAAAGAGATGGAAAAATATTCCATGCTCATGGATTGGCAGAATTAATATTGTGAAAATGTCAATGTTACCCAGGGCAATATACACGTTTAATGCAATCCCTATCAAAATACCATGGACTTTCTTCAGAGAGTTAGAACAAATTATTTTAAGATTTGTGTGGAATCAGAAAAGACCCCGAATAGCCAGGGGAATTTTAAAAAAGAAAACCATAGCTGGGGGCATCACAATGCCAGATTTCAGGTTGTACTACAAAGCTGTGGTCATCAAGACAGTGTGGTACTGGCACAAAAACAGACACATAGATCAGTGGAACAGAATAGAGAATCCAGAAGTGGACCCTGAACTTTATGGGCAACTAATATTCGATAAAGGAGGAAAGACTATCCATTGGAAGAAAGACAGTCTCTTCAATAAATGGTGCTGGGAAAATTGGACATCCACATGCAGAAGAATGAAACTAGACCACTCTCTTTCACCATACACAAAGATAAACTCAAAATGGATGAAAGATCTAAATGTGAGACAAGATTCCATCAAAATCCTAGAGAAGAACACAGGCAACACCCTTTTTGAACTCGGCCATAGTAACTTCTTGCAAGATACATCCACAAAGGCAAAAGAAACAAAAGCAAAAATGAACTATTGGGACTTCATCAAGATAAGAAGCTTTTGTACAGCAAAGGATACAGTCAACAAAACTCAAAGACAACCTACAGAATGGGAGAAGATATTTGCAAATGACATATCAGATAAAGGGCTAGTTTCCAAGATCTATAAAGAACTTATTAAACTCAACACCAAAGAAACAAACAATCCAATCATGAAATGGGCAAAAGACATGAACAGAAATCTCACAGAGGAAGACATAGACATGGCCAACATGCATATGAGAAAATGCTCTGCATCACTTGCCATCAGGGAAATACAAATCAAAACTACAATGAGATACCACCTCA
Source organism: Canis lupus familiaris (assembly GCF_011100685.1). Classification (NCBI taxonomy): domain Eukaryota; kingdom Metazoa; phylum Chordata; class Mammalia; order Carnivora; family Canidae; genus Canis; species Canis lupus. The sequence goes on from NC_049260.1 coordinate 3,025,375, forward strand.
CACCAGTGAGAATGGGGAAAATTAACAAGGCAGGAAACAACAAATGTTGGAGAGGATGCGGAGAAAAGGGAACCCTCTTACACTGTTGGTGGGAATGTGAACTGGTGCAGCCACTCTGGAAAACTGTGTGGAGGTTCCTCAAACAGTTAAAAATATACCTGCCCTACGACCCAGCAATTGCACTGTTGGGGATTTACCCCAAAGATACAAATGCAATGAAACGCCGGGACACCTGCACCCCGATGTTTCTAGCAGCAATGGCCACTATAGCCAAACTGTGGAAGGAGCCTCGGTGTCCAACGAAAGATGAATGGATAAAGAAGATGTGGTTTATGTATACAATGGAATATTACTCAGCTATTAGAAATGACAAATACCCACCATTTGCTTCAACGTGGATGGAACTGGAGGGTATTATGCTGAGTGAAGTAAATCAGTCGGAGAAGGACAAACATTATATGTTCTCATTCATTTGGGGAATATAAATAATAGTGAAAGGGAAAATAAGGGAAGGGAGAAGAAATGTGTGGGAAATATCAGAAAGGGAGACAGAACGTAAAGACTGCTAACTCTGGGAAACGAACTAGGGGTGGTAGAAGGGGAGGAGGGCGGGGGGTGGGAGTGAATGGGTGACGGGCACTGGGTATTATTCTGTATGTTAGTAAATTGAACACCAATAAAAAAATAAAAAAAAAAAAAAAAAAAAAACAAACAAAACAAAAGAAATGAAAGGGGTTGCTTTAAAAAGATAGGAATGGGAGAGAAGCAAAAGAAGATTAGCTTTTGTGATGACACATGAAAAAGTAAACAACGCTGAAAGCTCTCAGGAAAGGAAACTAATTTCCCCAAGTACAGATACATTATGTTCCAAGAAAAAAGATAAAGCTCAATCTACATTAAATACATCTTTATCTACAAATACCACAATTTTTAATTTATATATAAATTATATTAAGATCTGTTTACTGTTTCATGTTAAGATTATCTATTTGGGCATATATGTGACACATATTTTCATAATTTATATATACATATTTATAAATATATGTAAAGCTTAAATACAAGCTAAAATATATAAATTAAATACATATAGATGACGTATATTATTATTTATAAACATCTTAGGGGCACCTGAGTGGCTCAGTTGCTTAAGCATCTGCCTTCAGCTTGGGTCATGATCTCAGGGTCCTGGGATTGAGTCCCACATCGGGCTCCCTGCTCAGCGGGGAGCCTGCTTCTCTCTCTTCTTCTCTCTCAAATAACTCAATTAATTAAATAAACATCTTAGAGAAGGTGAGCATAGTGGCTACCATCCCTTTATAAGTCATCTAATCAAAACACAAAGAAACCATCAGGAAAAGTAACTTGTGAAAAATACCATAGCCAACTAACAGAAAAAGCAAAATAATTTACAATTGATGAAAATGGCCTTTAAAACAGGCAGTGAGCTTTGAATTCACTGAAATAACTCAATTTAAACACTTGTTAAATTTCATTTACAAAACTAGAAATACACATAAATTCATCTTTACATAATTTGGGGGTGTGGGTAGAAAAAGTGGGAGACATTTTAAAGTTGCCGATTTGTATTTTTTTTTCCAACTGGTGTAGAACAGAGTCTAGTGTTGAAAAAAAATCCCCAATAGTGTTCAGCATAAAATCATCTATGGTAATATTATTTGCATTACTGTGCATTACATACAGTCACATCTCAAAGATGTGCCCTCAGAGTCTGAAGAGCTGGTGTCCTGACTTGGAAAGAGTAGTTTTCACCTATGTCCCCTGGGTTTCCTTCTCTTTTTGAAACACACTTGGCCACATGAGCCAAATCCTTGCTATCCACATTTCAATTGAAAAAAAAAAAAAAAAAAAAGAAAGAAAAGAAAGAAAGAAAGAAAAAAAGAAAGAAAGAAAGAAAGAAAGAAAGAAAAGAGAGAAAGAAAGAAAGAAAGAAAAGAAAAGGAAAGGAAAGGAAAGGAAAGAAAAGAAAAGAAAGAAAAGAAAAGAAAGAAAAGAAAAGAAAAGAAAAGAAAAGAAAAGAAAAAAGAAAAGTAAAAGAAGAACAATTGCATACACCCTCCACCACCACCATCACTCACAGGAATTACTACTTGCCTATATTTGAAGATTCCCCATTCCCGCTCCCCCCTCCCTTATTTATTTTGGAGAATTAGTTGAATGGAAAAAATTATGTAGGATTATTGGAGAATCTCCAATAAGTGTCTCCAATAAAGCTGGCAAATGAGGAAACAATGATATTTAAAGTAACCAAGGACCACATCAAAACTTGACACTTCTCAACAAATCAAGTTTAAACTTCTAGACTCGACATATCTAAGTCCAGCCAGAGTTGGTAATTAAAGGGCAAAGCCTTCGTGAAAATAGAAACAAAATTAGAACTGGCAAAAGCAGGCAAATTTGAATCCAAGAAAAATATCACTGAATGGAAACTATAAAGTGCAAAAACCATCACGGTAGGAAAACACCCAAGTGCATAAAGCAAACTTCCCTGGGAACGCGTGACGGTCCCTCAATTCATTGATGTGCTAACAGGACCCTGAGTCTTAGAACACACAGATGTCTCGTCCTGGGGCAGAGTGATTTGCTGAGGTATTTCTTCTGGTATGTTTTACCAACAGGGCTCCTGTCTCGCTCTCAGGTTTCTAGAATGTCTATGTGCCCTCTGGGGCTCCGGAGTCCTGATGGGAAACACATAAGGAGAACGTGCAAAAGTATGTTTGGCGAATGGCACATGGATTAAAAGAGAGTTTGGAGGTCAGGCTGTAAGAGATGGCGCCAAGTGCAGTCAGTGGTTTCCTAGCCATGAAGGTAAGACTTGCAGGAAATACAAGATTCCCCTTGCATCTGGATAGTATGACAGAGCAAAGATCCTCTTCCCTAGGCACTGACCTGATTCACAGAATGAGGAGAAACCAGGGCCACCAGGACAATCAAGGGTCTGGGAGTTGCAAGGATGGGTGGTGCTACCATCTTGGAAAATAATCCAGATGCATACAACGCACGCATCATAATGCCGGCTTGCAGTGACTTACTTTGGAACATAGCACAGAGAGGTTGGGGAAAAAGCATTTTCTTTCCTCACTGATCACCTGATTATTGCTTTTTTTAAATCATCATGTATATATGCTGGCATTGAAATAAAAATTCTCACGCTTTGAATAAGTGCATATTCCATTTCATCGTGTGCCCACCAGCCTATGATTTGCACAGAATCCAGAATGAAAGCGTTGGGAATATAATTCATGTTGCAAAGCCGCTGAGGAATTAGCAGGTTGTAACCTTCTCTCTCGAAGTACTTTTTTTTTTTTCTTTTACAGAAAAGCAACAGTCCTTGCAAGCAGTGCATTCTGAACATGATAAATGTTGTTGTTCGGGAGAGGCCAAGGATGTGAGCAAATCTAAAGAAAACAGTTAACCAGGTGCCGTCCCTCACGAGGTACAAAGGCTAAATTCTATACATTCTTCAGCGTGAACTCTCGGGAGAGGGCATAAACTCTCCATTTTTACTACGTATCTTCATGGCATCTGCGGTCCGGGACTGAAAACACTGATTAAGAAGATGACTTTGAAAACAAGTCCCAGGAATAGATCATCCACAGCACGGCGACTGTAGCTAAGACTGTGCATTTGAATGTTGCTAAATCTTAAGCAGTTCTCACCCCAAGAAAAGAATTCTCATCGATACGACTGCTTTGCAATATGTCCAAATGCTGAACTCTGCTGTACGGCTGAAGACTAATGGTATGTGTTGATTAGACTTCAATTAAAAAAAATAAATAAATCAAAGGTGACTCTGGCTACGCAGGAGTGTGGTCTTGCAAAACAGAGAACGGGAAGGGCTGGGGAGGGGGGAACGCCTTTTGTAGACGGAGCACACAAGTCATTAAGCACAGGAATGAATCTGGACCTCACGACTGCAGGTGTGAACTCATGACCTCTTTTATCACATAAGAACAGGGAGACCTGAGTATCTTTTGGAAACGTGGTTATACAAGGTCTTATCAATGGCAGGATGGATTGTGTGTAGTAGGCCGAATGATTCTCATTCCCCACCCCAAATGTCCATGTCATAATCCCTGGAACCTGAGGCTACCTCACCTTAAGTCACAAAACGCATTTGGCAGATGTGATGATATTAAGGGTCTTGGGATGCGTAGACTGTCTTGGGTCATCCAGGGGGACCCAGTGTAATCACAAGGGCCCTTTGTTGTACAAGGGTGAGGCAGATCAGTTAGAGCCATAGGTATGGGTTTCTGAGAACACCTGACGAGCCACAGCTGGCTGGCTTTACAGGTTAAAGGGGATCATGTGCCAACGGGGCACTTTGCATTGACTCCAATGACACCGGGTCATATTTCTGGCCAAATAAGAAACCAAATCCGTGCATTTTTAAACCCCTACGTTTGTGGTACAGGCATACCTCTAGAGATACTGTGGGTCAGTTCCAGATAACCACCATAAAGCAAATACGGCAATAAAGCCACCCCAGTTGTTTTGTTTCCCAGTACACATAAAGGCTGTGTTTATGCTATAACTAGTCTATTAAATGTGCAATACCCAGTCTAAAAAAAAAAACAAAAAACACAATCATCTGAGTTTTCAATGAGTTTCAATAACAGGTCACCAAAAGAAAAATATGAGAAAGTCTGAAATATCATGCAAATTATCCAAAGGCTGACACAAAGACAGGGAGTACGGACACACTGTTGGTAAACATGGCGCCAGAACCTTGTCACAAATGTTCATGAACAAACAAACAAAAACAAAAACAAAACAAAACAGAAAAAACAAAAGGCCACAGTATCTGTGTAGTACCATACAGCAAAACACAGTAAAACAAGGTATGCGTGTAATTTGTTACAGCAGCCATCAGAAACTAATGCAATTAGACAAAGAGATCCAGACCCCATGCAATAATCAGAACAGATAGGCTGGTGTCTCCAAGAGACTTCTGTCAAAATGTGGTCAGGGAGTGGAATCGAGCAACACCTGGGAGCCCTGTGTCTGTGGGTGGGCAGACCACTTACAGCCTTTTCATGCGGCGGAGTCAAGAGCCCCCTGACGGCCCAGAGAACGGAGCAATCCCCGTGTCTACTACACTCCTGGAATCGATAGAAATATGTAATTGTCCAAGGCGGGAGTGATGATGAAGGATTCTAAAATCCTTCAGGGCTGGGTCTGTAGAACATGAAAACATCCACTGTTGAAAGTAAGTCACTGTGCAAGATGTCATTCTCATTCTGTCCTGGTAAATCTGGTGGATTTTATCATGAAATAAGAGACAAGATGACCATGAAGCCATTCACCTAACCAGAAGAAAGGGGGGTTCGTCCATGCCACGGGGGACTGTTCTGTGATAACAGTCAGGGTATCGTCGTGTCCTGTGAGGACGTGGAGACCATGAAGTCATTCACCTAACCAGAAGAAAGGGGGTATGGGGTATGGTTCTATGATGAGTCAGGGAATCACTGTGTCCTGTGAGGATGTGGAGACCATGAATCCATTCACCTAACCAGAAGAAAGGGGGTCGTCCATGCCATGGGGTATGGTTCTATGATGAGTCAGGGAATCATCATGTCCTGTGAGGATGTGGAGACGATGAACCCATTCACCTAACCAGAAGAAAGGGGGGGTCGTCCATGCCATGGGGGACTGTTCTGTGATAACAGTCATGGAGTCATCATGTGCTGTGAGGACATGGAGACCATGAAGCCATTCACCTAACTAGAAGAAAGGGGGTTGTCCATGCCACGGGGACTGTTCTGTGATAACAGTCAGGGGGTCATTGTGTCCTGTGAAAACATGGAGACCATGAAGCCATTCACCTAACCAGAAGAAAGGGGGTCCATGCCACGGGGGACTGTTCTGTGATAACAGTGAGAGAGTCATCGAGTCCCATGGAGACATGAGACAACCCTAAATGCATATTTCTAAGCGAAAGACAGCAGCCTACAAATACTAGAGACCATATGATTTCATCTCTATGACGTTCCTGAATCAGCATAACTACAGATGAGTGACCAGGTTTTGGGCGCGGGGGAGTTCTGATAGGTGAAGCCCAGGGGACATGCTTAGGGTGGTATAAGTCTTCGTATGACTCTAACGGTAGACGCAGGAAGGATCCCATATAATCATTAAAAATCATGGAACCTCACGGCCTAAGGACTGAACTTAAGGTATGGAAATTAAAACAAGAACAGGGATTCAGAGGATCCTCGGGTGAGATGCACGATGCAACAGAAGAACGTAAGCACGTGCAAATGTGTGAACGCACCTGTGCGAAGGGAGTGGTCGTGTAGGGCTGTGCTGACCTAATGTCAGTTTATGTGGTGGCACAAAGGAATCGCACGAGCACAGAGCTCTAGCGGATGACATGCTTCCCACGGGGGTCTGGGTTAGCAGGTCTGAACTGACATGCACAGATCCTGGAATGGGTCAGTTAAGTGCATGCACGGCAGGGCCAGTCTGGTCAGCGCCGGCGCGGGAGTTAGCAGATGTGCAGTGCAGGATGCTGGAATGATCCCAGCGGTAATGGGTACAGCTGGGACAGCAGCACGAGCTCACATATAATTTAACAGAGACACGTATCACGACACATGAAAATACATACACACAGGTGCATACACGTGCCTTGGTACACACTTGTATTTCCTTGCTCCTTCAGCTGAGTGGACCCTAACACGCTGGCAGCCACACCTGCTGCCCAGAGCTTGCTTTCCAATCGTAGGAAAATCAGGGCTCCTGGGAGAAACGGCTGATTGTAGGACCAGACCAGGAAACATACATGATTCATCTGTACCGCCGTGGAGGTCAGAAATTCAGGAACAGGGCACACACACAATGACGGTGACGGCACAGTCGGCAGCACCACTTAGGAAAGTCATGTGGACGTACCGAGGTGCAAGCAGGCACACCCCGTTCCCCAGAAACGCCACGTCTTAGGTGTAATCGCATAAATGTACACGTCTCTATGAGGAAGGTGGTTGGAGAAGGTGATCCTTGTATGGTGTTTATGAGAAAATAACACAGAAATCGTTTTTTTATGAAGGATTGGGAACATCAGTGCTGTAAGTGCCATGGAATGCTTTGCAACAGGTAAGAACATTGAACCAGGTGCATGTGTATGTACCTCGAGACGTTGAGGGAAACTGTGAGATGTGAGATGATGCACAAGAGAATTCTCTCATTACAGGGGAATTTGTGTTCAGTCAGCGCACAAAAAGGCACACATAGCGGCCCCTGGGTGGCTCAGTTGGTTGAGCATCTCACTCTTGATTTTGGCTCAGGTCAGGGTCCTGCGATGGAGTCCTGAGCAGAGCCTGCTGGAGATGCTCTCTCTCCCTCTCTCTCAAATAATAAATCTTCGGGGGAAAAAAAAAAAAAAGCTCACACATGACTGTGTAGCAACTGCCAGTAAGTGGTTTCCTCTGGGAAGGGTGGAGACATTTACTTCTTTTACATTTCGTTTCTTAAATGCTTTGGAAAACCCAAAGTGCCTCATTACCTAGTTGCCCGTCAGAGGGGCATCTCTAAGTTTTAATATTGTCGATTAAAATTCTAAGTTTTAGTATTGTAAATTAAGATTATTTTCTATATTGGTTAAAGATTTTTAATGAGTAAAAACAGGCAGAGGGTGAAGAGTGGTGATAACGTGGCAGAGAAGTGGGGTGGATCTCTGTTGGTAAAGGTCTCTCAAGAAGGAGAGAGCAAAGTAGCTCAGTTTGGGTTTACTCTGCTGCAGGAGGTAGTGATTTGTAAAAATCACGGCACAGAAGGAAGGAGGGAGTGGAAACACACGCACGGAAGCTGCGGGCACAGGATCGATGGAACCACGACGGCAGAAAATTCAAGAGTCTCCAAACTCTTCCACGATGGCGGTGAAGTACTCAACCAGGGATAATGAGAAGCTGGAATCTGGCCGTGTCTCCTGGTCTCGAAACGTTTCTTAGACTAATGCGAGCTAAAGAATCTCATTTTTTTTTTAAAACAGTGTTAATACTCTTGATTCTTTGCCACTTAAAGATTTTCTGTAAGAGTTTATGGGACTATCTACCAGACATTAGAGAAAAGTTTTATCAGGTGTTTTGAACCTAATAGAAAACAATTAATAAAAAAAAAGAAAGAAAGAAAAACCAAATTGTTATTGAGGATGGAAGGAGATAAGGCAATCAGGAAGCAAAGAATCATCCTTTTACCATGTTCCAGAATTATATTTTTTCCGTTGTTTTAACACAATATTCTAAATTTTCCATGTCCCTCAGAATAATGTCACAAGGTATCTGGTTGACAGACTTGCTCTTTTTGTATCTTACGGGACATGTACAGTAAAGAATGTAATCGGCCCGAGACAAAAATCTGAGAGGAGATTGGCTGTCATGAACTTGACAAAAGGAGCATATTATCACTTAGTTATCAATTAAATTGGCTAATTCATTGTCCTCACATATGCTAGAAGAATCAATCTGTTCCTACAGACCACCTGATCTATTTTGTCATTTTTTTTAATTTTTAAAAGATTTTTATTTATTCTAAATAGAGATATTTATTTTAGTCTCATGAAAGACACAGAAGCAGAGACAGAGGCAGAGGGAGAAGCAGGGTCCCTGCAGGGAGCTCGATGTGGGACTCGAACCCAGGACCCCAGGATCAGGACCTGAGCTGAAGGCCTGAGCCATCCAGGTGTCCATATTTTGTTGATTTTTTTTCTTTTCTTTTCTTTTCTTTTCTTTTCTTTTCTTTTCTTTTCTTTTCCTTTCCTTTCCTTTCCTTTCCTTTTCTTTTTTTCTCTTTTCTTTCTTTTCTTTTCTTTTCTTTTTTCTTTCTTTTTTTTCTTTTCTTTTCTTTTTTTTTTTTAATGCTCCTGCGTGGGACCAAGGGTTATTTCAAAGCACCAACTTCCCACAGGTAGTAGCATAGCTCTCGTCTCATGGGTAAAGTTGATACAGGAATACCTCACCTTATTGTGATTCTTTTCTTTTTTGTTTGTTTTGCAAATCGAACATTTACGGCAACCCTGAATCAAGTAATTCTGTGGGCACCAGTTTTCCAACACCAAGTGCTCACTTTGTGTCTCTGCATCACATTTTGGTAATTCTCACAATGTTTCACACTTTTTCACTATTACATTTGTCATGGTAATGCGTGATCCAACTTGCTAAAGCTCAGATGACAGCATTTTTTAGCAAAACATTTTTAATTAAGGTATGTACTATTTAAAAAAAATTTTTAGACATAATGCCATTGCACACTTAATGGACTATAGGACACACAAAATTTTGGGAAACCAAAAAATTCATGTGAGTGGCTTTATTGCAATATTCACTTTATTGTGGTGGCCTGGAACCAAATCCACAATATCTCCAAGGTGTGCCTGTAAGAATACAGGATAATGGAAATGCATGCTCGTTACAATTATTACACACTGCTTGATCACCAAAACCACCGTTCTGCAGCTGGAGTATTAAAAGAAGAGTGGAATCTTTTCTTCTTCACACATGAAAATGGCTCTAGAGAAGTCTTCCTTTAAAAAACAAACAAACAAACAAACAAAAAAAAAACCTGTTCTTTTTCTTTTTTTCTGACCCAGGAAATCACTAAAACCAGTATTCACTTTTAAGCATAGACACTCCCAAAGCCTCGGTTTCTTCATCTGTGAAATGGGGTCACCGTGGCACCTGGTTCACTGGGTTACTATAAGAAACAGACAAGAACACTTATAGAATGCTCAGGATTCAGGAAGAAGTCAAAGGAGGCGTCCGTTCATTTTTGACCACTCGTAATAATTCGTGGCTTAATGAGATTTTTTTTTTCTGTAGCCATATATTTGGGTTCTCCGTACACGCTGAATGCAGTATTTCAGTCATCATCACAGGTCTGGATCAGCAGCGAGTCAGCTTCTCTGCCTATTGTCAAGCCCAGCGCGGTGAACAGGTCAGTGAAGCATGCTTAGAGCCGACTACGGTTTGGGAACACGCCGCGGAATATCTATGTCCCTGTCATTCAGCACATCTAAGGATTATGCTACACATACCCCTTTATTAAAACTCATAAATTGTCTTATGGATTAACTGCCATAAGATCATTTAATAAAAACCAACACACGAGAAAGTCATAACAGTGTCTGGGAAAAAACAATAAAGCTGCCAATACGTAATGAAGTGTTGCGTGTGCTCTGATTGCTCCACGTTGTTAATAAACCAGTGTGAAAACTTTAGACTGTCATCACAAAACTGCTCAAGTTCCCCTGAAGAGTGTGAGTCACCTTTAAGTGCACTTATCAATTATCTCAACAAAATTAAAACTAGGAAGCCACCTGGGTAATATTCTGTTGGAAATCCCTCTTGCTACTTGAGTGCCTGTACCTGTGTATTTCTGCCCTGATGCAACCCGAGTCTCATCCATGTATTTCTCAAATGGGGGCATTTTCATAAAGGAAAACTGTATTGTAAAGACCCCGTGGGACAAAACTAGTTGCATTTTCTCAATAACACTTGGTAATTTATTCTGAGGGCAGCCATAGTAATAAAGCTGTGTGATGCAGCTGAAAAGTGGAAAAGTCAAGTAGTAAATTAGTGTCTTATAACGAAACATAAAACGGAGATGCACGAGGTTCATCAGACTTGTTTGTACATATACATCCCGTGTATGCCGTTACTGCATTTCCCTAGCTTGATTATCGTTACTTATTCCTGACGTCGGGCAGCCGTTGTCTGGAACTGTGTTTGTGAACATCATCACGACGTACAAAGACATGCCTGCGCATATTCTTTGAGTCCTTTTCTCATACGTCCTGAATCGTGAATACCTGTTTATGCCAACTGATGGCAAAAACGGTATTTAACTATTTCAGAAGCAGTTACAAAAGAATATCTTAACAGGCAGTGGTACACGTTCATCCAGAGACTATCGTTAAATGAGACAAGAATCAAGATATGCAATAACCATCTTTAGAATCCCCAAAACCAGAACACGAGGATGAGGTTTGACTACAGACCCACTTTAGCAAAATATGAAAGCTTCATCCACGTGCAGCCTGCATAAATCAAAAGAAATAGTCTGCAGACGATCTTTCACATTTCTGCCTGGTGCCTAATCCATGGAAGTACAGTTAAATGTCGTGAAAAATGACATGAGAATTAAAATATCCCCAGACAGTGAGAAAACACTACACTCAGGAGAATCTGAACAGTGAGACCTTCACTGAGAATTTGCTATTTAGTCCATTTGCTCTGCTTTAACATGATTTTTCTTGTCCTCTGAGGAAGTGGAGAAGTTTGCAAGTCTAAAGGTAAATCATAGACAGTGTCCATTGTAGATTATAAGTCATGGAAACTGGGCAGCCCTGGTGGCTCAGTGGTTTAGCGCTGCCTTCAGCTCAGGGCGTGATCCTCAAGACCCGGGATCGAGTCCCACATCGGGATCCCTGCATGGAGCCTGCTTCTCCCTCTGCCTCTCTCTCTCTTCTCTGTGTATTCTCGTGAATAAATAAATAAAATCTTTATAAAAAAGTAAATAAGTCAACGGAAACTCTATGCGCATGCACGTACCCGTATGCCATATATGTACACATGGATGCATGTAGCATTTGAGGTACAGCCTTTTGGGGCCAATTGGTAAGCATGACTTTGTCTGGTGAGCTTCAAGACTGCATTCCTTCCCCTGGTGGCTGCCGGTGGCCTTTTTGGGAAGCTCCTCCCAGCAAAATCAGCAGCTCCTTGGTGCCAGCAGGTAGCAACTCACCTCTTTGCCACATTTCTGAGGGCGAAATCTCCCGGCTAGTTTTGTCCCACAAAAGAGCTGATTCTGTGTTCTGCTGATGAGCATCTCCGATGTGTCTGAGATTCTATCCACCTTGGTATTTCAGTTTAATTGAAGAATCAGGAAACTGGCTTATGGAATGCCATATTCTGTGCAATAAGGGATTTAATTTAAGTTTTCCTTCAATAAGTATATAGAGAGGGATACTACTACACTTCCGATGGCACTCGGCACTTTGCATCTTTGCCAATAATTGTCCTTTGCTTTGTTGTATCTATTTTTGTTGTTGTTGTTCTTGTTCTTGTTGTATCTACTTATGTGTAAAATTAAACTGCATGCTTTCTGGCACATCATAAAAACTATGTGGACGTCATTTATTAAAGACTGGGGAATCTCTGTGTCTCATGAATAAATGAGTAAATGCAACTGTCACCCCGTCTTATGGTGCAAATCTTCACCTTCCACAAAGGTGTCGGTGGCATGGCAGTCTTGAATCCCAGGCGGGTGCTCCCCACCACCTGCACGCCCATCCCTGAAGCTGGCTATAGGATCTCTGTTTTGAGCCACTTCCGTCCTTTCAACTGTTGACATCCTTCTCCTAGACAACCAAATGCTGGGATCTTCTTGTCACTGCCTGGTCTCCCTTGAGAGTGTCCATTCCTCCTCAGCCTTAGGAGATGCATGGGGGCAAAGCACTGCCTCCAAGAATTTGCACTGTGGGGCTCACACAGGGTTTGCAATCGGCCTTGCTCTAGGGCTACGCAGGCCAACCCTTATCTGGTTTCACAGCCTTCCCCATGGGAGAGAGCACTGTCTTTCTTTTCTTTTTTAATTTAATTTAATTTTAAAGTTGTAAAAATATTTTATTTATTTATTCATGAGAGACACAGAGAAAGAGGCAGAGACACAGGCAGAGGGAGAAGGAGACTCCCTGTGGGGAACCTGATGCGGGACTCGATCCTGGGATCCCAGGATCACACTGTTAATCCAAGGGAGACACTCAACCACTGAGCCACCCAGGCATCCATCTCTTTCTTTTATAATTTATAATTCCATAATTCCACTTCATCGGACCACTGCCTTTCCCTGGCTCTGTAATCAATCCCTGTCATTTCCCAATAATGCACCTTCTGCTTTATTGTCATGACCTCAGACTCCGAATGCCCCTGAGCTAACTCTTGATATTCACACACACTCGCCGGATCCTTTCGACACACTTGAGCCTGTGGTTCTTGGAAATCACACTGCCCCTGATTTTTCTCCCTCCCCGCTAATTCCCTACGTGTGCTATCACTTGTACATGTACCAACTGTTCACCAGTTCAGTAATTCCCTCTCAACCCATCACCACAAATCATCCACTTCCTCAGCATCTCCAATCCACTCAGCCTGCCAAATGTTCAGTGAAATGCACCTTCTTTTTCCTGTTTTCCCACTTAAATCCCAGAGCAAAATGTCAGACTCGGTCCCGGGTTTGCTTCCTGAAGCCCTGGCGCTTCTCTCTCTCTGTCTCTCTCTCGTTTTGTCATACAGGCTTAGAAAACGCACGGCTCTGCTTTGACCCAGCTCTGCCTGCATGCACTCCGCCCCGCCTTCTGGGGCCTCAAAGAATGTACAGAACCACATGCAGCGCTCCGACCTTCCATCCCGTGCTGGTGGATTCCAAGTGTGGCCTGCAGGCACTCCTAGGATGCATCTACAGCTTCTCATTCATCGCCAACTCTCATGGACAGAAAGGTTGCAGTTTCCTCCCCTGCAATCCCAGCACTCTCCCCAGCTCAGCTGACAAGCGTGTATGCAAGCAGAGAGATGGACGCACCCATGGGCTTCCCCCTGTGTGTCCACCAACTACCCCCGAGTGCACCCTTGTGTCCTGCCTCGTGGTCCCTTAATGCTGATGGATGACAGATACTGCCTTCAAACACAATCCCCCCATCGTGCAAGGGTTCCTTCGCCTCTTGTGCTTGTAAGCCTCAAGCACTGGACAGATTCCCAAGTGGGTCCTTCCCATCCACCTAAAAATTGTCCATTTCACCACCTTAAAAAAATCTGCTCTAGACCCACCTCCCCGAGAGGGTCATGCCCATCACTTTTAGCTCCCATGTACAGCAAAACTGCCCATAGAGAAGTCCCTACTCATCAAGGTCTTCTCTTCCCGTAGCTCGCGCTCTCCTAAAGATGCTCCAGGCAGGGTCCCGCTGTTTGCATTCTCCGGAGGTTAATTACTGAAAGGTCACTAATAACTTCATGGAGCTGAATCCAACTTTCTGTTCTGTCTCAAAACCATTCACCTCTCTCGTAACTGGGCCTTCAGGACAAGAGTCCCTTTGTTTTGCTGTGGAGGCTGCTGCTGACCCTTTTGCTTGGCCTCCCAGGCCCGTGGCTATTTCTCACATCCCTCTATGGCTTCCATCTCTTTTGCCTGACGTCTTAGACCTCTTCATATGCTCAGGTTCCGGGACTCCATCTTCGGGCATCTATGCCCTTTGCAGGCAATCACTCCTTTGGCCATCTCAGACAGTCCTACGCCACTGGATGCCACAGATTCCATTTATGATGCCTCTGCTACAAACCTCCCTGCCACAGCTCAGTCTCACGTACCTCACACGTCGTATTTAAAACCATCCCACTTCACACCGTGTTGCTCCCACCTCAAAAAAAAAAAAAAAAAAAAAAAAAACAAAGAACAAAAAACAAAAAACTTTCTCTGCTCCATCGTGTTTTCCAGGGAAAATACCTTTTCGTGTCTGTGTTTCTCAATTCTTCCTTCAATGAGTCCTTGCAACTTTTATGTCCCAATTCCAAGTAGTTAAGAGTTCCTCATTGTGTCTGTGTGTGCATTCGGAGAAATAAACTGTGTGATTTTATTCCTCTGAAGGTGATTGAAACATCCTTTATAGCCCAGCACATGGACTATTCTGGTGAATCTTTCATGTGTGCTTGCAAAGGATGTGTGTTCTGAAACTGCAGAGGTAAGGCTTTCTAAATGACAATTAAGTCTATCTGCCTAATAGTGTTTTATGACCTTATCTATGTACAATCTTCTGATTTTGTGTCTATAAGTAACCCAGAGGTTTCACCCCCCGGTTAAACACCCCTTGCAGTCAGGGACGTGTCTCTTCCGAGAGTTTCGGCAGCTGAAATCCCATGGGTCGATGAAGAGCTGGAGAAACTTTGCTGTTAAAAGCTACACGATGCTGCTGCTGATTCCCATCCTTTCAAACAAGGGCAGTGAGGTACAAAAAAAAAAGGGAATGTGTGAAAATGTGGGCACCAAGCCCAGCACAGGCTACACACTCCTTCCTTATAAGCTCGTGGCTGCTATGTTCGCAAGGAGACCACACAGCCTCTCAGTCACTCATATAAGTGACACTTCCTAGGAACTTCCCTGTAAAGATCCACAGGTTCAAGCAGCTGAACCTTGAGACTCTTCCCATGGCTGCTGGTTATACACAGAAATACCATCATGTTTTTTCTTCAACGTTACAAAGCAACCAGGCTTCTCCAATTATTTACTTCTATTCCCGCAGATAAGATGCAGGTTCAATGGACACCCCTTCTCTCTTGGAATTCCCACCCTTAGGGCAACTGGTCTACCTACATGGTTCAGATTGCAGATTCTCAAAAAACCCAATCTTCTGGATGGCCGTTTTTCTATATGCATCTTTCCAAGCAGCTCATTTATATATGCTCTTCTCAAATGATTGCCTATTTTTACTTTATTTACCTGTAATACTATCATTATCACTGTGTTTTCTCAGACCTCCTGTAATTGTTGATAATGTTTAGGCTCTGTAGGGCAGAAGCTAGTATTCCTTGTAACACAATGGCCAGTGAAGGGGGCTTTTATTGGGAACATTTTGAAGAACGCCATTGTACAGAGAACATTCTTCTTTAGAGACAGCCTAAGGAGCAATGCATTTTTCCATCGTTCATTGTGCACCTGGCCCATCCACAATGTTCCCTGGCTGTGACACACCCTAAGGTAAAGGAAGTCACAGGGACGATGGAGAAACAAGGTCTGTTCACAGGGAGTCAGAGATTATCAAATCTCCACAATGTGTTACGTGGGCTGATTGGCACTTCTGAGGCCCGGTTTTAAGTTAGCCTACCCTGGGACAAATTGAATTAAGGGTGTTTTGGGAATGAAAGCCAAACCGTATACATAGGAAAATCTAACGGATCTTATGTGCAAAGAGAAGCTGAGTGAGGTGATGAAGGCTGCCTCAGATCCCAACCTTCTGCAGAACCCATTCTAATAATATACACTTTAACCATATGTGTGTGCACACAAATCCATCACGCATATTAGGAATTAAGCTGTGGGATAGCTCTTGGGGGAGGGGAAGTAAAAATTTTACAAAGAAAAAGAAGAAAAAACAGGGGTGCCTGGGTAGTTTAGTTGGTGGAGCACCTGACTCTTGATCTCAGCTCAGGTCTTGATCTCAGGGTTGTGAGTTCAAGCCCCACGGTGAGCTCCACACCCGGTGTGAGGCCTACTTAAGAAGAAAAATACTGACACGTGTACATGTGCATATAAATATACATGTCGACGTGTATATACGTACATAGATATCTATACACATACAATTATGTACACAATCCGTGTATTTTATGTCACTTTCCCGTGGCTGCTATAAAAATTGCTATATACACGGCTGCTCAGAAGTAGAAAAATCTATCCTTCCCCAGCTCTGGAGTCCAGAAGCCTCCTTTCTCTTTTAAGGACACCAGTCATGGAACATGTCCTGCTTAAATTCAGTTACCAGTTCCTCTTACTTGCATCTGCAAACCATATAAACCATATCCATAAATCTATATGCATACATATGCGTCGCACACATTACGAATTAATCAGTCCGACAGGTATTGAAGAAACAAAGGGGTTCTAGAAATAACGCTGCCGTGGCTCGGAGCAATGAAAATATTGAGTAAAGAGGGCAGAACACAATTATGTTGGAGGAAGAAATAACTCTGTGCTATAGGAAAAGCTCAAGCGTGTGGAGGGGCCTCCGATCATTTCCCCATACCTGGGATTTCATCTCCAACAGAGGTGACTGTCCTAAGAGAGTAGCTTGCATTTCTATCTCTGCCGAACATCTGTCATGATGCGTGTCTCAGTCATGCCCACTGAAGTGGAAACAATTTAGGATATTAAACATCAGCATGTACAACTATTTTCGTACATAACTGTGAGATATGAAATGATGTGCGGCGTGTGTGTATGTGTGCTGGATGCACTCCCTTCTGTGGGCAGGAACAGCAATATTTATTCACCTACATCCCCAGTCTTTATATTTCACCGTCTTTAAGCACTGGTAAGTCATTTGCATCGACAGCTTTGTCTACTCAATTATTCGAGGACGCCGTATCAGGACGCTGCGGAGGGGAAGCTCCTGCATGCACCTGGAATCCGTTATTTCCTGAAGATCTACTGCTTGATGCGTTATTTATGATATTGTGCAGCAAGCCCTCTGGACAGAGAGGTTTTATTATTTTAAATAATGAAACTGTAACCACCTTGTCAGGAGGTCTCAGAGCCTGAGGGTTGCCATTTCGCCAGCTGTGTGTTACAAGGTCCATTAGGGCAGCAGACTTGGCAAGCAAGCAAAGTCCCAGTAATTTGTAAGAAAGGGCAAAAGCACCAAAACTCTGACCTTGTTTGCACCTAAGGAAACGGCAAATGCAAATGCCTGTACACACACACACACACACACACACGCACATACACACGGCCAAATCGGTTATTTCCTGAAGACCTATTGCTCATCCAAAATCATACTGATCCAAAATCAGTAGGACGTTGAAATCTGTCTGTGAAATGATTTGAGAAACAGCAAAGTATTCAGAAAACAGATGGGGATACAAACTATAGTATTAAAATGCTTGTACAGAGGCACATGGGTGGCTCAGTGGTTGGGCGTCTGCCTTTGGCTCAGGGCATGATCTCAGCTTAGGGATTGAGTCCTACATCAGGCTCCCTGCCTGGAGCCTGCTTCTCCCTCTGCCTGTGTCTCTGCCTCTCTCTCTGTGTCTCTTGTGAATAAATAAAATCTAAAAAAATAATAATAATAAATAAATATAAAATAAAATAAATAATAAAATAAAATCATACAATAAAAAATAAAATAGAATAAGATATAAACTATAAAATAATATTGAATTAAATTAAATTAAGTGCTTATACACTTGGCATTTTATAGAATACTGTATACCAGGAACAACTGCAAGTATTTTGCACCAACCAGGAAACTCCAACATGTACCAACAGGATAATATCATAAAAATAGGCCATCTGACAACAGTGAAGTAAAATGAAAAACGAAGAACGGAAAGTCCTATTCGTGGATCACAAAGCACACTTCTAAACAACTCAGGTGTTCAAAGCAAAGATATCATGAGCATTAGAAAATCTGCAGGGCTCAAAGAGAAACATCACACAGCAAGTCAGGAGAAGCATGGGCTAAAGCAGAATTTTAAGGGAGAAATATGGAAGACAAATCTAAGGCAGAGCCAGAAAACCCCTATTAAATGTAAGACGTAAATATAGCAGAGGAGATAACTGGGAGGTTGGCCACGGAATGGGAGAGAAAATCAATACAGCAAATAAAATCTAGAACAGTGGCTAATGGGAAAAGTCCTACCATGGAAAGCACTCTGGCAAGGTTGCTCAACGAAGCGGCATGAAGAGTCCGTAGCTTACTGGAACATGACCCAGCATCTCAGGGCAGAGAAAATCCTAACAGACTCACAGGAGTCATTTTATGTCCCATAGAACAGGTCTTTAGCTCATAGCTGAACACATGCAAGAGGATATTCTAACCACGGACGTCTAATCGTGAATGATCTTCAATAATTAGCTAAAATACAGAATGCATCAGGGTGTGGACCGTAGAGGAGGCCAGAACTGAGAGAGACCGGCCCTACCCAGATAATAACTGGAGGTGGGTGCGGAGTATTTTGAGGTTCCTTGCACGATTCTTTCCCTTTTTCTAAATGCTTACAAATTCCCATTTTCTAAGGGCACCTGGGTGGCTCAGTCAGTTAAATGTCTGACTTGTGGTTTCAGCTCAGGTCACGATCTCGGGGTCATGGGATCAAGTCTTGCATTGGACCCCGGCTCAGTGCTGATTCTGCTTCACATTCTCTCTCTCTCTCTCTCTCTCTCTCTCTCGTTCTCCCTCTGCCCCTCCCCCTGCTCCTGTAAAAGAAATAACATTTTTAGAGACTCTCTAAAAGAAATAAATTTTTCAGAGACTCCCATTTTCTAAAAGAAAAAAACAAAAACAAAAACAAATTTAAAAAGTATGTCCCCAAAAGACACCAATCCCTCACCAGTTTATACCAACATTTTATCAAATTAACATGACAAGCAGGCTTCTTTTACTTCATAAAGGATAAGTTGTAAACATTCTGCATGAATCAAAAGCACTCAAATTTAAAAAAAATAATTCTACATCCATTCAATATAATATTCAAGGAGATACTTCTGCAAAAATGGCAGGAAAAATAAAGATGGAAACTCTGAGAACTGATAAATTCAGTAAAGTTGCAGATACAAAATTAGTACACAGAAACCTGCCACATTTCTATACCCAAATAACAAGGTAACAGAAAGGGAAATTAAGGAAATAATTCCACTTTCAATTGCACCCCCAAAAATGAAATACCCAGAAGTAAATTTCATGAAGGAGGTGAAAGATCGATAGTATGAAAGTCTAAGACACTGACGGAATTGAAGATGACACAAATAAATGGAAAGATACTGCATGCTCGTGGATTGGAAGAATTATTGCTCTTAAAATTCCATTCCACCCAAATCCATCTACAGATTCAACACAAAATTCCTATCGAAATACTAGTAGCAGTTTTCACAGAAGTAGAACAAAATGATCCTAAAAGTTTTATGGAAACACAGAAGACCCTGAAGAGCCAAAGTCATCCTGAAAAAGAACAAGACTGGAGGCCTCGTGATCCCAGATTTCAAGGGATATCACAAAGCTTTCCTTCATCAAGCAACAGAAGTCAATAAATAATGCAGATTCTTTTTTTTTTCCGATTAGTAAATGCCGGAAAATTAGCAAATGAACTAACTGTTCAGGCCATGATTGCATTAGACTTTCGGGAACAATAAGGGAATTGTTTCGCAAGTGTGATACGCGGCCTGGGTTCTAGAGACGCCGGGACGCCTTTCCGCTCTGTGTGGAACGACGCGGGGCTTTGTTTCCCCGAATTGGGATCCGTGTGTTAAAGGACGCAGGTAGCAACGGACCCCTGATTCTACTAACATCCAGCAGTGCTCCGTACGGCCAAGCGTATCTAAAATCGAGTGTGTTTTGATGGCTACGTGCTTTTTTCTTGCTCTGTAGATGGTTCACGTACTCATGCATCGTCTTCACTATCATCCGGTTACACTTTAGGATCATTTTGTGGTCAGTGCAAGTTGACTATGCTTCATATACCGGGAACGCTGCGTGAATGCTTAGCACGTAATTAATGCCGAGAATTGAAAGGAGAGAAGAGAACCAGCTATGGGAACTGTTGGGAAATCGGGTTTTTTGTTTGTTTGTTTGTTTTTTTCCTGTAATAATTCATTAATTCTTTTTAGAAGATTTTATTTGTTTGAAAGAAAAAGAGCTTGAATGGGAGGAGGGCCAGAGGGAGAGAGAGAATCTCAGACTCCGCAGTGAACGCAGACCCCAGTGCAGGACTTGATCCCACAACCATGAGATTGTGACCTGACCTGGAACCCAGAGTCGGACACTGAGCTGACCGAGCCACACAGGTGCCCCAATAATTCATCAATTTTTAATTTTTTTTTTTACTTTTTTAAAGGTTTTACGTATTCATGAGAGACACAGAGGTACAAGGAGAATCACACCCCGATCCCAGGACCCCGGGATCACAACCTGAACCAAAGGCAGATGCTCAACCGTTGAGCCACCTGGGTGCCCTATAATTAATCAATTTTAATTAAGTTCCATTTTAGCCCAGCCGACCAGGTTACAGGGCTCCGAATACACCAAACCCACCTTTTCTAGTGTTACTGCTGCTCCTGCAAATACACAGAGACGCAGCACATGAAAGCAGAGGTTTATATTCACCCCTTGACTTTTCAAAATCACTGAATAAAACAGAATCAACTCAGTAGGATTAGACACTTATTTTAGATGGTTACGCAAGAAAAATCGTAGAGCGTACAAAAAAAAAAAAAAAAGAAGAGGTATTAAATTGCACCGGGTCTACCCCACGGGGGCCGGGTAATGAACCCACACACATATTTAGATGCAGGAACATCAAACTTCACCCATCAAAGTGCTAAAAAGCGTAACCATCAATATAAGCGACCCTGAAGAAGGTAACACGGTACCTTCAGGGTGTCGGCAGTGTGACATCAGGGAGACCAGTCTCGCCTCCAGGGGCCCGTCATCCTAAGACGCAAGGGCAGGAACCAGGTGTGGAAGGAGACTGCTGGCGCCAGTCTCGGGTGGGGGAAGGCTTTGGGCAGACAAAGGCTGCCGCAACCAGCGCGTTCTATCCACGCTGCTGTTTCTCCATCATTTCCATCACTAAGGTCTCACGCGGCATCTCCAGGGCCGTGTCCGATGGAAGAAAGTGCGCTTTCATATTACTGGTGAAGGTTGGGGTGCTCCGGTGGGGTCCTCGCAAGCGGGGAGCTTGAGCTCCTATTCAGTCGTCGATGTGGCACAGTTCGCGGAGTCCGATCTTCCTTCCGAATAGACAAGTGGCCACTTGTACAAAGGTCACGTCGACATGGCACAGACGATCTTGCCTTTTGTCCCTTCGACTTACACCCGTCCCCGAGAAATGCAACCCGCAGCTGGAGAGATGGGATAGGCAGACACGGCCTGACTGCCAAAGGAGGCATCTTAAGGATGCTGTCCTTTAAAAAAAAGAAAAAAAATTGTATTTTTTATTTTATATTTTTTTATTTTTTTAAAGATTTTCCTTATTAATTCATGAGAGACACACAGAGAGAGAGGCAGATACACAGGCAGAGGGAGAAGCAGGCTCCAGGCAAGGAGTCCGATGTGGAACTTGATCCCAGGACCCCGGGGTCGTGACTTGAGCCAAAGGCAGATGCTGAACCACTGAGCCACCCAGGTGCCCCTTTTTATTTAATATTTTATACATAAAAATATGTTTGTATTTTGTTTTGTATCTTTAAAATATGTATGTATGTATTTCATTTTATGTTCATATTTTTCATTACTTTTACGTACATACGTACTATAGACGGGATACAATCCCATATCTACTAAGGCACAACAGAGTTTCATTAAGGGAACCAAGAAGCTGTGCCCAAACGCCTAGGGATGAGCTCTCCAGTAGACCACGCATCCGAGATCCAGAGCTGGATCAACCCTTCCAGGCCAAGTGATGCTCACAGGCCAGGAATTCAATTGCACGTTAGCACAGAATGAACCTCAAAATATCTGACACAATTCCTGGAAACAGGGTGTCCCTAGTACCACGATGCAAAACATGCCATTTATGTAATTTATTCCAGTGGGGGGGAAAGTACGTTTACATTCACTCAGGACTTTCAGCTGCAGCTGCGTTTAGTAGACAAACGTCTAATTGTAAAGTCTACCGAACATTTATTTTTTTTTTATTGTGCTGGCCCCTCCGCGGTGAGACATCCCTGCGGGGTTGTCCGAGGACCCTTACAGCCAGGACCCCCGTGCCGTGCTTGCTCCTACCGAGGAAACCGCCAGCACAGGGACGACACCCCACGTCAGCGCTGTTTGTGGTTAGTGTCCGCAGCCCTTCGACCTCCGCGTGGTCCCCTGGGCCCCGGGAACCAGCAGCCACCACTCGGGTCCTGGCCATGGCCGGATGGATGCCCCATCCCAGCCGCTGCCGCCCCAATCCTCCACTCCTGGGCCTCCCTGGTGGCACACGCAGCTCCTTGGGGACAGCTTCAGACAAAATGCCTTCTTTTCAGGACCGGAGCCCTCCTGTGAAACGAAAGAGACCCTGTATTTTTCGATGATTTCTAAATATTTATTTTGTATGTTCTCTTCCTTCCTTCCACATGGTCCGTTTTACTTCACCTCTTTGACTTTTGGATCTTGTGCTTCTTTCCCGTCTTTCCGCTCTATCACAGATTATCCTGTAGCTCGTTTTCTTTTTACTTTCCTAAAACACGCTTTAATTGAAGTCTGATTGTACGCGGTATCTTCTTTCCTCCTCCTGAAGCTCCCAAGGGCCTCAACAAATAAATAAATCCCGACATCTCCTTTCCAATTTATACGCAGAACCGTCGTATATATTTAGCTATGTCTTACTTTTACTTTCATTCCCATGAAACGCTGTTACTTTCATTTAGTAAAGTCAACATTTGATCAGATTTAGCTAGTAGGTGTTTGAGCGCTTTCAATATTCCTCATTTTTCCCTCTGTCTCAGACCCTTCATGGGAGCTTCTGCTCCTTCCTCCTGAGACTTTGCCACTGTTATGGAAATGACGCTTAAAAACCTCTCTGAGACCCGGTTGCCATCATGAAGATAAATTCTCGGGCCATCTGGTTTGACTTCAAGCATCTTTATGCTGTGCTTGCTCTTGAGGGAGACTTCCACCGATTTACAACAGTAGGTCTGTGATATTGCTGAGAAACCTGGTGTCTGACTACCTGTTCTTGCTTTGCTTGCTTTTATTTTTCTTGTGTATCCTTTCCTACTTTTCCCAGATCCTTTCTTTGCCTTGGTTTGCTGACCACCAGTGGATTCTCCACCTGGGTCCGTCTGAACTCATGGTGCTTGCCTTCCTTGGCTTTTTAAACAGAGACTTGCAGCTCTAATGCATCCAGCAAAATCCTGAGGTGATACCCTTGAAGGATGGCTCCCCAGTTTTCTCACTTGTCCTCCTAGGTACGTACTAGGTAAGTACGGTGACGATCTTTCCGTGGTGTCCCTCATACTCCTCGAGCTCACTTTGTAACAAGTTTTCCACTGCTCTGTCTTACCAACGCTGGGTAGTAGTCAACGATTACTGCCCCATCATCATTCTCGGGGTATACTAAGCACAATCATATTTTGCACAAAAAAAAATCGTATTTTGCACAGGAATCCAAATGCAAAAAATTCCATATTTGTGACATTTGTTTATTTGACAGCTTATCTTATTTTACTGACTTTTCAGTCAAGTCTGCACTGTCTTTATGGATTTCACCATCAACTCAGATTCGATGTTGACTTACCTATGTTCTTTGAAATGTGTGAAAGGTGGGTTACTGACACCACCAAGTGTGTCAGGAATCTGAGGACAACAGCAGCTATGGATTCAGCTATTTTAACCTAAATTTGAGCACATATTCAAATAAGGCAACCAGAATTTGGGCTGCAACCCTCTTGTGTATTTACTTGTGGTTGGGATAACTCCAGACTTACCTTTCCATCCACCCAGCCCCCTGCTCCAAGGAGAAATGCTGCTTTCCCATGTACTTTTGGAAGTTGCTGGGCAGGCTGGGGGATGGAGGACGCAGCTCCTGTTCACCATCCTTTGAATGATATAAAATCATGACATCCCAAAGCTGAATGCTACTGGCTTTCCATCACACAGACTATGAAATCCAAGGCCCTTATATTTGCATAGCATGCCAGCTGTGACCAGCTTGCTCTCTGACTTAAACTCTTCCTTTTGTGTACCAGCACGGTGGGCTCCGGACACTCTGGTTTCTCTTCCGCTCCTGGAACACAGTGAGGCTACGTAGCTGCAGGGCAACAGATTGATGCACGGCCGCCCTCCTGCACATGGTGGCTGCTTGCCGTCTAGCCTACATGTCTGCTCTTCAGGAGCACCTTCTCGCGACATCTGGTGTGCTCAACCGCATTCTCTTATTTCCCTGTATGGCACCTGCTACCCGTTGACTTTCTCATGTTGCATATCTGCTCATTTTGAATCATCCGTTGCCAGAAATTAAGCCATCAGAATATATACATGCAGAGGAAATCCCTGTTTCCATGTAGCTCTGATTGACCCTGTGGGCAGTGCACAGTGGCCACTCTGCAAATATTTCTGCAATGAATAAACAGTGAGTTTCCAGACCAGGAGGTGAGACCTGAAATTGTTGACTTGTTCCTACATTTTCTCTATAAGACAAACACCAGTAGTTTCTGGAGACTCCGTTGGCTTTGAAAGAAAAGGGTGTATATCTTCCTTCCATTATGAACAGAGTCCTTCCTGCAATGAGTCTGAATTTGTATTCTGCTCATGCTTGCTCTGCTTCTATTGACTCTAGGTGAAAGTAAATAAAGACAGATATGTTGGCAGAAAAGAGAAGGATGCATTTGCAGAAAAGAGGAACTCCAGAGGGTCAATTCTTTCCCATTAGGCAGTCAATTATTGGGAGCAGGCTGCATTCGTCCAGGGTCTAACAGAGTGTGCTGTGCAGAAACAATCAGGGCCAGGGGCCAGACTGCCATCAGAGTCTCTGTTTTGAGCCACTTAGGAAAAGCATTGCAAAAAAAAAAGAGAGAGAAAAAGAAAAGAAAAGAAAAGGAAAGGAAAGGAAAGGAAAGAAAAGAAAAGAAAAACCACACCACACAGGCATCAATAATTTTGTACCATTTTAGGTGAGTTCCACCATGGTGGGTTTTAAAAGTAGAAACTGCAAAATGCACCCATTATAAATGGCTGAATAAAATTCTTGCAAGATGCGTGGATTCATATGTGGTGTGAATGTCGACAGCATATTTAAAAAAAATTAAATGGTGCTCCTTTTTCAGGGGTAGATGTGCCATCTTGCAAGTATGTTTAATGCAAAGACATACAGTTAAAAATACAGGGAAAATTAGAATTTTAAAGCAGCCAGTGTTTTTATGCCCGGTGTCTTTATGCATATAAAATTATATATTCATATATATAACACATAATTTACATACTGCCAAAGAAAGACGCACGCTCGCAAACACAGACAAAAGAGAAAACACCATCTAGAGACAATCAGACTTCTTTCTACTCTCCAGAAAGAAACAAACACATTAGATACATTACTTGCTTTAAAAAAAAAAAGAAAATGAAACAAACAAAAAAGAGAACAAATTCACCAAAGAAAATGCCGTAATTTGGGAGGAAATTAGCTTCGTGTCAGAAAAAGGGATCAAATCGGAAGATCCAGGACATCTGAATTTTGACTGTTTTTGCTCTAAGACAAGGAGACATTAGAATGTAAAAATCACTTGATGACTGCGTCCAGTAGGACCTGTTATATATTGTATATCGCTGGAATGAAGTACACCTTCCTTGATTAATAAGACCCATGATTTCTGTAGGTGAAATAACTAAGCACATGGTCTACATATTCTACAATGGAGCTCTAATCAATTGCACATGGTCCGTAAGTAATCGGCACCACGTGATTTTGAGTAAACGTCTTTTGATACCACGCTGTCCTGGTCATTTGCCATACTGTGAAGCTTTCTGATTGTACAGTTTCTGGTTGTTCTGAGAAAGCCTTTTCGATCTCAGTGATGTGTGTTTATCGCTAATGCTATAAGCACACAACAGGGTCAACATCCATATAATCGAATAGGGGGCACAGGGATTGCATTTTGCTCTGTACTTCAAACATGCCTGGCTGCGATCCCGATTGCCCCACAGGCACACCACGCAATCTCTCCTAAGGGAGCTCCCCGAGGACCTCCCAATCTAAAGAGCATTCCATGTCTTGACCTTCCTACAGCCTGCTTGTCCTCTAACCAACTTCTCCTCAAGCACCGCGATGCCTTAGCGGCATGATATTCATCTCCTGTCACGTCTTCTACCTCTATTCTTTTGGATTTGGTACCATTTATGCTCCCCTCTTCCTCCTAACAGCACACGTTGGAATTCAGCCTCTCACGGTTTTATGTTCTGTTACGAGGTAGATGTTCCTCCAGGAAAAATTCAGTCCTGGAGCTATGATGCTGAAAGGCAGCCAAACCTGTATCTCTGATAAACCTTCCTTCTTTGAACCTGGATCCATGGATGCACTGTCTAGTAGACTTTCCTTTGCCACCTGGATAACTCAAAGCCGGTTCCACATGCATCCACATAGCCTCACTTCACTTTTCTTCTTCCACGGGTCATGTGTGAGCTTATACTGAGTCTCCACTCGCTGACAATGAACAAATAATACCGCATCCTCAGGAAGTCAATGCATGCATCTGTTAGAGTCTCCTGGCAGGTCTCCTTAGGAATCTCTCTCGAATCTTCCATCACAACACGTCTTAGTTCACCATTATTCCTGAAGACCCCTGAAATTGTTCTCCTACTGGTTTCCAGACTCTGTCTTTGAAGCTCATCACAAAGAAGTGAATGTGATGAACTGCTTGAGAATATGTGGTATTGTCCAGTGCCCCTGAGGAAAAAAAAAACAAAACTATATTATTTTACATGGCCTTTGTGTGACTCTGCCCCTTTCCATTTGCCATAGTCTCGATGTGTGTGTTCATTTCTTATTTGTGGCTGTGACAAATTACCACAAACTTCGTGGCTTAGGACAATACACGTTCATTATCTCACAGGGATGCAGTTCAGAAATTGGGCACTAGTCTCACTGGGCTAGTATCAAGGAGTCCACAAAACCTTATTTCTTCATGGGGATGTGAAACAAGAATCTATTTTCCTGCCTACTGAAGCATCTAGAAGCCATCCCCCTTCCTTGGCTCATGTCCCTGCCTTTCATCTTCAAAGGCAGCCATGGCTGGCCATGTTTTTCTCAAATGACATCTCAAGGACTCTTTACCCCTGTCCCTGATAATTTAGGGTAATCTTTCCATCCCAAGGTCAGTGGATCAACAAACCGAATTCCAAGTGTAACAAAGCTGCCCATTATTCTTTAACATAACACACCCCCCACTTCCAGAGATTAATTTGTGCACATCAGTGGGACCCACCCCTGATGGTCTTCACTCCCATAAAAACAAACTACTAACAGTTGGCCACTACGCTCCAGTCAAGTTGGAAGGCTCACATCTGTTTTCTTTTACGGTGACATATTCACACATCTTATAATTATCACTAATTCTGGTTCATTCTTGAGATTCCATTCAAGAGGTCAACTCTTGAATTTCCCCTCTCTGATTGATTAGTTCTCTCTGACCACAAGCTCTCTTGTGATCCCATTTGGGGGAATCCTGAGGAAAATTTCTGATAATGTTCCCAAGGCGCCTGACAACAGCTAACTCACTTTCCTTCTTTTCAGAGATGATAAGACCAACAAACTATGTGACTGTCATTCTCTAGCTAAGACAATAGTGAAGGTGCAGAAGGGAGAACATGTAATGTATGTGAAACTCACTTGGAAAGCATTTTTGCTACAGAGAGGGTGGAAACCTTGCCCCTCAATGTCCCCAAGAAAGTAAGACAGTTGTAAATGGATACAAGCATGGCCCAGTAGGACTTCCCAGATGAAAGTGGTATATGGCCTAAGAACACCTTGCTCCTGGTATATTAAATTACTTGACATCTACAAAGGGCTACCCTTTTTTTGTCTGCCTCATGACATACAAACACCTGAGTTTTGGGTCCCAGAATGACCTGAAAATTTAAATTGCTTTTCTGTAAATAAAATACCTAAGAACAAAGTTAGCCAAGGAGGTGAAGGACCCATACAGTCTGAAAACCGTAAGACGTTGATGAAACAAATTGAAGACAATTCAGACAGATGGAAAGCTGGTGGATTAGAAGAACCCTGTAAAAATGTCCATACCAACCAAAGTACTCGACAGATTCAATGTATTTCCTATCAAAATACCAACCAAAGTACTCGACAGATTCAATGTATTTCCTATCAAAATACTAATAGCATTCTTCACAGAACTAGAACAAATAATCCTTAAATGTGTGTGGAGCCAAAGAAAATCCCAAATAGCGAAAACAATCTTGAAAAAGAACGAAGCTGGAGCTATCACAACCCCAAATTCAAGATATACTAGAAAGCTACAGTAATCAAAACAGTATGGTACTGGCATAACACAGATCAATGGAACAGAACAGAGAGTCCAGAAATCATCCCATGCTGATATGGTCAACTAACCTTTGACCGAGGTAACAAGAACAAAGAAAAGACCATCTCTTCAACAAATGATATCAGGAAAACTAGACAGTTACATGCAAAAGGAAGAAACTGGACCACTTTCTCACACCATACACAAAAACGAACTCAAGATGGATGAAAGACCTAAATGTAAGACCTAAAAAACTATAGAAATCCTAAAAGAGAACATAGGTAGTAATTTCTCTGACATCGGTAGTAGCAACATTTCCCTAAATAGTTCTCCTGAGGCAAGGGAAACAAAACCAAAAATAAACTATTGGGATTGCATGAAAAAAAATAAAAAAGCTTTTGACAGCAAAAGAAGCCATCAACCAAATGGAAAGACAACCTACTGAATAGGAAAAGATATTTGCAAATGAAATATCCCACAAGGGATTAAGATCCAAAATATATCTAGAATTCAGACAAGTCAACATTAAAAAGAAACAGCAAATAATTCAATCAAAAATGGGCACAGAGCCTAATAGACATTTTTCCGAGGAAGACATCCAGATGGCCAAGAGACACTTGAGAAAATGCTCAACAATACTCATTCATTAGGAAAATTCAAATAAAAACCACAATGAGGTATAATTATATACCAGTTAGAACAGCTACAATCAAAAAGACAAGAAATAAGAAATGTTGGTAAGGACGAGGACAAAAAGGTGCCCTCGTACATTGTTGGAGGAAATGCAAAATGGTGCAGACACTGTGGGAAACAGCATGGAGGTTCCTCAAAAAACTGAAAACAGAAATACCATATGATCAATAATGGTATTTGCTCAAAGAAAACAAAAGCACTAATTTGAAAAGACATATGCACCCCTATGTTTAGGGCAGCACTAGTTACAATAACCAAGATATGGAAGTAGCCCAAGTGTCCACCCACAGACGACTGGACAAAGAAAAAGAGGTATACGTCCACAGCGGAACATTACTCAGCCACGAAAAAGAGTAATTTCTTTCCATTTGTGACAATACGAGTGCAACTAAAGAGTATTATGTTAGGAGAAACAAGTCACCTAGAGGACAAATGCCATATGATTTCACCTATACGTGGAATCTAAAAAGAAAAACAAAAAGCAAGAGGCAGAAACAGACCCATAAATACAGAGAAGTGATGGGTGCATGAGGAGAGGGGGACGGGGATGGGGAAAATCGATAAAGGGAATGAGACCCGTAGGGTTCCCGTGAGGAAGGAATACGTCATGGGGATGAAAGGCAGGACATAGGGAATGTTGCCAATGGTACTATAATAGTGTTGTATGGGGACAGGTGGTACCTACAGGTCTGGGGAGCATAAGCCAGGACACACTGTTTACTCCTGAAACAAATGTGACATTGCGACTAAACTCTACTTCAGTAGACCAAGTCATTTAACTAAATACCCTTCTTCAGTCGTAAGGGGAAAGTGCCCGGGTCTGCTCGATATTGGTGACACTACTTCACAGTCTAATTGATGTGCTGTTTCAAACCTGATGCCACTACATAAATATAAAAGCAAGTCTGGGAGAACATGGGGGAAAGGCCCTATTTTAGCAGATTCTAAAAGTAAACATTTAGTTGACTAGATTCATGTTAATATGTTCAGAACTGTCTTTCCTAAAATGTTTTTTATTAAAGATTTTATTTATTTATTCATGAGAGACAGAGAGAGAGAGAGAGAGAGAGAGAGACATGGGCAGAAGGAGAAGCAGGCTCCATGCAGGGAGCCCGATGTGGGACTTGATCCCGGGACTCCAGGATCACGCCTTTGGCTGAAGGCAGACGCTCGACCACTGAGTCACCCAGGCGTCCCTCAGAATCGTCTCTTGAACACATACGGTTTTGGTCAGTGTTTGGTGATCTGTTACATCCCCCCAAAACTGAAGTTTTTACTTCATAGTAGGCATAGAAGTATTTCCCAAAAGAAGGAAGAAAGGCTGAAAAGAAATAGATATATCCAACGTAATGAAAAAAGAAGGAATCTGACCCAGTCCTATTAGGGTGACACCAGAAAAATGGATTTTGAAAATGCACTGTTTTAAAATAGGAGAGCAATTGGATTAACACAGTGGTTGTCAACTGGGGGCAATGCTGTTCGTGCGTCCAGGTCATTTGGCATCGTCTGGGGATAATTTTTCACTGTCACATCTGGGGAACAGGGGAGGGCTACTGGCATCTGGGGACTGGAGACCAGCGATGCTGCTCAACCTCCTACAGTGCGTGCAGGACAGTTCCCATCACAGAGAACTACCTGTTTCCAAGTGTAGGGTCAAGACTGGGAAACCCTGGGATAAGGACACACTTTTCGTGAAGACTGAAACGTTTTCTCTGGTGATTTACGGCTTAAAATACATGTTTGAGGTATCGTTTGGCTTTATCCAAACACCCTGAGGTGCTCTGTTACAGTGTAGCTGTGTTCGTCTTGGGGAACCACTGTCAATTAGCGTATTTACAGACTGGGAATGAATGTATCACACTGCTCCCTGTGAGTTGATTTTTTATTTTATCATTGTAGCTAATTTAACAAAATATCAGACATACCGAGTGTCTATGTATAAATGAGTAGTTTCCGGTAAGAAATGGAGTAAATGTTTCATGTGCCAGTAATAAGTGTGCTAAATGTCTCCTGTGAGCCATAAATGGAAAAATCTTGAGGCTGTGTGTTCTACGATTGATTTTTAAGCATGTTTTTTAAACCACCCCTTCCTACATTCAGCCTAGTAAAAATCATTGTGAAAGAGAACCAGATTGTATTAGACAGCTGTCAGCGTCAGAGGCAATCCTCATCCTGGCTAAACTGACTTTCATTCATTTCAAAACCAGCAAATGAGGGGGAACCTTTAGGACCCCACGTGAATGTGAATGAAGTGCAAGCACCGTGAATTATGCGATTGCTTCTCTTTGCTACGTGTCAATGTCACCACACCACGTTCCGCCTTTAGCCTTGAGATCCCCTCCTTTTTCCTAGTCCCAGATGAAACGAACGCCCCTAACCTGACTGGCTGGTGATGGCAGAGGGTTTCAGTGCTGCCTGCGTGTCTTCCTTTCCTCTGGTTTTGTGTATCTAAGTGTCTCCAGGCAGATGTGAGTCACGGCGACAGTCTCTGCCTCCAATCCTCACCTCATCACACAGACGGGACCGTCCGGATTCTCGCTTTTCTTTGGAGCAACGCCAACCAAGAATTCACTGTGGATATTTAACAAGCAACTATCGAAAAACAGAGATTTCCTTTTTCCTTCATAAAATAATATTCACGCATCTCAATGTGTCTAACGTGAGAATAATAGTTATTTGTCTTTTTTTTTTTAATTTCTTACTTTTCTCTATTTTTTTTTTTCAAGTGACAAAACCCATCACAGATATGCAGAGGTTTGGTGTATGTTGCTTTGGGTCTACATAAAGGAATTCAAACAAGCTCCTGATTTAAGGAAAGCTAATGCTGATTTTCCTTATTTGGATGGATGTGAAATTTAGGCCAATTTTGTCTTCATTGTTTGTATTGTTTTGTTATTCTACGTCTAAGAAATATACCAAAAAATAAATGGATCAAAATAATTTCATCAATGACGAAAAACCGACTCTTGGAAGCAATACATGCGTGTTATTTCTCAATCGGTGCTCAAATTACAGCCAAAGAGAATTCACATTAATGACGATTTGGAGAGGGTGCTAGTAACATGTATTTAAGGTTTTATGCTAAATTGAGCTCACTGGAAAGGAGGTCATCCTTCTAATTTTCTTTAATTTCATTACATGCCACTCCATACCTACTAGAATATTAAAGAAAATGGGGATCATTTTGTATGCAACGTAATGTCATAAACATATACATCAAAAAGTAATTAATTAGGCAAGCTTTGTACCAGTGCTTGGGGTAAGTGAAGACATGAAAAAAGTGAGGAAGACGGAGTTCTGACTCAGGGGAGCATCCAGTCTTGGGGAGGGCACCTATGCCCCCCAGAACCGAACACGCGGTCACGTTTCCAAAAATGCACTTTGCTTTGTGCGTTAGAAGAGCAAGTAAGATGACCAAGGAGCTTGGGAAGGCTTCTCTGAGGAAGAAAAATTATAGGCTAGACCGCATGGGGCAAACTTAAAATTAACTTTATAGTCAAGCGGAAGAAAGAATGCTTCCGGAAAAGGAGCAGCCTGTGTAAAGGGTCATGTTGTTGTGAAGTCAGATTGTATAATCAGGGAATGATAAGAAGTGCATTTTGTAATGAAAATGCAAATCTACATTTGCAAGTGTACATTCACTCATACGTTAAAAGATTTTGCAAAATACCGGTGCTTAAGGTTTTCTCTCGTGTAGACAAACTCTGAAGTGCGGTCTTAGTATCAATTTAAGGTAATTGGAACAAGACAAATTACAGGGAGCTTAGTGCTGCTTTACAAATTTATGTCCTCGGGCATTAGTGAATTTTGTGCAGTGTAGTCAGATTATTTACTAAGTGAGTAAACAACGTGATTAGATGCCACAAAACCCTCGAATAAAAATCATGACATTTATTGCTGATAAGAAATATTAAGAAAAATTACTTAGATGTTTGGGATCTGTTTATCTCATGTTACGAGTTAGTTATAAAATTGGTGCCTTTGCTTTTACAGTTTATGAATAGCATAAGGAAAAAAAAAAACAAGAGATTTGCCACTGTTTTCGTTCGTAAGAAAACAGTGGCAAATCGAATCAAGTAGTGATGTTTATCAATACATAAGAAGCGTAAGCCAGCAGGCTCTGCAAACGGGAAATATGAATACGGAAAAAACAAAGTGAACATGTTGCTTCATCAACTATGTGGCGAACGGATCTACCTAAAGTTAGAACCACTTCAGTTCTGAACATTATTAATTCAAGGATTGGTATAAAAAGGACTTCTTTAATTACACTAACAGCAAACAGATGTGGATCAGTTATAGCAAAATACCCTTTATTAAAATACAATATTAGAGGGGCCAAGAAACAAAAAATAAAAAATACAAAGGGCTATTCCTCAAAAGGTCTTTTAACACAAGACTCTTATCTAAAAATATTAATTTCGAGTGTCTGGGTGGCTCCGTCTGTTAAGCGTCTACCTTCGGCTCAGGTCATGATTTCAGGGTCCTGGGATCGAGCCGCACAAGAGTCAGGATCCCTGCTCAGCAGAAAGTCTGCTTCTCCGTCTCCGTCTGCTCCTGCTCATGTTCTCACTCACTCATTCTCACTTATGTGAGAATAAATAAATAAAATCTTCTAGAAAATAAAAAAATATTAATTTCAAGGGAAATATCATTGCTCTATTTGACGCCATTTTCTTGTCATTTATAATGCTAACAGACCTACCTGAGTGAGTGAACAGTCCTTTTTTGTTTTTGTTTTTGTTTTTTTTTTTTTTCACGGAACTTACATATAAAGGTTTTTCATTCCTTACCTTACACACATACCTCTGGCATGCATAATAAAGGAATTTGCTTGCTCATTGATAGAGTTCTAGATTTTATTTCGAATCCAAAAGTGTGCCTGACGTTAATTGTTGAAGAAAGCATCAATTTTACACAGAATATGAGAAAAACTAGGCATCCATGAAAAAACTGGCTAAATAATAGCCCAGATTATGGATCAGAATTTTCAAGATAGTCAGTGGCACTATACTGTGGCTACATCCAGACACGTGTATAGATACACATGTAGATACGTACACAGATACATACGTCTACACGCGTCTCAGAAGATCAGGAAAACTTGGTATGCAGATGCCAAGCCATCAGAGCCACGGTGAGCCATACTAATAAGACATGATAAATCTGGAAAAGAATCAAGTTCCTCTTTACGCTGCTCTGTGACTCAGACTTGAAATAATCTAAACATAGCCGTTACCTCTCTTAAGGCGATGACTTTCAAAGGGACACTGAAACAGAGATGCAAGCGTCTCGAGCAAATTCAATTTTCGACTTCTTCATTTTCGTGCTTTGAGATGGAAATTCTTACGCAAATAACTAATAGAGGTTATTAAGTCCCACTCAATGGATTGACTGCCATGGCAATGTCGTTTTTCTCTGGGATGCTCTGGGTGGGGGGTGAGAAGCTTAAAGAGGCGTTTATGGCCCTCCCGCTGCTATCCTGATTGGAGCTGTAATTAGTAGAGAATCCAGATTGATAAATATTCAAAATGGGCCGCACACACTTTGGTTCTTCCGGGCGCACCCAATTCTGAGTCTTTCAATGTCAAACTTTTGCTTTTCCTCACTGGGTTTGAGATTTCTTTTTTCTTTCTTTCTTTTTTTTTTTTTGAACTTAGTTTGGTCTTAGGGTCTGTTGGTGTCTTTGAATGTCAAACTTTTGCTTTTCCTCACTGGGTTTGAGATTTCTTTTTTCTTTCTTTCTTTTTTTTTTTTTTGAACTTAGTTTGGTCTTAGGGTCTGTTGGTGTCTTTGAATGTCAAACTTTTGCTTTTCCTCACTGGGTTTGAGATTTCCTTTTTTTTTTTTTTTTTGAACTTAGTTTGGTCTTAGGGTCTGTTGGTGTCATCGTGGTGTCACTGTGGCCGACAGTTGGGCGAGGTCTGACAGGTCGCTCTGTAAACTTGTGTTGGATTTCACGTGGCAAGGAACGTTCAAAACTTGTTAATATCCAAGTGACAATCACCCCGTATTTAGATGTAAGTCATTGTGGGTACGAATAAATTGGAATGTTTATGGGAAGCAATAGGCTGGATATTCCATCCTTCCTCTGGGCATTTTTTTAGTCCATTTTATCATGATTGTAGCCTGACCTAAAGACTCATTCTTGATATCTCCGTATCGGGACCCCAGCACATTCATTTCTCAGTGCAGATCCATGTCAAGTCTTCCTGTTTCAAGGAACTCAAACACCCCTCACTCATACAGGGAATCACTCACGTGTCTTGGAAATTTGGTTTCATGGCCTGTGAACACATCCCCATAATATGAACAGGGAACCTGCCAGTTCCTCAATCCTCACCCTCCCCACCATCCCCCAACTCATTCTCCCTGGTAGCTGGACATATTCTTCAATTCTGCACCTGCCTGCTGAATCCTAAATTCAGTTCTATCACAAGGCCCACTATTTGACAAGTCATCGTCACAATTAAGGATCGTGCAATTTAACACTTCGTCACAATTAAGGATCGTGCACTTTAACACTTCGGCGGCTAGAATATAGTACGGACGTGATAAATACTGGCAATCGCTTTACGACGCAATTTTGTTGAAGCTCCCAATTAATATTCATTAATTCCTGGTATTACTCACATAATCTGTTCTCATATAATGACTCAGTAGAAACCCTTTACATATAAAATATTTCAGAAGGTGCTTAGGAATTTAGGGAATATTTTTAAAAAATGCTTTCTTTATATCCAGCCTTGAAGACCCACTGCCTCGTCTATCCTGTGCCATTGTCGTATTGATGACTCAAGGTTTCTGGCTGAATGAGTGAGTAAATGCAGGATTTATGTCCCGAGGTGAGACAGAGCCTTACGGAGAGACTTTTCACCGCACGAAGATGTTCTGAGTGCTTCAGGACATGTGCTACCTTCCACATCCTGCTCTCCCTTGTATATCGTTTTAACACTGCAGGGAGGGCAAGAAATTTAATCTTTTTTTTTTAAGATTTTATTTTACTTATTTTTTTATAAATTTGTTTTTTATTGGTGTTCAATTTGCCAACATATAGAATAACACCCAGTGCTCATTCCATTTTTTTTTTAAAGAATTTATTTATTCATTCATGAGAGACACAGAGAGGCAGAGACACAGGCAGAGGCAGAAGCAGGCTCCCTGTGGGGAGCACAATGCAGGACTCAATCCCGGGTCTCCAGGATCAGGCCCTGGGCTGAAGGCAGACGCTAAACCACTGAGCCACTGGGGCTGCCCTAATCTTAATGTTAAAAAAAAAAAAAAAAAAAAAGGAAAAAAACAATAAAAGCCGTTTGGAAGAGGACAAAGTGCCCTGGGTTCTTCCCCACCAGAATGTGAATGAGCATGTGCAGACAGGAGGGAAGGGTCCCCAGCCGCTGCCCTGCGCCTGGGCCGACAAGCGTGAACCCAGCAGACCTAATGGTGCTATCGTCACGTTGCTTCTTGGCTGCCACGGGGGAGCGTGGATTCCAGCTGCACTCCTGCCAGTCCCTGACTAATCTGGCTGCTTCTCGGGACCCAAGCTCTTTGTACACGCCATGTGGGTTGTGTTCCACCCCGACTTTCCTCGTGGGCGTCTGCTATTTTGGTAGGTGCCAGACAGAGGGTGCTATGTGACCGGCCCCCAGGAAAATCTTTGCGCACGGATGCCTAAGGAGCCTCCGTGATGGGCAACATCGTGCATGTGCGGCCAAAATCAGATGCTGGAGGAGGTGAGCACGTCCACGGAGAAGAGCCCGGAAAGCTCGCTCCTGGTTCTGGGGCCTAAGTGACGTGAGCGCGCTCCTGGGTGAGTTCTAGGAAGCGTGCACACCAAAGGGAGCTGGTCCCACAGACGAGAGTGCTTGCGGCAAACAAGGAGATGGCGGAGAGTGACCTCCCAAGCTGTGACTCCCTGAGCGGGGGTGACTGGCTTGCTGTTACACAGGGGCAGGCTGAACATATGTGGCAAGGGGAGCTTTGTCGTCAGAACACCTGCCGGGAAGTGCGTCCTCTGTTGTGTTCATGAGGCGTGTGCGCCTCTCGCCTCTCCGGGCAGAGACCTGACCTTCCAGGGAAGCAGCCGTGGAGCAGGGGCGGGACAAGGGGCAGGCTCTGAGCACCCGTGGAAGCCGCATGGGGTCTTGGGCTCAGTCACCTTGACAAAGGGATGGAAGGGGGGGGAGGCTGGCTTACTCTTGAATCAGCGCTGGGAGTTTTGCCACGGATTTATGGTCTGGGTTGTGGGGAAGCCACGTCCCGGCCTGGCACAGACTGTGGGTTTCTGCACTGCCTTTGTTCCCTGAAAATCCCTCCATTGCTGATGTTTCGGCCTTTCTCTGTGATTTTGACACCTCGTAGGAAGTCCTGTGACAGGTGTGCGGAGAGCCAGCAGGGAGACCTCAGGGAAAATAGCGGGGAGCCTAAAGTGCCTTCTCTTTCTGGGGACCCCTCACTCTCTCTGTTTATAATTTCCTCTGGATTTCACCCCACGCCTCTTTCCCTTTGTTCATTTGGCTTTGCATCCTTTTGCTGTGATAAAGCAGAGCTCTGAAGTGGACTCAATGCTGATTTCTCCAAGTGAATCAGCCAAGCTGGGTCTGGTCTGGGGCAGATCCCTGACACAAGCCCCCTCTGAAATGGGAACACATATTTGCAGGAGATGAAACCTCTCCCTAGTACACCACAGGGTTTAACATACAAAGCTTGACCATTAACTCAACTTCCAGTAAACTGTACCCAGAAAGTTCTGATCAAGCTGAAGTACCATTTTCCTACAGTGCAAATTTGTTTTTTTTTTTAGTCCCATATTTGTTTTATAGGTGCATGGAATGATGTCTAATTCCTAACTGATGGGCATACTTTTTGTATATACCCCTTAACATCAAATGCATTATTTTTGTCAAAGTCTTAGTATCTTGGGGCACCTACATGGCTCAGTGATTGAGCATCTGCCTTCGATTCAGGTTGGGATCCAGGGGCCTGGGAGTCCTGGTATCAAGTCCCTCATCGAGCTCTCCACAGGGAGCTGGTTCTCCCCCTACCTGCATCTTAATCCCAGAACCCCGGGATCACATCCTGAGTGGAAGGCAGACGCTCAACCGCTGAGCCATACAGGCATCCCAATAAATAAAATCTTAAAAAAAAAACACACACACAAAAACAAATTCTTCATGTCTTTACTGGTTTTCTTTAAATTACTGATATATTTTTTAAAGATTTTATTTACTTATGCATGAGAGGCACACACACACACACAGAGAGAGAGAGAGAGAGAGAGAGGCAGAGACACAGGCAGAGGGAGAAGCAGGCTCCATGCAGGGAGCCCGATGTGGGACTCGATCCCAGGACTCCAGGATCACACCCTAGGCCAAAGGCAGCGCTAAACTGCTGAGCCACCCATGGATCCCTAAATTACTGATATTAAATTACAAAAACGGTACTTTGGATTTTCTCATGTCTTGTTATTCATTTTGCAAACTGCTCTTTCATATACATTGAAGGTCCTTTACTGTGAGATGGTTTAGTTCACAGGCTGACAGTTTCTAAGAAAAGACACCCTCACGTCCAGAGGCTGCCCACGGTTCCTTGACATACAGGCTTCCCATGGGGGGTGCCACCTTCCATGGCAGCTTGCCTCTACAAAGTTCGGGGAGGAGACCCAGGTTCCCGGAGAGATACGCACCCATAATCATTCACGTGCGGTCATGTGCAAGCTATCCTCTCCTCCTAGCCACCCTTCCTACAGTCTGTTGATTACAATCAGGACAGCAGTTGGAGTAGACGGCCAACGAGGGGGGATGACGTAGGCATGCATCTCAGGAGGTGACAATCATAGCTGAGGGGCGTGCGGTGGGTAGCGCAGATTGTAAACGCACGACCCTGCGTAACAAATATGGCTTGGGGGATCCCTGGGTGGCGCAGCGGTTTGGCGCCTGCCTTTGGCCCAAGGCGCGATCCTGGAGACCCGGGATCGAATCCCACGTCGGGCTCCTGGTGCATGGAGCTTCTCCTCTGCTTCTCCCTCTGCCTGTGTCTCTGCCTCTCTCTCTCTCTCTCTCTCTGTATGTGACTATCATAAATAAATAAAAATTAAAAAAAAATATGGCTTGGATCACTAGTAGTGAGTTGGCTCGGTGTAGAAATCATGTAATCGCAATGACGATTTTGCACAATGAATGACAGTTACCGCAGTCACAGAAATTAAAAAAAAACAAACAAACGTGAGAAACAAGTACTAAAAATGCATGTTGGACAAAAGTGAAAACTTAACTTCACTCACCTCATTGTTTCATTGGAGGACAAGACCTACAAAGCCTTCAGCTTTTGGCGTGCATAAAAACACAGGACAGTCGTTTCCTGGAATGATCTTGTCATTTTTACCCCCTTCCACCAAAATCAACAGTATTCTTTTACTTATTTTCTATTCCCATCTGAGAAGTCGTCCCTCTAAGGAAGATACTGCACCCTGGAGCATTGTCCAGCGTCCAGATTCCCAACACCTGTAATATGCGTCATGGTGTTATCTATGCTTTGAGAATTAAAACAGAAACAGCACTGTTTCAATCTAGGTCACAAACAGCAAAACTGTAAAGTATTGATTAACACAATAGATTGAATCAAAAGTAGGGTTTAATGAGTCAAAAAAATTCAAACAACCCATTTGAAAGCTAATTACAGTGCCCAAAGCCTCCTTTAGGCCTCTTTCATTAAATCCATGTTTTGCTTTATGATGGAAAAATAAAGGGCCCTTGAGGCTTTCTTTGTAAAGTAATTATTTCTAAAGGGAAAAACTTCAACAACATTTCAGTGACATGATTTGAATATCACACGCATGCTTTCGGCCTCTTTTTCTTTTCCTTTGACATTTTTGTAATATCACATGAAAGAAAAATGGATGTATCAGAATAGTGGAAATAATTACTCTCAATCATCAAAAAAGAAATCTGCTGATGACAGTTCTGTCGGAAGTAGTAATCAACCCCTCTTTCTAGGGATCATCAGGATATGTGTGTAAAAACTTGCCGCCTCCCTCTTGGGCGATGCACAGAGTCAGCCTGACCAAGAATCCGATACTTACGTATTGTCTGAAATTCTTCATGGGTGAGAGAGAAAGAGAAGGGAGGTATTTTATGGTTTGGAGAAACTGGGATCCAACCAACAATCTTTCCTAAATATGTGATAATCCTACCTTAGCAAGGGTTCTGTGGTTAATAGGAAGTAGACTTGAAAACTCTATGTAGCCAGTTGCCTTGTCTTTTAATGGGGAACAGTTCTAGGATATAACAGGTGTCGGCAATGACCAACAATTCCTAAGATGATCTCTAAATGTGGTGTTGCATTCATTCCTCTGTCTCTCTGTAGAGGACACGTTCTATCCAAAGATTTTACCGACAAATTATATCCTCTATGACCAAGGCACTCTGCAACAAATCTTCTTAACTAGCCAGACTTAGGTGCCCAGAATCTCCATTCTCCATATAATTGGGAATCCAGGTAGCAGTGGTCCATTCCATTTCCATGCTTCACTATGGGCAAGAACGTGGAGCTCTCCCAAGCACAGAGCTGTATGTATGGGAATGGTCAAACAGGTGCACAGCATAGTCCTGCTCTTACTGCACTGTGGTGTAGACACTGGGTATAGATATATAGGCTCAGACATCAAATGTGCTCCAAGATACTTTGTTAAAGCAGGATGGTAAGGTGCCAGGTAGTAAATACAGTGGGAAGAGATCATAGTGGGATTATAGAGGTGAGACTGAAGGAAGGACTCGTATTTTTCTTGCTTAACTGTGTTATAAGGAGACTGAAGGAGGAGCTTTATTTCTCTTGCCTAAATTAGTCATAAACAGAATACTGTTTGGTATTGGTTTTAAATATAGAAGCATGCTGGGAAAGTGGGTTCCAGTGTGGAATAGTGTCCAGTGTCTTCAGGTAGCCAGTGGGTAACAAAGACGACTAGATTCATGGAACACAAAACTAAGCCAGGAGGTGCACGCTTCTTCAAAACAGCATGATTAGATTATCCCTAAAAGAGGAATACACAAAATGTCCATGAGACGACTTAAAAAACAAAAAAAAACAAAACAGAAAAAAACACCCGCTCTAACAATAACCTGGAATATCATAACCTGAGTGAGAAGACATGATCATGAGATATCAACATGGAGATGGAATTATCTGATGGGAATTTCAAAGCAACAAACGTAACAAGTCCTCAGCACGTGATGACGCTCTGCCAACAAATTAAGAAAAAAGAAAATCTGAGCCAAAAAGTCAGAAGAAGTTAAAATGTAAATTACAGAAACATAAAACACA
This sequence comes from Canis lupus familiaris, assembly GCF_011100685.1. Classification (NCBI taxonomy): domain Eukaryota; kingdom Metazoa; phylum Chordata; class Mammalia; order Carnivora; family Canidae; genus Canis; species Canis lupus. Next base: position 3,067,117 of record NC_049260.1, read on the forward strand.
ATGCCCGAAGTAAGTGAAGGTAAGATGCTCCGTAAAGACTTTGCCAGATTTACAAAAGCCAACACATTCATCATCATCACACTTGCCAAGTAGGAAAAGATAAAGGGCATCCTTTGAGCACATGATATACTAAGGAATTCTCATCTACACAAAGGAAGGAAGAGCAGTGAAACTCATAACCGGGTGGATTTAAAGACTTCTTTCTTGACATCTGACTGTCCTTCATTGATAACAGACATCTAAAAGCACAGGTAACAATGTGTTGTGGGCTTGTCACATGTAGAAGTAATTTTTACAACAGCAACCAGAGCAGGAGAGAAGTGGCGTGATACCACTGTCACCTTCCCTAGTACACAAAAGTGATACAGCATCACGTAAAGAAGGCAGGTTTAAATTCAACCATTGAATCATCACATTAAATGTGAGCAACCTACATACCTCAATAAAAAGGCAGATATTGAATTAAAAAAAAAAAAAGCACAACCCGAGTCTATGCTTCCTAAAGAAACCGTGTGAGGTATAAAAGCTCAAACAGGTATAAGAAAGGAAACGGATAACCCTGATGATGTTAGTCAAAGGAAATATATAATAGATAAATGAATGTCAAAGTAAATTTTATAGCAAAGAATAGTCGCAAAGATAAAGAAGGTCATTTGACAATGACAGAGGGTCCTTTCCTCCACTGGACATACCAATCCTCAAAATCCACACACTCATAGAGCATCGAAACACACGAAGAAAAGCCTGAGTGAACTTTATGGAGAATAGACAAATTCACAACTATATCAGAGCTTTTACTACTCCTCTATCAATCTCTGATAGAACAAGTAGACAGGAGGCCAGGAAAAATTTGAGAGAAATTGGAGAATTTGGAGAAAACAAAAATTTGAGAGAATTTGGAGAAAACAAAATGGCAGGAGGCACATAATACACCCAAGAGTTAACTCACAGTCGCAGAATCTAGAAGAACTCAAGAGCGTTTGAGGACGCAGACCATATCCTGGCCCTTAAGTATTCAATTTGTAAATAGGATGTTCTCAGGCCATATGGAAGAATTTTGAAGTAATGAAGAGATAGTTATCTGGAAAATCCAAAACCATTTGAGAGCAATATCCTAAACATCTTACATATCAAAGAAAAGACAGCACAATTTTTTTTTGTGTTTATTTTGAACTAAGTGAGTGTCAGTAGGACAAGTCATACAAACGTATGAGAAGTATCTATAGCGGTTGTTAGTGCAAAGAGTTTGGCTCCAAATTCCTGTATTAGAAAACAAAACAAAAAAAGTCTCAAATCAATGACCTCAGCTTACAATGTAAAAATAAGAGGCATTGGCGAGGATGTGGAGAAAAAGGAACCCTTGTGCAATGTCAGTGGGAATGCAAACCGCTGCAGACACTGTGGAGAACAGTAAGGAGGTTCCTGAAAAAGTTAAAAATAGGGCTACCCTATGATCCAGTAGTGATATTTACTCAAAGTTATGAAAACAAGTAGTTTGAAAGGATATATACACCCCGATTTTTATAGCAGTGTCATCAATAAGAGCAAATGATGGAAGTAGTCCAAGTGTCAGTTGATAGATGAAGGAAGAAGGTTTATGGGGTGTGTGTGTGTACACACACATACATGGCGTGTGTGTACACCATGGACGATGATCATACGATGATGATGATGGTATTATTATTCAGCCTTAGAAAAGAATGAAATCATGCCATTTGCAGCAACATGAATGGAGCTAAGCTTAGTGAAGTAAGTCAGGGAAATACAACTATCGGATGATTTCACCCATATGCAGAATTTAACAAAACAAAGAAGAAAAAGAGAGAGAGGCACATCAAGAAATAAACTTTTTTTTTTTTTTTTAATATAGGAGGCTGCATGCCCAGCGTGGGGCCCAGCGTGGGGCCCAGTGTGGGGCTTGAACACATGACCCTGAGATCAACACCTGAGCTGAGATCAAGACGTAGATGCTTACCCAACTGAGCCACCCAGGTGCCCCCAGACTCAACTCTAGAGAGTCAACTAATGGTAACCAGACAGGAGGCAGAGAGATGGGTTAAACAGGTAATGGGAATGGAGTGTGCTTGCCGTGATGAGTACCCGGTGATGTTTGGAAATGGTGAATCACTACACCGTACACCTAAGACTAATACAACGCTTAACTATACTGGAATTAACATTTTAATAATGTAATAACAAAAATAAGAAAATAAGGAAAGGAAACTAAGCCAAGGAAACAAAAAAAGATGAGAGTAGAATGTGATTAAAATAAAGACACAGAAAAAAAAAAACCACACAGACACAAGAGAGACAACAAACCCCTACTTGGTTCTCAGATAATAGTCAATAAAATTGATAGACTTCTAATGACAGGTACTTAACATATTAAGACAATAAATGTTACAAATGGAGTGATGATATCACTAAAAATACTAGATACTTTAAGCATGATAAAAGAAAATTATCTGAGAAAATTATCTTATCTTATCTGAGAAAATTCAGTCTTTCACTATGAAATATGTCAATGAAAGGTCCTGAGACACGCTCTGTCTGCAAAGCACACGTACACACACACATGTTGTTGACATGTATATGGTACTAGATTCACTTGGATGATATCTTGAAATAATTCTGCATTTATGAAAAGGGCTGTGTTTCTGTAGCGCTTTCCTCCCTAACTGAGCTTTGTTGGTCTATCTTCGGTGTCGAGTATGTTTAATCGTACTGAGTAGATTGTAAACACTCCCCCTTTTCTCCGTTCCCGGAACAATGTGCGTAGCATTAGTATTTTTTTAATCTCGTAAATGCTTAAAACGGTTCTGCAGTGAAGTCACCTGGACCTGGGGATTTCTTGGTGGAAATGCTTTAAAAAAAAAATCAATTTATTCAATAAATACGTGGCTACTACGACCTGAGTGAACTCTGCGACTTTCAGGAAATGTGTACATTTAATCTAAACTACAGAATCATTTCTCTGATACTTGTCCTTAATTTCCCTTATCATCCATTTAATGCCTGCGGATCTGGAGGGATAAAACCACTTTCATTTCTGATATTGACAAATGGATTCGAGTTGGGCAAACGGTTTGGTTAAAGGTTTACGAATTGCATCGTCGTCCTCAAAGGACCATCTTTGGTTTCACTGGTATCGTATGTTCAACGGTTTCATCTGTTTTATGCTTCATGGTTTCTGTCTTCTTACTATTCTCCTTCCCCTACTTACACTCGGTTGGTTTTCTAGATTCTTCAAGTGGAAGATTAAATCACTGATATGACATTATTTTCTCGGTAGTAAGTGTTTGTCGTAGAAATATTCATATAAATGCTCTTTGATTGCAACCTACATATTTTTTTTCATAGTGAAACTGAATATTTTTACCCAGTTTAACTGAGGTAGAATAAGTATATAACAACTAGAAATGTATTATGTGTACAACATGGTACTTTGGACGTATGTATACACTCGCCTTACCACCACCACAATCTGGGTAACAATCATATTTAGCCTGATTCACCATGAATATATTTTCATTCACCAAATGCTCTAATTTCTCTGTTATTTCTTTATTGACACATGTATTACTTAGAAGCCCACTGCTTATTTTTCAAATATTTGTAATATTCAGGTACTGTGATCAGTTGTTAATTTCACTGGCACCAGAGAACATGTATGATTTAAACTCTTTTAGATCTATCGAAACTTGACTTATGACCCATATATGCTCTATCTGAATAAACGTCCAGTGTTGCAAATAAGAGGAATATCTGATCTGATGTTGAGTGTTCTACAAAAGTCAATAGCGTTCTTCACGTCTTTACTCTTATTGATTTTCTGTATGCTTGTTTTATTAAAAGTGAAGAGCTATTTCGAAAACTGACTACAATTACGAATTTGTGGATTCTTGTTCTCACGTAATTTTTTGCTTCCCGTATTTCAAAGCTGTGCTGTTAAGTCCATATATGTTCTCTCAAAGTTACCAACATGCCACCGATAATCAATGGCCTTTATCTCTTTCATCCATCCTTGCTCCAGATCCGGCTCAGTCTACAATTAATAAAGCATTCCAGCTTTAACTTGGTATTTTCCAGTACATACCTTCCCCCCCGTCCATTATTTTAGTCTCTATTTTTTTAAAGTGTTTTTGTAGGCAGCTCAGAGTTGGACCTCCTTGCTTTTTTCTTAATTTTATTTATTTTAATCTCTTTGCCTTTAAACTGAGGTATTTAGATAATTTATATTTGCTTACCGATGTGCAGGTTTTAAACATGACTTTCTATACATCTTGCTATTTGTCTTCTCTATCTCAACTGTTCTTTATTACTTTTTTTTTTTTGCCTACTTTTATGTTTTTTTCTCCCGCTTCATGATCTGTAACTTTTTCTTCCTTCAGAATTTTCATTAGTGTTCCCATTATACCATTGTCCCAGTCCACTGGCAGGTGTCATTACACCACACCACATGCAAGGATCTGATGTTATACTTTCAAACTTCGCACTAGTGGTGTCGTACTGTTTACTTCCACAGGACATAATGAAGCACAGAATAGTTGGTGTTTACTCTGCTTTAAGCTGTCAACTATCTTTTTCCAGGGTTTTAGGAAATGCACATTCTTTTACACATATGATCATAGGCATCGTTTCCAACACGCTTCATTCCTTTGTATACATGCGGATTCCCATTATGTGCAATTGTTCTGCGGCTGGTAAGAATCCTTTTACGTTTCCTACCGTATGGGTCTACTGGTGAGGACTGTTTCAGCTGATGTGTCTGAACAAGTCTGTATTTCAAGTGTATTTTCGAAGGTGTTTTCACTCCGTCGGCAATCTGAGGATGAATGGGGCGTTCAGTTCTTGAAAGATGGAACTCTGCTATGACCTGGCTTCTGCTATTTCTGATGAGAATGGCGTGGCCAGTCTTATGTTTGCTCCTCTATATCGCTTTCCACCGGCTCCCTTTGAAAGGATCTCTATTCCTACCTTATGATCATTGGATTATAACGCATCTTGCTTTCATTTCCCTCAATTTTCTTCCATGCCATCCTCACTGCACACATTGTTTTGGTACAGAGTCATAGTCTTCATAAAAATTGGGGGTGGGGAGAATGGCATTATTTAAATATTTTCCCTCTGGAATTCCAGTGACAAGCATATTATTCCACCTCGTGTCTTGTGAAAGTTCACTGGATCCCTGTTTTCTTTTTCACCAGCCTTTGTAATCTTGGTATTTCATTTTGCATATTTTTTTAAAGTGCACTTTTCTTTTGTAATATCCATCTCTTGTTCATTCCTCTGATACCATCTTTCTTTATCGCAGAGATTATATCTTTTGACTCTAGAAGATTCATTTTGCTTTCACATTTCCTTGACTCTCTCTCTCTGATGCTGGCACTGTAAGTCGATGAGGTATATTTGTAAAGGACCGTTTAATGCCCCCATCTACTAATTCTATCATCTATGTTTGTTCTCAGTCCATTTATCTTTTTTACAATTTTGTTTCCTTCATGTTGGTCATATTTTTCTGTTCCTTCACACGTGAGAAGTAGCTCATTAGATACCAGTCCTTGTAAATGGTCCCAATGCAGACTATGTTTGCATATGCACTTGAGCTTTGCTCTGGAATACTCTCATGCAACTTGGAAAAGTCTGTTTCCTTCAAGTCTTGCTTTTAAGCATCACTGGGAGGAAGCAGAAACTGAAGTCTAAGGCCAGATTACTAAGGCAATACTCTTTTGAACATGTTCTAATTTTCTCGCCTATTTTTTAATGTGGGAAAATACACATAAAACATACCACGCTCACAATGGTTCAGTGTACACTTCAGTGGTATTAAGTACGCCCTATGCCTTTCCCTTCTGATCTGCAAGACTTGCTCTCTCTTTACCAACATACTTTCTCACATGCCATTTAATTTGTGTATTATTTCTGCCATCTGTTGCCTGCGTCATGACGCAGAAAGTTAAAATCTGCGATGGTGGGCAATTTGGGTTACATTCAAGCCAGGGTGCATTTATCTCAAGCCTGTGGGTGTTCCATAATCATTTTGTGAATCAGTCTTTTTGTTCAATAGCTAAAAACAACAATAAAAATTTTACTTGTTTCTTCTTTTTTAGCTTTTGTTTCTTCTTTTAAAAACCATTGCTTAATGGTAAGACCTTATTAGGAGCTGAGAATGTTTTTGTTTTGTTTTTAAAGATTTTATGTATTTATTCATGAGAGACATGCAGAGAGAGGCAGAGACATAGGCAGAGGAAGAAGCAGGCTCCATGCAGGGAGCCCGACGTAGGACTCGATCCCAGGACCCCAGGGTCACGTCCTGAGCCGGAGGCAGACACTCAACCACAGAGCCACTCAGGCATCCCATGGGAGCTGAAAATGTTTTTTTTTTTGTTTGTTTGTTTTTTTGTTTTTTGTTTTTTTTTTGCTGAGAATGTTTTGAACCACACCTAGGTACTTGTATGTGACCATGTCCACCCCATCAGTTGACAGAAATTTTGTGTAAAAGATAGTTATCTTTCTATAGCATGTCTCTTTTATTTTTCCCCCAAATATCTATACTTTAAAGTGACATGCATACATATCCTTTATATTATCTGAAAATTCTATAGTAATTGCAGAAATTGGTGACAATGATTTCACACAGCATAAAAAAAGATACATAATAATTGCTTTATAATTACAAAGCAGTAAATGCCATCACTTCTACTTGCAGATAGGAGATGAAATTGCATCAAAAAAATACATGTGTACATATATGAATATATTAACAGTTCACTTTCAGCAAACAAAAAAGAATACAAGTTGTGTTTCTTTCCTGATTATTGAGAGGATGTTGTTACCATGGAAAACTGGGAATATATACAGTAAACATCTATGTAATTTAAAAACAGTAATGTATTTCAGAGAACTATTTTAACAAAAATATTTTCCTAAATAGAATGAAAATCTCTACCTGGAGGAAAAATATTGACTTGCATCAATATTTTTGTTAAAGAGTAGTTTGGGTTTCTTTTTTTTCTTTTTTTTTTTTTTTTTCTTAAGTATGTTACATACCCAACGTGCAGCTGACAACGGGGCTTGAACTCATGACTCTGAGATCATGACCCAGGCCGAAACCAACAGTCATATACTCAAGCAACTGAGTCCCCTCCCCTCCCCGAAGCAAAACAGTAATTTTGACTGAAATAATTTCATTATCTTATATGAAGCCACAGTTTCATATTTAACACTACAGTAGATATTTTGCAATTATGTTGCGTTTTTATTGTTGAAAATAACGTTTTAGTTTATACTCCATCAAGGTCAATAAAACACATCAACCAAATAAAATAAAAGTCACCCTAAGAGTTAAGCAAAATGGACATATTTTTGCAGAGATGGTGGTTTGATTACATTTCCAGTGAAAAATAAAAGAGAATCATGTATCAGAACCATTCAGAGTTCTAAAAACTTCGTTTGATTAATGCTAGCTTATGTCTTTTTCCTCCCATAGAAAAATATGTAGGCAAGCCATGTCCTTGAGAATCCCTGGCATTTCATCTGTATTCTGTTCACTAAAACTTCAAGATGTGCTTCCAAAATTTAAAGCCTGTCAACAAGGTTATGATTGTAGAAAATGGAAAATAAATATTTTCAAAAATGTTCCAAAACTTGCTACTATGCATAGAGGGGCTCAGGAAAACATATAATTTAGTCAAAATACGAAATAAAGATAACTACCTTTGACATGCATGTTTCAGCATGGATATAATTAATACATTTTAAGAATCAACAACAACAGAAAAACAGATCAGTTTAAACTATGGTTAAAAAATACATTTGCCTAAGGGCAAAACACAAAGTAAAATGTGAACCAATTTTGATTTTACCTGAAATGAATTGCAGGCCATAACAGCACTAATTTCCCTACACCTGCTGTCTATCCTTAAGCACAGATGAAATGCTGCATGGACTTAAAACCTTAGTGACTACAGCAAACTTGAAGCAAACTATTCTAAGAGATGTCCTTCAACTCTGGCAATGACAGTTGTCCTATAGCAGGTGCCTCTATCCCAAGAAAGTCTCACCGAAAGTCAAAAATAAAGCAGTATTCAAGACAGAGCTTGGCGAATGCTTAGATACACTATGTATTTTATCTACCTTTCTGCATTTCACAATTTAGGTTATTTGGGCAAAGTAGAAATGTACACTTCTCAGGGCAATTTGAGTAACATTCATTTCTACCAATTTGGGTTTATAGCTTTTTCGAAATTGCACTAAAATAACGTGAGCCAAACTATCAAACAACATTCTTTCAAGGAGTACTTAATGACTTTAAAGAAGTTGGTGAGATTCAGAAATAGGAAGCCCACGTTTCAGCAGACTCTCTTCTAGGACATGGCATGGAGATTAGCAAGCAAATGAACAGGGAGATTTCAGCCAGGTATTCCTTTGAAAACAACCTCCTTCCCAACGGATGAGCATCCCTGCCCTTGAGCTACCATTTGGATGTGACACCCATCGGAATTTTGCAGCACAACGAGACCAAGCAGACTCACAAGATTGCACAGCAAGGGCTGGGACAAGACTCCTAGCTCAGATGAATGAATGACTGAGCAAAGTTCCTGGACTCTGAAACCCTAATGGTAGCCAGGCTCAAGATGAGTCAGCCAGAAAGAAGCACAGAGAAGACAATGAACAGTACCAGCCAGAGACATGAATTCAGGAGAGTCGCAGGGCAAGTATGTAGTTCCCAAATGGACAAAGGGTGATGCTGCAGACAAGAGGGGCTCAACATGACACCCAAAGAACCATTGCTCCCCTATCTCCATAAGTCCAATGATATCCCTCCTCCACATCTTAGGGAGAGAAACAGAGGAAGAAGGCTGAAAGTCAAGATTTATTTTTTTATGATTTATTAATTTGAGAGAGAGACAGAAAGCAAGGGGGAGATGCAGACGGAGATGAAGAGGGAGAGAACTAGACTCCCCCACTGAGCTTGAGCCCAACACAGAGCTCGATCTCACAACCCTGAGATCATGACCTGAGCATCGACTGAGCCACCCAGGAGCCCCGAGAGTCAAGATTTCTAAGAAACTCTACCCAATAATGGATTCAAATTATGTAATTAGAGGTAAGATTTCAAACCATGTCAAAGAGGTCATTGATTTTATTACCCCTACTAATGCGCAGGTTGGGACTTGAAGGGCAGATTTGTTCCAGGCTAAACAAATTCCTTTTTCTCTACCCATCCAAGTGATCCTGTAACTGAAGTCTGAGATTATATTGTGTAGCAGAGTATATATCGAAAGCGGTCACACACATGTGGAGTCCTACATCCATAAGTAATGTCTAACCTTTCCCCATATTCTATTTTGATGTGGGAACTCTCCTGAGAACAAGGGAGCCATGGATGCTTGACTGTAGAAGAGCTGCTTTGTCACCAGGGGGAAGAAGGACCACCAGAAGGTTGGGCTTGGTGGGATAATTCAAAGGTCACGGCTTCATTCAGAAGAGGTGACCTGGGATCCCTGGGTGGCGCAGCGGTTTGGCGCCTGCCTTTGGCCCGGGGCACGATCCTGGAGACCCGGGATCGAATCCCACGTCGGGCTCCCGGTGCATGGAGCCTGCTTCTCCCTCTGCCTGTGTCTCTGCCTCTCTGTCTCTCTCTGTGTGACTATCATGAATAAATAAAATCTTTAAAAAAAAAAAAAAAAAGAAGAGGTGACCTTCCTCATTAACTGGGGCTGGTCACAACTGAGTAAAGATACAGCCCTGCTTCTCATGATGTATGAGAAGTTTATGTAACAACTAACTTCATTTCACAGAACCTTCAGCCCCAGAGGGGATTCATTTGTTAAAGTATCTGTATCGGACAGAGCAGACTAATTAGATTGTTCTCGCTGGCATTGATGAAGCACCCAGTGTGGGCACCTGATGAAGCTTACTGGTAGAAATAGGAGTCGCACCTAAATAAGAGATAGGGAGCCTGGTTATTTCCCATTATGAGGTCACAGTCGACCCAGAAGAACCAAATCTAGCCACCGACAGATCGAAGACATGAAGGCTTCCCATCCTCTCACTGTCCTAGAATCCCAAACACCGCTTTTAGGGAGACACATGTAAATCCATACTTTGAGAATCTGCAGATTATGAAAATGTGTGAAGAGAAACTTGAAGGAGAGGGAAAAATCTATCACAACTTCAAGAATCATTTTAATCCAAGACAGATAGTTTAAAATGCCATGAAACAGTTGTCACTAAAATAAGTAGATAAGGGTTTTATTGCCAGTAAAAGAAGATGTCAAAGATCCTTATATTGGAGAAGAGCAGCTTCAGGTTATGGCTACTGGTTTTCCTACCAATTTTTTTTTTCTTATGTCTACTGTGCCTACAGTTGTGTGTCTCTCCTTCCTCCTAATTTATTAGGATAAAAATCACCAACAGTAAAATGCAAACTCTAAGCATGTGGTTTAATATTCTGATAACTCCATGAGTCTACCACTTCAGACAAGATACTGATCGTGTTCATCACTGGAAAAAAAACAAAAAAAAAAAAAACAAAAAAAACCTTCTTATGGTCTTTCCAAGATGGAAAACCATTGTCCTGTTTTGTATTACCATGATTTTTACTTCTTGTTGAGCTTCCTATTAAGGTAAGTTCAAGACCTAAATACCCACTCCTCTGTGCTGGCTTTGTTCAACCTCACGTCTGTAAGAGCGACCCATCCTGTTCATACATAGGTACCTCATGTTTTGTTTTCTGGTACGTAGAATCCCACTGCGTGAACATACCATTTGCTTATCCATTCTCCCGGTGAGTTTCCTTGAGTTGATTCAATATGCCCTCTTGCATCTACTAAGTCGATTATATAGCTTTCTGTCTCTATTCTGTTAACAGATGAACACAGATTATTTTCCACGTGAAACCCAACGCACGTTTCTGGACAAAACGTACTTGGCAATGACGTCTTATCCTTTCTGTATATTGCTAGATTTGATTTGTAAAGTCGGCACTTGACTCAAGGAAATTCTCCATAGGAGCCTCCTCTTCCATTTGATTATTTAAAGAGAAGGACCCTTTTAATTATAAACAATAGAGTGCAGATTAAACACAATTTGAAAGTTACTTTACAGGAAAGAAAAAGCATTGAGACGCTTATTAAACACGGAGCACATAATTAAGTTATTAACCTATTCTTCCTCCTTAAAAGAGTTAATCTAATTGTCAGTATCTCAAGCACACTACATTTTCTAGGTAAAACTCCCTCATGGCTCACAGCAGAGACAAAGAGCTGGAGCCTTATCTTGAATCTTGAATCTATGATGCTTCCTGTCATGTTCATCTCTACGCCCTTATCTTGAATCTTGGATCTGTGATGCTTTCTGGAATGTTCATCTCTACACCTTTATCTTGAATCTTGATCTATGATGCTTTCTGGCATGTTCATCTCTATGCCTTTATCTTGAATCTTGGATCTGTGATGCTTTCTGGAATGTACATCTCTACACCCTTAACCTGAATATTGATCTATGATGCTTTCTGGCATGTTCATCTCTATGCCTTTACCTTAAATCTTGGATCTATGATGCTTCCTGGCATGTTCATCTCTATGCCTTTATCTTGAATCTTGGATCTATGATGCTTTCTGGCATGTTCGTCTCTATGTCTTTATCTTGAATCTTGATCTATGATGTTTTCTGGCATGTTCATCTCTATGCCTTTATCTTGAATCTTGATCTATGATGCTTTCTGGCATGTTCATCTCTATGCCTTTATCTTGAATCTTGGATCTATGATGCTTTCTGGAATGTACATCTCTACACCCTTAACCTGAATATTGATCTATGATGCTTTCTGGCATGTTTATCTCTATGCCTTTACCTTAAATCTTGGATCTATGATGCTTTCTGGAATGTTCATCTCTATGCCTTTATCTTGAATCTTGGATCTATGATGCTTCTTGGCATGTTCATCTCTATGACTTTATCTTGAATCTTGGATCTATGATGCTTTCTGGAATGTTCATCTCTATGCCTTTATCTTGAATCTTGATCTATGATGCTTTCTGGCATGTTCATCTCTATGCCTTTACCTTAAATCTTGGATCTATGATGCTTTCTGGAATGTACACCTCCACGCCCTTAACTTGAATCTTGATCTATGATGCTTTCTGGCATGTTCATCTCTATGCCTTTACCTTAAATCTTGGATCTATGATGCTTTCTGGAATGTACACCTCCACGCCCTTAACTTGAATCTTGATCTATGATGCTTTCTGGAATGTTCATCTCTATGCCTTTATCTTGAATCTTGATCTATGATGCTTTCTGGCATGTTCATCTCTATGCCTTTATCTTGAATCTTGATCTATGATGCTTTCTGGCATGTTCATCTCTATGCCTTTACCTTAAATCTTGGATCTATGATGCTTTCTGGAATGTACACCTCCACGCCCTTAACTTGAATCTTGATCTATGATGCTTTCTGGCATGTTCATCTCTATGCCTTTATCTTGAATCTTGATCTATGATGCTTTCTGGCATGTTCATCTCTATGCCTTTATCTTGAATCTTGATCTATGATGCTTTCTGGCATGTTCATCTCTATGCCTTTATCTTGAATCTTGGATCTGTGATGCTTTCTGGAATGTATACCTCCACGCCCTTAACTTGAATCTTGATCTATGATGCTTTCTGGAATATTTGTCTCTATGCCTTTATCTTGAATCTTGATCTATGATGCTTTCTGGCATGTTTGTCTCTATGCCTTTATCTTGAATCTTGATCTATGATGCTTTCTGGCATGTTCATCTCTATGCCTTTATCTTGAATATTGGATCTGTGATGCTTTCTGGAATGTACATCTCCACGCCCTTAACTTGAATATTGATCTATGATGCTTTCTGGAATGTTCGTCTCTATGCCTTTATCTTGAATCTTGATATATGAAGCTTTCTGGAATGTTCATCTCTAGGCCTTCAATCCCACTCCCTGGGACTGCTTTATCTGTCATCACAAACCCATTACATCTTAGAGGTACATTTTACTTGGGTTTGCACCTTCACGGTAATCTGTAATTATAAGCTCATGTTACATTATGAGGCTATCGAAGAGCGTAAGCACCCAGAAGTGGGTCTACCCATTTACATTTGATACTTTTCCACTTGAAAATCTTGTCTGAATGTATTTTACGTGGTTGTCCCCATCTCAAACTATCCTAGGCTTGCTTATCAACCATTCTACATTTTTATAAATTCCTTTTTGAAAGCTCTCTGCAGGCAACACGCCCCTGTACATCTCGGAGTAAAACAGGCCTCTGAATCTCGTAACTCTGCCTTCCTGTGTATTTATGCTAAAGTTTACTGCCCAGAATCCTTCACACACATATGATGACTCAAGTGCTGATGTGAAGAACCATAGGTTCTGTCAAACATGAAAATGTACATCTTTGCCATATTATGGCAACGCGTTCAACAGATCATTAACATGCGGTCTGTCTCCCTCTCCCTCTCTCTCACGCACAGAATGATCCTCAAAGAGACTAAGGTATAATGATTCTGCAGAGCAGATCTGAAAAGAGAAACTTCCAAGAATTAGGGAATCAAACTCATATCTAATTATCTCACGCATGGTGCATATAGAATGAAACGCTTCCCAAATCAAAAGAGAAGAGAAAGGTGAACTTGGATGGAATGCATGATATTTTTTTATCACCTTCTTCTACGATGTTGGGTGCAATGTCTTATCTTGTTGGACTTAAATGTTCTAAACAGCAGATGTGGGAGATACAGCATGACGACAGTGAGGCTCAGGGCAGTGATCCTCTCTAGTACCTCTAGCAGGTAAACCAAAATAACACTTGCAGTTTGTTTAAATCTTACAGACTTGGGGCACCTGGGTGGCCGTTCAAGTTCATGTGTATAAGTCCATCAACAGGAGGGGCAATGTCTTTGAGGAAAGTCACACATGACTGCGCCATATCACCAAATCTCAAGCCCATACAAGGAACAATAATGCGTTGCCAAAACACGCAGCGTCTCTCGCCTTCTGAACACTCCCCTCCCATAGTGAAGAACTCACATATAGAGTCATCCTTACTTTTTCCTTCCTGGCTTTAGAACCGACAGGTTTTTAGAAAAATCTAAGGATTCTCTTATCTTGTTGGTTTCCGGGAGGAGATGCTTCTCAGAGTGTGCTGATAATGGAGTCAGATGAAACAGAGGACAAGGTACTCTCCAAAGGTAAAAAAGGAACAAATAACCTGGTAAATTACATAAAGTGAAGCAGTGTGTAGTAACTATGAAGTAAAAACAGGAGGCAGAAAATCTTTCCAGTTGACTTTCAAACTCCTGCCTTCTTAGCATCCGTTTACAGTAATAATTCAAGTCATCCACTATGTATCACAAAATCCTTTCTAGTTACATATTTTTAGCACATCATTCGAGAAAGATGGAAAGAAAGACGATTTTCAAGTTGAGAGAAACTTCCACTGCAAGTTACGCAAAATGCTACAACAGTGCAGTTTGCAAAGGTCAGCTGAAGAAATGAGAGTGGTCAGCACCAAGATATTAATAGAACATGGAATTGTTCTCAAATGCATGCATATGTATAAAGTAAACAGATATATAAAATATATGCATATATATATATTTTTGCACATTAAAAAAATATATTTCCAGAGCACCTGGGTAGCTCAGTGGGTTAAGCATCTGCATTTGGCTCAGGTCATGATCTCTGGGTCCTGGGATCGAGCCCCACATTGGGCTCCCTGCTATGCGGGGAATCTGTTTCTCCCTCTCCCCCTGTCTTCCCCTCCCTCTCTGTCAAAGAAATAAAATCTTTTTTAAAAAAATTCTTTAAAAGATTAAAATATTTCCAAGAATGAGTCACCCAACTCGTGAATTCAAGACAGAGATCGTACACATGATTGAGGAACGGTTAAAATAAAACAAAAACTTCTGTCTCAGGAATGCAAATTCTCAGCCAACTGCTCCACAAGCAACTAAACAGAAAGATCCATTGTTTTGGGGTTTTTTTTTTTTTGGCACAAAATGCAAATATAAATAAGTGTTTTCTCATGACTGGATACTCAGGATGCAGCTTCCAAATGCCATAGACAAGTATTTGGTTTTACGGAAGTGATATCCATGAAATTGAGGTGGTTACACGTTAAGCTTTCATCCCTAACCAGAGATTCACTTTCCCCCCTGGCCCCCACGCTCTTATTAATAAGCTCTTCCTTTTTGTCTGTTTTGTCCTCCTGAGGGGGAGTAAGTTAATGAAGTGATGTTTGGGGGCATTCCTAAAAGTAATCCTCAGAATAAAATCTGCTCATCTAATTCCTAAGGAGGAGCAAAAAGTTACCTTAGTTCTTTTTCATGTCATTGGACTCAATCACGCGTAGCCCCGCTAAAGATTTATCTAGAACATAAATGCAGGTTTATGGGGAAGGCGAAACCTCTCTGAACGCCTTCCAAGTTCAGCCCTTGTGCTTTTACCTAGAGCTCCTCAGACTTGATGTCAGCCACTTTCAACCCTGCAAAATCATGGTTGCTTCAACAGCCACAACCCAAGGGTTGAAGTCCTGGGGACACAGCGATGAGTCATTTCATCTTGTCTTCACTGCCCACACATCAGGGGAATGTGTTTTTTAGGATCTACTGCCACCCTCTCTGTCCCCGATTTCTCAGCACTTTTCCTGGGATGTTATTGCTGGATGCAAATACATATTTTTTTAAGATTTGATTGATTGATTGATTTGACAGGGAAAGAGAGCAGGAGGGGTCACAGCAGGGGGAAAGAGAAACACAGGCTCTGTGCTGAGCAAGAAGCCCAATGCAGGACTTGATCCCAGGACCCCGGGATCATGACCTGAGCCGAAGGCAGACACGTAATCAACTGAGCCACCCAGGTGCCCCAAATGCATATTTTTATTAGCCAAGGAACACATTTTTTATTTCATTAGAAGAGTTGAATGTTAACAAAGATTTCCATACCAGCAACAGATTTAAAATGCATAATTTTAAAAAGAAACTGTGTCTGTCAATTTTTCAAAAGTTGTAATTTGCATTAGCATCAACTGTGTAGCTAGCTATATATGATATATGCATATGAACCTATATATCATATGTGTGTGCTTGGGTAAACACATTATGTGTGTATGTGAGTACACGCGTACATATGTGAGTGTATAAAATACAGCTAACAAATGAGATAAAATAATTAAAGAAAAATATGGTATCGTACTGCACAATATTAAAAATCTATGCATGATTGCAGCCAGGAGCGCCTGGCTGGCTCATTCAGTACAGTGTACGACTCTTGATCTCAGGTTTGTGAGGTGGAGCCCCATGTTGGATACAGAGATGACTTAAAAATTTAAAAAAGATCTTTAAAAATCTATATATGTCAATAAACAGCACAATGCACGTATAAGACTCTTCAGCATTAGTATCTTTATAAATTCCACATTCCTCACTGGTTTCTTTGCAAATCTAGAGAACAAGTGGTCTCGAGACGATGAAGATGTGGACTCTTTGTCCGTTGCATGATTGCAAGCTTGTTGTTTAGGGCTGGCACCTGGACTCTAGATCCACCATGAAACCGTAAAGGAAATGGGAACGTCTCTCTGAGGTAGTCAAGCACCCTCGACTGCTTGTCAAGATCAATGACCAGTTTATCAACTTCCCAGAGACAATGGACTCTTGAGTAAACAATGAGTAACATTAGTGTCGAAAATCTGTGATACTTGAAGGTCTACAACTCTTTCTAGATTTATGACTCCATTGCACCAAAAACAAAACAAAACAAAACAAAAAAAACAATCAAACAAAAAAGGTCCAAAACACTAAAAATTAAAACTATTCCAGTATAAGTCGATGGTCACTTAGGTGTTCATGACTTCCTGACAAATGTGCATTGACATTTTAAGAATTGTGGATTTTATTTAAGTGAGTCTTTAATTCAGTTTTTGGCCGTTGTATTGGCAAAAACGGAATTTAAAAAAAATGACTTAACAATTTCTAGTTAATTCATCACTTGAAAAATGTATTAAATTCCATGATGTCTTATGAATTCAAGTTTGATTAGATAATATAACTCAATTTCCCAGCAAATAGGAGTTAATTTCCTTAAGGAATTATCGCAATATATAAAATAGAGTAGAATTTCAGGATGCCACCTTTTATCTGCGTTAAGATTTCTACTTGTTTGTTAGTGAAAAGAATAATCAGATCTCTCTCTTTCAAGCTTCATAAATATTCAAGCAATGCTATGAACTCTCCCCTTCTTATTTTATTTGTTTACTCTTTATGGATGTCAGCAATGCTGATTTTATGTCCCAGGATTTAACCCGCAGGCTTGTGCATACATCTTTTCTCACAACTCATCGTAGCTAAAACCCTAGGCCACCAGGAGGAGGTTGTGCTACTTTTTTATAGATGAATTCAACGAACATTCTCCTAACGTGTGTATTTTGAGCATTGTTGGCAAAGATCTGGATTTCAAATGCTGACTACACAGTTTTTGGTTCCAGAGCTGCAGAGTGCAACTGAGTACCGTCATGAGGAACAAATTGCGACGTAAAGTTATACAGTGATTTTTA
Source organism: Canis lupus familiaris (assembly GCF_011100685.1). Taxonomy (NCBI): domain Eukaryota; kingdom Metazoa; phylum Chordata; class Mammalia; order Carnivora; family Canidae; genus Canis; species Canis lupus. The sequence continues at coordinate 3,084,698 of NC_049260.1, forward strand.
ATTTGCATGCCCCCGTCACATGCCTTGCTCTGTACACATGAATAGCAATCAAGTCCTTTGCAATGTATCTGTTTATTTGAATATTTAGGGTTCTTCATGAGCTTGCAAAATATTTTCAAGCACATTAAACCTTCATCATCTTCAAGGAGCTAGAGAGCTTGGCCTCTAGCCTTGATCCCTCTAAAGTTTCAAATGGAAGCCCATCACGTACAGAGCATGCAAACAAGTAAGGAATCTGGAAAATGATACAACTTTGCACGAAGGATCCAGAAAGTGGATTCAGAAGAAGCTGGCTAGTTTGGAAATAGGCAAATTTAGTAGGTTTTTGGTGGATTCTGTTGAAATTCCTTCCTGACCCTAACCCACTGCCCAGAAATGTAAGTTAACTACTGACATTATACTATGGAAATCTTAGCGGTTATGTGGTATGGATCAGGCAAAACTGCTGTGCAGATGATTTACCAGAATTTACAAGAGGGAGAGAAGCTTATCCTTGGGGATTTAGTTAGCCTGCACTGGTTCCAAGAAAATTCACTTTTTCGGATGACTTGGCCTAAGACCTGAGTCCACGTCCATGTTCTGAAACACTGGCTTGTGTCAGGTGATGGATTTTTGTTTTTCTGAGATTTCTAGAAATTTCTCCCTGGACTCCAATATAAGTCACCCCTCCTCCACCCAGGTCTCAAAGGCCCTGTTCTTCAGGAACGCCAACAGGTGCACAGTCTGATCGTATCCAAATCCAGTGTCACCGGGAAGTTCTCTTCAATCACCTCAAGTATCCTCTAAAAACTGGCGGCTTTTCTTCCACCAAAGATCACAAGCTACACATTTAACTGTCTCCTTACATCTACGTCTTGCATATTTAACAGATTTATACCTTGCAGAGACAGCAAGAAGCTGGCCTCACGATTTCTCAGTAAGAATTTCTACTGCATTAATATTTATTTTTATAAGTGACAGTTTAGACCAGATTTGCCCATTTTTGTGCCTTTTAAGGATTTGTCGGTATTAATCAAACAAGTTTTTGTTCTGATTTGTGTCTCCTACCCTGTTTCTCCTCTTCTGGTCCCTCTTCCTTTAGAGGATCTTTATATTGGGAATTTCATGCTCCTTATCCATCTCTTTATTTTTCCCCCCTTTTCCCCCTCTAATTTCACTTGCTTTGTTAACACAACAGGTTGAGTCTCTCTGAACTCACTTAGGAGTCCTTCTTTTAGTTACAGACTTTAAAATTGCACCTCTCAATTGATGGAACTGAAAAATGAAATACTGTGTCTTCTAAAGAGTGAAGAAATTAAACTTTCATTATTTGAAACTCTCTTTTTAAATGTTTCTCATATCATTTTGCTTATTTTTCTACATAATGATAATATTTGGAGATATGACAAATAAATCTCTGACCATAGAAACATGGACTACCATAAATTAGTTTCTGGGAAGCTTTACTGTTTTATGATTTTGATGTTTACTGACTGGGATATTAGTGTAATACCAGAATAATAACACAGAGCGAGGTTAAGGTTAGTGAATTATCAAGATGAATGAATAAAGAAAAATCAGTATTTCAGATTATTTATGTTCTCAGGAAGAAAATAAAGTGAAGATTTGCACAAATGAGAATGCTACCTAAATATCTGAAGTTATGAACAGATGAAGATACGGCCAATGACAATCTATAGAACAGAAATATTAAATATCTAATTTTTATAAGAAGCATCTGGGTGAAAAATTTTACATCAAACTTATTTTCTGCATAATATATATGAGATATTTTAAAATGTAAAAAAAATATTGATGCCCAATTTTTAGTTGATTCTCATAAACCACTAACCAGGTATCTTAAGGAAACTCTAATTTGTATTGAAAATGCTTTTCTTTGTGAGTTACAGGTTCACTCAAAAGAAGAAACACCACACATGCATACACATAAAAATATAATGAATCAAAAATTTTAAATAAGGAATAAGAGGTCTTTTCTAGTAATCAGGATTTTTCTAGTTCAAATTTATAAACTGTCTATAAGCAAACCAAAGAACTTGATTCGATTTGAGGAAAATGTATGTAATTGACCATTTTCAAAACCATTCTAAATACAGCAATTCCCCCCAAAATATTTCAGAGCAATGAGTAGAATCCGTTTTGCCAAATCCCAACAAAAGCTAGGGGAACTTGTTCGGGTAAAGCAGCAGGGTGTGGTAAAAACAGATGCAGTGGGGTGGGGGCACCTGGGTGGTGCAATCAGGTGAGTGAACAACTGTTGATTTCAGGTCAGGTCGGGATCTCAGGGTCGTAGGATCAAGTCACATGTTGGGTACTGCGCTCAATGGGGAGTCTGCTTGGGATTCCCTCTCTCTTGCTGGTGGTTGCTCTCCCTCTGTCTCTCCCCACCATGCATCCCAACTCTTGCTAAAATAAATAAATCTTAAAAAAAAATAGAGGCAGTGGTGTCTCTGAGAAATGCTGATTAATTAAAGAAACGAATACACACAGTTTGGCACCACTGGGAAGTCCCTTTACTTTCTGAAGCTGTCAAGCCATGGTCCTCTGTCCATGATGATTATAACCATGGCACGGGTTTTCAGGAGTCTCTATAAAGGGTTAATTGATTTGCACATGTGGAGTTTGTAAGCACTGGCTTAGCGAGCTTTCAGTGCCCCTATTTGAGGAATTTTCATCCGATTTCTAAAGACATTAGTTTGTCTTCTTTCATCTCCACAACCTTATTTCAAGATCGCTGGCCTGACCTTCCTTTATCAGTCATTGTGTAGATCGCTCACTATGCTTAACCATACATGGTTGATGAACGTTAGCGTGGGATTGCTTTCTGTGGAAGCCTCCCCGCACACAACGTGTCATGCTTTTATCAGAAATGAAAGCTCGAGAAAAAAAGAAAGAAAGAAAAAAATGAAAGCTCGTCCTGGATTGACTGCCTGTGGAGACCATCCTTGGTATGGGCACTGCACCTTGTGGGCGTGCATTAGCAAGATCACAATGTGTAAACATCAAAAGCACAGTTTACCGAAGTAACAGGCTCCCCAGTTGACATTAGGGGAACTCATGGTGGAGCCCCAGCAGGCCCGCACACAGTCACAGACACACAATGCTGTGTGGTCACCAGAACTTGGGCGCCACCTCTCATATTCCCAGATGTCAGGAGATCCCCAAATCCTCAAGACACATGGAAACACAAATGCAGAGAAAAGTCCACGGTGCCGGTACCTTGGATTAACCACTTAATCCCACAGGTGAAACATGGCAAACAAACGCGACGCGTTCCTCTACTACTACCACCAGTGTAGACGCCACTTGAAATCACATCCAGGAATACGCTTGGCCAAGCAGGAGTCTGATCCACCACTCAGAACCAATACACTCCATCATTTGAGCGTAACATCTGATGACGAGCCTGAAGGTGTCCGGACATTCAAGGGGTAGCAACAGAGATAAAGAAAAACTGACGCTTACCTGTGTCACTTGGTGGCGTTGAAAGCAGCCGCTACCAATCCATGGACATGCTCCCTTCTTGTCCCTTTCTCTGCTCAGCTGTTCCCTGCATGTCCTATGGCTACCACTCGCCCAAATCATAGTCATTAGCCTACCAACAGGCTTCAGGATTTAAAAAAATACTACTTGAAAATGCTTGGTAGGCTCCAAGACCACAAACAGCTGCTGACTCATGTCCTGATTCCCTCCGTGAATCTGCGTGAGGGAGGATCAAAGCTTCATCTGCTTGGGTTGAGTCCTTGTGTTGCCCTTGGTTACACTTACCCCAGGTGATGTGTCACTGCTTCACGTATTCAGATGTCATAATTCTCCAGTGACTCTCCCATTGATGACTTCAGCCTGGGCCATATGCCAGACTTCCGGGGTCAACGTGGCCAACTTCCCACCCGCATGGGAAGGAAGAGAGGCAGCTGAATGAAGTAGACATCACAGTGGTCAAAATCACTGGTTGGTGGTGGGACAGGTGAGGAATTCAGGCTGTGGTATGGAGTCGAAGGGGAAGATTTGGTGGTGAGGTGGGCATTCGTGACAATTAACAGGCTGCTCAGGAGTTGTTGTTGATGGCCTTTTTCTGTTTGTTTCATTTTGGTTTTGATGGTCTTGAAGAAGGGATTGCTACTTGGGCAAGATGGTGGCCGTGGACCTCATAGGAAGGAGTGAGATTCAGGGTGTATTTGGATGGTCGACCTACAGCGATGAGTGGAGAAGCAGGATAAGGAACGTAAACTCTCGTTTTGATGCGGGAACATGGTACATAATGAGGCCACCGTACGGGATGGAAAAGTGTAGAAAAAAAAAGCTTGGGGTTTGGTATGTTTTGTTCAATACAGCTACTTGAGGGCCCTGTAGCGTTGGACCACTTAAAGCCTAATGTGCTAGAAATGACTTTTATTTTTTTTTTATTTTTTATTTTTTTAGAAATGACTTTTAAAAAGTCAAATAAAAAGGATGGAGGGAAGGAGGAGGAATGATTGAATTGTATGTTTTATGGATATTCCTGCTTCTCCCATTTCCTCCCGTTCCATCCTCAAAGCAGAATCTTGAGCCTTCTAGGACACAAACCAACCATTAGGGTAACGATTTTCTCAACTAGCACAGGGAGTGATAATTTAGAAAATGGGAGAGTTTGCGGGACACCTGGGTGGCTCAGTGGGTTAAGCGTGTGCCTTGGGCTCAGGTCATAATCTCAGGGGTCCTGGGATGTAGCCCTATGTCAGGCTCCGCGCTCAGCGGGAAATTGCTCTCCCTCTGTCCCCACCCCGCCACTTGTGTGCACTTTCTCTCTGGAAGGAAGGATGTAAAATGGGAGGGTGCGCCCTTTGACTTTGATAAATGTGACTCCTGCACACGTGTCCCACAACCTGCTGTTGGGCCTTTACGGTCCCCCCCCCCCAATTCCATCTTCGATGAAGTTTCCTTGTTTCCTGAATTTTATTCTTACGGGTTTCAGAAGTGACGGTGCACCCCAATTCCGTCTTCGATGGAGTTTCCTTGTTTTCTGTTTTTTACTCTTACAGGTTTCAGAAATGATGGTAAGTAAGGTAAATGTGAGTTTGCTCCTGCAGCTAACTCTCAGTCTTTTAAACACTTAACTGTCCCGGCCTTTAAAGAGAAATTTATAGCCTTTTTGGAGTGTGAATTATTTTCCATTCATGTTTCCTTAACTCCGTAGATAAGAATAAAGAAGCACATTTCAAGTTAAATCCTAAGGCTCATCTGTTACCGCACGTAATAGCATGAAATTAAAATGTTCCCTTCCTCTTCTATTTGGAAATAGCAGGGCTTAATGAATTATTCTGTACATCAAGTATTTTAGTATCACATTTACGGCCTCTCCTGCCGGCCATCCTCGCTCCGAGCAGAAATCATGTTTTGCTCCTGGCCTTCATGGGGAACATTTTCCCATTTGTAACATCAATGGTTTTACTGTGAAACATTACCAAATCAAACTTTACTGGCTCTGTGATTAAAATGACCTTAAGGATCCTAACTGTATAAAGCTTCCGACTTGACTCCAACTAAAACTTGACCAACCTTGAAATTCCACGTTGGCACCCGAAATCATTCTTGGGGAATCTTTTTTTTTTTTTTGCAAAAAAAATTAAGAAATACAAAAATAAAAATACACACTCCCTTTTTACTTTCTAGGGTGAGAAACCGGGATGAATCATTGATGTCACACTGCAGGGCATTTGTGGAGGAGCAGCACAGAGAAGACAACGGAGAAGGTGACCGTCAGAGCTCCTCTTGGAGATAATGCGTGGTCTGGGGGCTGGAATTCGTACAGGAAAGGATGATTGGTGGGTTGAGCTCCCAGAGCAGGGTTGAGGGGTGGAGTGTAGTTCACGGGGGCATGTGCAGGTGCAAATGTTCCAGCACAACAGGAGAGGGATTCAGGTGTAAGTGTCCAGCTTCCAGGACAGGCATGCGGGTGCAAGTGTCCAGCTCCCAGGACAGGCATGCAGGTGCAAGTCCAGCTCCCAGGAGAGCCATGCAGGTGCAAGTGTCCAGCTCCCAGGACAGGCATGCAGGTGCGAGTGTCCAGCTTGCAGAAGAGGCATGCAGGTGCAAGTGTCCGGCTCCCAGGACAGGCATGCAGGTGTAAGCGTCCAGCTCCCAAGACAGGCCTGCAGGTGCAAATCTTCAGCTCCCGGGACAGGCATGCAGGTGCGAATGTCCAGCTCCCAGGACAGGCATGCAGGTGCAAGCATCCAGCTCCCAGGACAGGCATGCAGGTGTAGTGTCCAGCTCCCAAGACAGGCATGCAGGTGCGAGTGTCCAGCTCCCAGGACAGGCCTGCAGGTGTGAATCTTCAGCTCCCAGGACAGGCATGCAGGTGCGAATGTCTAGCTCCCAGGACAGGCATGCAGGTGCAAGCATCCAGCTCCCAGGACAGGCATGCAGGTGTAGTGTCCAGCTCCCAAGACAGGCATGCAGGTGCGAGTGTCCAGCTCCCAGGACAGGCCTGCAGGTGCAGTGTCCAGCTCCCAGGACAGGCCTGCAGATGCAGTGTCTAGCTCCCAGAAGAGGCATGCAGGTGCAAGCATCCAGCTCGCAAAAGAGGTATGCAGGTGTAAGTGTCCAGCACAGCAGGACAGGCCTGCAGGCGTAGTGTCTGGTCCCAGGACAGGCCTGCAGGTGCAGTGTCTAGCTCCCAGAAGAGGCATGCAGGTGCAAGCATCCAGCTCCCAGGATAGGCATGCAGGTGCAAGTGTCCAGCTCCCAGGACAGGCCTGCAGGTGCAAGTGTCCAGCTCCCAGGACAGGCCTGCAGGTGCAAGCATCCAGCTCCCAGGACAGGCATGCAGGTGCAAGTGTCCAGCTCCCAGGAGAGCCATGCAGGTGCAAGTGTCCAGCTCCCAGGACAGGCATGCAGATGTGAGTGTGTAGCTCCCAGGAGAGCCATGGAGGTGCAAGCGTCCAGCTCGCAGAAGAGGTATGCAGGTGCAAGTGTGCAGCTCCCAGGACAGGCCTGCAGGTGCAGTGTCCAGCTCCCAGGACAGGCATGCAGCTGTGCATGGCTCACAGGTGTCCCGAGGACAGGAGAGCTCAGCAGGCCCCCTGCCTGACGCTGTTCCGCCGGGGAAGGTTCCAGAAGCCTGTGTGAAATCAGCGTCCTGGGGGCGCACTGGGCCACCTGGCCGCCGCCAGCTGCCCGTGCTGCGACCCTGGAGCTCGCACAGGTGCACAAGGTACAGAGGATCCCTGCAGGGCTGAGGCAACAGCACGGGGCGGCCCTGCAGCTCGGGTTTCTAGAAGGTTCCGGATGGCAGGGCGTGTCAGCAGCCTGCTCACCTGGCCGCGCCTCTGCGGGTTGGCCGGGATGCGCGCTGTCCTTCCTCCGACGCCGCGAGCGCCGCACCTGGACGCCAGGAGCTCTCAGCTTCCCCCTCCCTGCATCCTGGGCGTCGCTCTGTGCTCCGTCGGGTCCCCAGGTCCCGCGAGAGGCTGCGGAAACACGCGAGAGTCCGCGAGACCACGCGAGAGTCCACGAAACCACGCGAGACTCTGCGAGACCACGCGTGAGTCTGCAAGATCGCAAGCGGGTCTGCAAGATCACGGGCGAGTCTATGAGATCACGCGTGAGTTTGCGAGACCACACTAGTCTGTAAGGTCACGTGAGAGCCTGCGAGGTCACGCGAGACCCAGCTCCTCCCTGCAGCGTGGTCCAGCTCCAGTTCCACCTGTCGGAGCCCCTGGTGATGCTCCACCGGGTGAAACACCTTTCTTAAAGGGGCCGCTGCAGGATTCTTTTATAACCCCATGGATTTTGATTATTTTTTTTTAATTTCAAGATTTTATTTAAACTTCATTTTGTTTACATAGAGTGTGTCATTAGTTTTCAGGGTAGAATTTAGGATTCATCAGTTGCTCATTACATCACGCGCCCTCCTTAATAATGCCCATCACCTGGGTACCCCATCCCCCGACCTCCCTCCCCTCCAACAACCCTCACTTTGTTCTCTCTTCCTTTCTGATTTCCTCTTATTTTAGCTTTCCTTTCCTTCTCCTATGTTCATGTGTTTTATTACATGAATCCCACATATTACTGAAATCCTGTTGGTCTCTCTTCCTTTCTGATTTCCTCTTATTTTAGCTTTCCTTTCCTTCCCCTATGTTCATCTGTTTTGTCACATGAATCCCACATATTATTGAAATCCTATCACTGTCTTTCTCTGATGCATTTCACCAATCCTAATACCTTCTGCTTCCATCCACACTGTTGCAAATGGCAACATGCCATTCTTTTTTGATGGCTGAGTCGTATTCCACTGAGTATAGACACCATATCTATTTTATCCATTTGTCTATGGATGGACATCTGGGCTCTTTCCATAGTTTGGCTATTGTGGACATTCCTGCTGTGAACATTGGGGTGCAGGTGCCCCCGCGAGTCATTATGTTGGTATCCTTGGTATAAATACTACTAGTGCAATTGCTGGGTTTTAGGGTAGCTCTCTTTTTAACGTTTTAAGGCCCCTCCATCCTGTTTTCTAGGGTGGCTGCACCAGCATGCATTCCCACCAACAGTGTAACAGGGTTCCCCTTTCTGCACATCCTCACCAACATCTGTCCTCACCATTTTCTAACAGAGTAAGATATCTCTTATGCAAAAAAGGAAAAAAAAAAAAAGAAAGAAATCTCTTATGCGTGAGAGGATAACAGCCCATGAGAATGTGTGGGGAGCTCTAGTTTTGCAAACACAGCTCAAGAAAATGAATAGGGTCTGCCACGGAGTTCAATGTAGGACAATGGACACAAAATGCCATGTTGCTTCTAAATAGGATTGGTCAGAATTCTTCCATTTATCATCATCATCATCATCATCATCATCAATTTTTGTCCATGTTGTTTTTAAATCCCCCACATAGAAATGATGGAAATAGTTTTCAGAATCTTCGATTGCTCAAAGTCAAATCTATTACCAACAGCTTCACTGAAGCTGAATTCAGGTCGTCATACATGGAAATGCAAACCTGTCTGTGGTGCTCACAGATGTCATCCACCAATTCGTCATTATTCTGTATCTTGGGCATTAAGGGCTGAACATCTCAAGATGGAAACAAGCAACCCCATGACCCGGTGGAGCAGGTGTGGTGCAATGTATTAAAGAGAAATAGTACGTTGGCAGTTATAAGGTCATAATTAGTATAAAAAACAGAAATACACGTATTGTCATAGGAACAGAAATGAAGGAAGGTAGCATTTGCTTGGGCTTATGTGTGAATGTTGACCAGAAGAGGTGATGAAGAACGGCCTGATTCTAAATTATGAGGATGACTCCATCCGCGGGAAAAATAGAGAAAGAACTTTCAAGAAACTGACAACATCTGTTACAAATTCACACCTATGCTAGGTGGTAATGGGCAGACATCAGGAGGCAGTAATTGTTTTTTTTCAGATGAGTCTGCAATGTGCTGATGAGGAAGCATTTCAGGTGCTAATAATTACAAATGTGTTCCTTGATAAACAGAGAAACATGGTCCATTTTCAACAAGGGTGTGGGCATGTGTGCGGCAGGCTATAGCAGATTTAGGCAAATTATTTCACAGAGGTAGAGACATGCATTGGCTGGCTATGATTTTTAGTCTAGGCAAAGGATGACAAAGTTTGGACTAAGCATATATTTAAGGATAAGGAGAGAATAGGTGAGATTAAAGACACACAAATGAGTGAGGCTTGGCAGGTTTGCCACATTACCGAGTAAAAGATATTAGCCAAAACAAGACTTGACAATGACTACAGTCGGCTTTCTGCTGCGTGGAAAAGGAATGAGTTCAAGTACAGAAGCTAGTTTTAGGGGAAGCTGAAAATTTGTTTATGTTGATTGTGAGGTGCCATGAGCCAAGTGAATAGGGTCCAGCACGGAGAAGAGTACTATGATATTGGAATGAAGAAGAGCTGACATTCATGGAGTTCCAGTGTGTTCAGATACCATCGGTATAAGGTAGGAGACGCCATGCTTTTGAAGGTCAGTGCCATGAGGAATAGAAAGATTTGGTAAGATTGTCAACTGTGTAGGTGCCCGTAAAGAGTGAGGAGCAATGAGGACTCTACATAGTCTATATGTATCTTCTTGTTAGTTATCTTTGCTCTTTTTCTAGATTCATTTTCCTATGTTTTTCACTACTACCTTTTATAATATAAATGTACTGACATATCTGTAATCAATATGTAGATATCATTTTTCTATGTTATTTAAAATATACTACATTATATGCCATATGGATGTTCTGTCTAATATAGAGATTATATGTATACATGGTTTCAGTGATGATTTTCTCAGCTTATACAGCCAATTATTTCATATCAGCACTTGTAATCTCCACTTTTTTCTTTTTTCTTTTTTTTTCCTTAATCTTTATTACCTTTTCATATATCATGAATTGGCATCTTCCAGGCTCATACAATTAATAGAAAGTAGAACCTTCAAATAAAACCCTACCTTACTTTGGCATACTATGTCTATAAATTAGTAGGTGTTCAAAAAGTGACAATATTCGCACATTTGTCTGCCAAATGTCTCATTTGACTTCACATTCATTCAACAGATGTTAATTGAACACCTTCTAAGAGTGTTAAATTAATGTAGACTACCACAGTGTGCATTAAGAAAACAAAAATTCTTTCCCTTCCAAAGTCAACTTTTTAGATGGAAGTGGGTGGGCAACATTATTTGTGTTTGAGAATCTGCATCCCCTCCAAGTGTTGACTATTTTCCCTTTCACAAGGAAACTTTATCTTTGGGATCTTTTAATTCCACTCTGATGTTTACTGTTCGCTGGTCTCTCATAAACAAATAAATAAAATCTTTAAAAAAAAAAAAAAGGAAATTTGCAGTAGAAAATGCTTTTCGGTGTACCTCGTTGGCTCACTTGGTAGAGCATGGGACTCTTGATCTCAAGGTTGTAAGTTTGAGCTTCCACATTGGATACAGAAATTACTTAAATATAAAATCTTTTTAAAAAAGAAAATGTGCTTTCCAGTCTTCCAAAACCACCTTAAAATTCACAAACTCCCTCTATTTCCTTAAAAAAAAAAAAAAAAAAAAAAAAAAAAAAAACTATCATCCTAAATGTTACTCTGCTTTAATTTAATACTCCACACACTGGAAGTATTTCTAGGATCTCTCAAAATATAAAATCTGCCGGTTTTCATGGGAGATATCTTGAAGATACATGTAAACGAACAGCTGGTTGTAGTGAAATGCAAGTCCTGGCTGAAGTGAATGGTAATAATCAAGTTTTCATTTGTTACATTCTGAAACTAGCATGTTTAGGTTTTGTGGAAATGGAAAAAAAAAAAAAACAAGCAAAATATTTTGCAAACCCTGATAAGTTTGTCTTAGAGTCCATGCATTAATTTTGTTTCATTTGTGGACACAAGGGTGTCATAGGAAAGAGTTTTTTTACCTGGGCCTGGGAAGAACGCACAAACATACACACAATTAAACAATTCGCATCACAAAAGAGACAGAGTTAGCTCATCTTTGGAACAATATGAAAGCTCAAAGTATGACTTCCGGCAAAGGTTTTGCATTTATTTTTCCATTTTCAGGAATCCTTGAGTGCATGCTTGCCTAGCTTCACTTCATGACCTAGAGAGGTTCTCATCTCTGAGAATAAAGCTACTTGAACTTGAAAGATTCCCAGCAAGTTGCAACTGTTTTGTGCTCAGAGACTTTAAAGTTTACCAAAGGAGGATCTGTGTTAAAGGCTTTTGTTAACTTGTGTCAACTATAGAGACTTAAAAACTAATAACTCTGTTTTATTTCCTGAACTCAGTGTCTCGAGCTCCACAGCATTCTTTAGGTCAGTGATGAGAGTTGGCCTAACTTCAAACATTTCCCTTCCTTCACTTTTTTTCTCAGACATTCAAATGTTTGGTCCACAGTTAGTGCTCCTTTCACCTTTTGATGATTTATTAATGCTTTTGGATTTTGATCTTTTATATGGTCCACACCTCCATCATCCAGTATGTAACTTCTTGCTGGAAAACAGAATGGACCTTCCTCAAAAAAAAAAAAAAAAAAAAAAAAAGTAGATTTCTACTTCTGGGTATTTTACATTGAAAATTTAAAAGCAAACAAAAAGTAAAATTTAAATGCAGCATAGGTACTTTCAGCTTAGGAAAGAACTTGTAAATGACTAGTTCTATTATCTGTGTGATAATAACAAAGCTGCAGAACGTACCAAGATAAGAAAAAACATCACTGTTGGGGAATTTTTTTCTTTCAATTCTATTGATATGATCGACATAGAGTGCTACCTAAGGTCAGCACAGTGACTTAACATTTGTCATGCGATGATTAGCACAATAGGTTAGCATCCATCATCATATAGAAAGAGAAGAAGAAAAATGTTTTTGTCCTTGTGATGAGAAGCTCTTACTTGCTGGTTAAAAACAAGAGCACAGGAGTGGGGAAAAGAGTATCCAACAGCATGTTGTCTGCAAATACATATCATCTAAACTGTGGCTTCAAATTCTCACCCACCAGGAGCATTCAAACGTTCAGCATTTCAAGTCAGAAATTTCATGGCATGAAATCAAAGTTCAAAAATTGAAGGTTGGTTAAATAGTAATACACATGATCATTATGCATACTATATAGCCTAATGCCAGCCATTAAACTATTTTTTTGTCTTCTGCAAGCTTTTAAAAAGAAAGTGAAATCATTCATGAAACTATTTTAAGTAATATATTGAAGAAGTATATGGAAGAAATATATTGAACAAGTTCTCAGTCATTAGGATGTCAGAGGCAGAGATGTATGCATCACTTCTGGCCTTCTACCATGATTATATTCTGTAACATGGGCGTGAAAGAGTTTGATTTTTCTATTAACCTAGAGTGGGAAATCCATAGACTTCCCTATATTTTGGAAATATAGGAAATTTGTGAAAGATATTTTGCAATACACTTTGTACCAAATGTACATTTGTGGATTGAGGAATCATCAGTTATTCCTCAAATATTTTTTATTACTAGACTGTTAATAGTGGCACTATTTGCTTCTCTTGTTCAACCTTTTCCTAGACACAGTCACCATTTTGCAAAGCTGTAAATGCATTTGTGTGTATGTGCTGAATAAAGAAACAAAAAGTTGTTACAAATCCATGGAGATATTTATGGCTCAGAAGATTGGTGCAAAATCTCCTTCTCTTGATTGAATCCAATTAGCTCTGGGATTCAAAATGTGTAATTTAATTACTGAGTTTTCCAGTGGAGAAGTAAGCTTAACATACTTACATTTATTTACGTTCAAATTCAAATGAGCGCAAAATACAATTGAGTCCAACAAATTGAATACAATCAGATTGATAACTTCTGATCAATATGGTGGACTGAAACGATCAGGGAGTTGATTTGCTCTCATTTCAAAGAGCAACAGAGACTGAAAAAAATAAAATAGGTCATCGACTCAATATCAAGGAAGGAAAATCTGTAGTAGTTAGATATTCACAGAACTCCAACCCAAAGCTGTAAAAGTCAGACTCATATAGGTAATGGACAATATATACATTTGCTAACAGGTGAAAGCTTAGACCTCACTATCACATAGGGAGGGAGTTTGGGCCACGTGTCCAAGAGCATGGAGATTTTTAAAAATTATTATTTATTATCATTAGTATTATTTTGCATTGTCTTGAGTTATAAGAGCTTTTCTGTGGAAAGCCATACAAGAAGGGAGACATTTTAAAAGACTTCCATTTGAAAGTATCTGAGAAATACCAAGATGGTGAGGACTACAGAGACCAATAGAGGTTAGCTCATCATCTGGCACCAAATGAACCCTCAGAGCATTATTGATTTGCCAGTGGCAGTTGAAACAAGCATTGGCTGAGAGTCTGAGGACCTGAGCAAAGCCACTGGCACTTTCCCTAGAGGTGAAGGACAGCATGAGAGCATGCCTTGGAGCAGGGATCTGGTAAAAATCCCAACCTTTATTTTGGAACCCTGATGGGCTATGTCAGTGAGTCTTAACAATGGATCAAAACCAGCTTTACATCTGCCTATATGATGCAATTAGGTCAAGAAGGAAAAATAACCCTCTTTGAAGGAAGCTAACACCATCCATTATTTTATTTTTCCATTTTATCTCTCAAAAGACCATTTTATTTCTCAACATCATGTTAACATTGCCAGCATTTTGTCAAAATTACCAGAGGTAAGAGGAAGCAATAACAAATGGCTGAAAGTCAAGATTGAGAGAGAAGAAACAGAATTGCAACAAAATCCAGCTATCACGTCTATCAGAATAGGAGTTATCAATGCCCGTGATTAGTCGATTCAAAAACTTAGGTGCCAAGGAATATCAACAGGGCAACGGAGAGCATAACGTATTAGGTAGAAATTCTAGGATTGAAAACAAAACTAATGGATTGATAAGTAATGAGTTAGAGCAGAAGACAGAATTATTACTGGAAAGAAGCATCCAGAGACAAAATAAACTAAAGAAGAGGAGAGAAAAAAGGATGATTCTATACATAGAGAAATACATATGACATATGGAAATGGGGTGAGGGGAGAATCCGATTGGAAAAGATAATCTTTGAGAATTTGTTAACACTTAACTGAAATCAAACACACATCCGAGAAGCTATATGAACCCCAGGAAGGTTAGATATACATAAAAATACATAATAAGAAACAGATTAACAACAACAACAAAAAAGATGTATAGATGCCATAGGGGGGAAGCGATGTTCTATTTAAAAGAAAATAATACGATGAGTTTCTCAGTAAGATACTGAATTTTTTACTCAAAGATAGGCAAAAAAAAAAAAAAAGGAAAAAATATATGACAAAGATAGCAGCATACAGATCATAAGGAAAGCAAATTGATTTAGAAAACCAAGGAAGGGGCAGACCTAGTGGCTCAGCGGTTTAGCACCGCCTACAGCCCAGGGCCTGATCCTGGAGACCCGGGATCGAATCCCAAGTCAGGCTCCCTGCATGGAGCCTGCTTCTCCCTCTACCTGTGTCTGTGCCTCTCCCCTCTCTCTCCTCTCTGTGTATTCTCATGAATAAATAAATAAATAAAAAAAGAAAATCCAAGGAATATCAGGTACCCCTGCCGAAAAACACACAGAAACAAACAAATGAACAAAAGAGCTACCTCAAACCACAGGGTGGAAAAAAAAAATCTACCTGAGTTTCAGATGTGCACATGAAAGCTAACACCGTATTGTCATGGAAGATATTATTGAAGGCTGTTCTCTTCAACAAGCATTAGAGGAAGATTTATCAAAGGAACACACACAAAAGGGCTTTGGGGACTTGCTGTTCATGCAGGTACGGTTCCCATCAGGCCAGATGAACAAGTTCTACAGGTCTACCTTACAACTTGCTCACAGGTAAAAATACTGCACTCTCTATCTACCTGCACCAGGTAGATCTCATGTTATGCATTGTATTTTTTTTGTTTCTTTTGTTTTTTGTTTTTTTGGCCACAAAAAAAGCTGTTAAAAACAGCTTTTTGTTTTTCTGTTTAAAAACAGCGTTACAGAAAAGGACTATAGGAATGATAAATTGAACGATTACTTTTAAGATTTGAAATGTTTGGCTTCCAATCCCCCACTGTTAGATGATGAAAACACAACGTACTAAAAAGTAGATCATATTTACGAGAATATCTCTTGTTAGATATGGTCAGCAAAGGGCTCATAGCCAGCATTTGGGAAAATGTATGATTTCATATCAATTAGAAAAAGACTGCTTAATTAAAAAAAATAGTAAGTAGGTGATTCACAAGGTAAGATATCAGAATGCCGTCTGGAATCATGTACGTGTTGTGGATGAAAGCTATACTCAGACCCAATCTACCAGGGTGCCCGAAATTAAAAAGACTGATAATCTCAAGGGCTACCTACCAACAAAGTATGGAATGGCTAAATCCCACCCATGCTTGCGTTTTACATTCCAATTGGAGTAACGATTTTAGAAAACATTTTATCAGCATCAACAAAAGTTGAAAATAAGCCTAACCTATCTATGCCCCCGATGGTCTGTTCTTAAGGAGATAGAATCATAGATATTGACGCAGATAGGGGTATATGCTCCTATGTATTACAATTTTAACTTATGTTTTATGCATAAGTGCCCAAACACACATATACACACAAGCTTCTTGAGAAGGTTGAAAATATGTTTTTTTTTTTTTTGAAGATGTGTTTATTTTAGAGAAAGAGTGCAAGCAGGAGGAGGGGCAGAGAGAGAGAGGGAGAGAGAATCCCAAGCAGACTCCAACCCTGGCCTGGAGCCCAATGTGGGGCTCGACCTCACAACCCTGAGATCATGACCTGGGCTGAAATCAAGAGTAAGATGCTTAACCGACTGAGCCAACTAGGCACCCCAAAGATACATATTTACATAAAGAAACATATTTCAATAAAAATTGGTTCCAGCTTAGATACCAAAAAAATTGTAAAGTCCAAAGACATAATGCCTCAGAGAAAAATTATCTCACTCCTATGTCGTTTAATTAGCATCGACCAATAGCACAGTAATGGTAAAAAACTAACAAATTCAAACATATTTTCTCCTACTAGAAATGAGCGGGAAAAACAAAACAAGTACGATTTAACCGTGAGTGCACAATATATGCAGATTTAGATCACGTGGTGATTAGAAGGAAAATGTCGAAATCTATAAAGAGCTACAAAGAACAGATAATACTAATTTAAAACAAGCGGAGATCTGCATGTTTGTTTCATAAATAACATTATTTACTAAAATGATCTCAAACTTCTTTTGTTCTAAGTGGAAATACGTTACCTTAATATCACAAAGGACACCCCCGTGAGGCAATAGACAAACATCATGTTTCAAAAATTATATTTAATCATTAGAAAATTAAGGGCGCAGGTCTCCCTTGAAACGGACAGCATTAGACGTTCATTACACAGTTGGAGAAGTGTGTAAATACATTAAGTTACGGCCACATTATATTTGCAAAGATAATAACTATCGTGTTCTAATGGTTACTTCTAGGTTATGTTCATGACCATGTGCTCCCCCAAGGACGTGAACCGTTCAGTTATCAAGTTGGCACTAATTGTCCTTAAGGTAAAAGAAAATGACCCCTTCCTATTTTGCAGCATTTTGCTAGTAGGTCTAAGGGATATTGTGCTTTGTATATAATGCTCACCTTAGCAAGTGGCAACGATGTGAATGCCCATTTTATACGTCCATCACTCTTGTTCTAAAGAGAAATAACCAACAAGAGAGAAGCAGGCATGTAAACCATTTTATTTACTCTGAGACGACGATTCCGTGGACAGTCAGGAAGAATATGCGAGCAAATGGAGTGAGCTACGTATTTGAGAGACCGTTTTAGTAAAAGCTCTCTACGAAGAAAATAAGTTTGCAACGTGAATTTGTAGATCAAGCCACCTGTCACCCACGCTCATTGCTTGTTGTCACCTGTAATGCTTCCAAAGGCTACACTGTGCTGTCATGTGGAGGCTCTGAGATTTGGTGTCTCCAACACGATGGGAGGTTGTTGGTCATGGACGTGGCAACTCAGAATCCGATGTGAGTCAAGGTGGGGACAAGGTGGTGCTCATAATTCCCCTGACCCTAACGTGCAGCCAACTCAACCCCTAACTCCCATTTCACGTTCTTGTGACATATTTAAGACACCCGAGATTGGCCTCTGCTAGGAAAGTACAAGGAATAGCACCAGAATCTGGTGAGGATGTAGAGCGACGGGAACACTCCTTCATTGCTGGTGGAAATGCAAAATGGCGCGGCCACTTTGGAAGGCAGCGTGGCAGTTTCATACAAAACTAAACCTACTCTTCCAGTGGGAAATCCTAGCGGCTTTCCCTGCATGATATTTACCCAAGGGAGTTGGAAACCCGTGTGCATGCAAAAACCCATACACAGAAGTTTCTAGCAGCTTTCTTTGTTGATAACTGCCAAATGTTGGAAGCAACCATGACGTTCTTCAGGTGAATGGAAAAATAAACTGTGCTCCATCCTGACAATGGAATATTATTTGGCACTAAGAAGAAATGGGCTTTCAGGTCAAGCCCATTTTATGACCTGAAATGGGCTCTCAGGTCATGAAAACACATGAGGGAACTAAGACATATACCAAGTGAAAGAAGCCGAGACATACTGTAGGATTTCACCCTTATGTATGACTTTCTGGAAAGAGCAAAATAGGGAGACAGTAACGAGATCAGGAGTTGCCTAGGGAGACGGATGAAGAGGGAGGGATGGACAGGTGGAGAGCAAAGGATTTCTTCTTCACGCGGAAAAATCCTGCAGGATGCTATCATGGTAGATACATGCCCTTATACATCTGCCAAATCCATAGAACGTACACCATCCACAGGGAGCCTTGATACAAACTACGGACCTTGGGTGATGATGCCGTCTCCATGTACGTTCATCAAACGTAACACGCGTACCATCTGGTGGGGGATGTTGCTAACGGGGGACACTGTGCATGTGTGGGGGCAGAGGACATATGGGAAACCTTTGAACCTTTGTCTCCATTTTGCTATGAATCTAAAAATACTCCAAAAAAAATAAATAAATAAAGTCTGTTAATTAAAAAAAAGGAAGAAAAGGAAAATCATGGCTCAGTACAAGTCTACCTCATGCCCAGAAGGAGATATGAAGCGAATGTGAGGAGTTAATTGTTGAAATTTGGTCCACAGGCTCAGATTATGACTATGTCCTGCTTAAAGTTCTTTTCCAGGTGAGCAGAGGTGCTTTGGGAGTAGCAGGGTTCAGTTTTCGGGGTGCCAGCTGTAACCTCTGACCCAGCGATCAGCGGTCCTGTTCCAAGGCCCTGCACTTGTACTTGGGGAAGCCACACGCTAGGCCTGCTCTCCCAGAAGGACGTGTCCCCACCCGCTGCATCCCTGGACTCTGGTGCTCACCTTCCCACTGATGTGATGGTGTCAGATGTCTTTGCTGAGGGCCAGGGCCTCTGGGGAGCTTGTCAAGCTCCATGTTTGAGGTCTCTGGTTTCTCAGCTCTGGCTGAAAAGTGCACACAACCTTGGCCATCTTCCCCACAAGAGTTCATGCCACTCTACCCGAACTCAGGACGCCATCTGCTTAGTAGCAAAACCCAAGCAGCATGAAGGGGTGAGGACTAGTTTGGGAGCATGTGAGAGTTACTGGTTTGACCCTCACAGGTCCAAGGCCAAGGCCACTGGGGTGTCAGTAGGTGCATGTGAGAGACCTGGCCTGGGCCCAGTGTGGGCCCTGAAGCTGGACCTCCAGACGGCCCTTGAGCTAGGTGCCTAGGCTGACACACGGTAGCTCCAAAGGCTTGCAACTCCAAAGTCATGAGGGAGAGATACACTTTCAGGAATTGTTGGTTGCAGGTGTATCACCTGCTGGTAGGTTCCTACCACCAGGATCCCCGCACGGTGCCTCCCTGAATCTTACTGAAGACAAATGTAAGGATTTCACAAATACCAAGTGTGAAGGCAATGTTGTTGACTTTCACACGTGCATGTTGGCAACAATTTCTACTCCTCCTCGACGTCCATTTTTACCTCTGTCTCAGGTAAAACTACGCGATCCGTGTATGTCCATCAACTTTTATAGTGAACATATTTCAATGTACAAGGGAGACTCTTTCATCAAGGCAAATAGTCAGGGGATAGCATGAAATCATCACAAAAACCTCCCAAATTCAGGATGTCCTTTGTTCCATGTTCAACGTGGGAAGTTTCACACGGGGCAATGGGATCCCAGAATTACACAGAACATTGTAAAACATGATAACTTCCTCCTGCCTCCCATCACTATGGGAAGATGGACTAATTGTAAAAAGATTAACACCGTATTTCTTTTTATTAGTGAAAGCTGGGGATGTACTGCTGAAATTCATTTTATCTGTAATTTACGGTTACTTTGTAAGCTCGCCCTCTCCTGAGAAGGAAGTTTCTTACTTTAAAATAGGACAAGCCAAATGCAGTTTTGGTGAAGAAAGAAAACCAACATCCAGGTTAGTGGGTTTTTTTTTTTTTTTTTTTTAAGGAGATTGATGAAGAGCTCTTCATTCATGAGAATTTTATTAGAGAAATGATACAAATAAGGATTCCTACAAGCCGGCATCATGCCAGGGACACAACTGAAAAAGGAGCAGGTTAAACTTTAAAGTAGCCAAGGGCCTCCAGATACAAATTGCAGGATTAAAACAGCAACAAGACAATCGCAAAAGCTTCTCTCCATCTGCAGGCTAACTTGGATGCTTTCAGAGCTCCAGACTTGTCTTCCAAGGGTGGAAACAATAAATAGAATTACGTACACATGTGAAAAAACCATGAGAGTAGTTCTAAGGACCATCTAAGACTTCTCTTCCAAGGGTGGAAGCAACCGTTGCTTACACATGTGAAAACCTCTAAGAGTAGCTGTAAGGATCATCAGGACTATTCCCCATAATTCACACAATTATAAGATGTAAGTCAAGTTAGAATTTCATGCTGGTGTAGATGAGAAGTCAACGAGACATCGTACAAGAAACCTCATCTCACCGTGATATCCCACATTCAAGGGCTATTGAGGAAGTTTGCACGTGGTCTCATCTTCCCTGTAAATTTAGGATGGATTTGGCTGAAGCACAATCACACTTGATAATTTGACTTGATAATTTTACATCCGGCATTTCCTCAACATTAACGGACTTCCTGTTATGCACGAACATGATGTGGTTAGTGATGCTTTGTCCCATCACAGTGGTGGGATGGAGCCCATCCATCTCCTGGCAACGTGAGAAATATCTCGGGATCCTAGAAGTTGTTGAGTGAATGTATAGCACTCCTTGCACATGGTTTAACTAATATCATTTCAAACTTATGTGGCTTCTGGTGCAAGTCGAGGATTACCCAGCCCACCCCCATCTGGTCAAGGGAGAGATCAAGTCATGGTAACGAAAAGAACAGGCCTCTCCATGGTGATGACGTGATGTGAAGCTTGAGACTGGTCGCCATTGGCGCCAAGAATAGAGGTTTGATTCCATTAACGGTAGTCTGCATATTCTTTAGCAGAAGAGGGAGCAAATTTAATTCCGATAGCACTGTAGTGTTGTGCGTGATAAAACAAATCACAGTTAAATAAAAATAAGAAAAATAAAAATAGATAAATAAATAAATAAAATTTAAAAATAAAAAATAATGAATGAATGAATAAATAAATAAATAAATAAATAAATAAATAAATAAATAAATAAATAAATAAAAATAAGGAGAGAAACTGAATGGACCCTTCAGAAACTCAAAGGAGATTTGGGGGAAATGTTTGTGGGGAAAGAAAGAGCTTGAGGTTGCCCGGGTGTGCAAAATTTGGGGAAGTAATGCATTTGGCAAGGAAGCTTAGAAAGCTCCATGGAGGGAACGCATCTGGGAATCCATAAGCACCTCCCTCGGAAGGCTCAAATATGAGCGGATGTGGTTTGCCAATGCTTTGGAGTTGAATGTCTGTTTTGTCCCGCACACAATTCTCGCGCTGATTGATTGTCAGGGCAGTGGGCATTTTCACTCAGGTTATCAGTCAGTGAGTATTCTCCAAGATCAAATTAGCAAGGGCACCAACGTTGTCATCTGGTGACAGGTCAGTGCATCTTGGCTCCCCCAAGGGCTCCCTCGAAAGCAGATCTGGAATCAGATAATCCACTGTTTTTCCCTACTCAGGGAAACAAAGCCGTAACATCTCCATCCAAACTAATGCTTACAGAACCCGAGTGACCTTCCGTGCAAGCCCACATGGGTTATTCTATAGAATCCCGCATTTTACAAGGTTTTCCTCAACCAGGATCAGGTGTCTTGGGACAACTGAGACACGATCTAATCGAGAAGCACAATGAAGCAATGCCATCAAAATGGAATTGTGAGCAGTTTTGGCAAATATGAGTAGAAGGATTGATTTGCTTCACAGAAGAAGGGGATATGTGTCATGTCCCACACATTAATTGGCCTCTCCTATAAGGTTAGCAGGCTCGGCCCTCTTGGGGAAGCAACGGAAGCATCTGTGACATTGTTTCTGAGAGCAATCACCGAAGGAAATGAGAGGAAGCTTCGGAGAATTGGCTCTCGCTACGCAAAGGAAAGAAAACGTCTGTTTGAGGGACTTCTTCAGGGAGGCAGGGATGCAAGGAACAGGTGACCTGAGAAAGAAGTCAGGATCCCTTTAATCCTAACCAGAGGTATCTGGGCTCAGTGACTTGCCAGCAATGGGAGCTGTCTTTTCTGCAGAACATTTTGCAAGAGGCGTTTGGGAGGAAGTCGCCCAGTATCATACGGGCACAGGGCTTCTGTGTGAGACAAGGCATGCTGCACAAATCTTTTTTAAAAATTATTTAATTATCATTCTCAAATGATTTTATGGTAATGTCTGAGTCTGTTGGGAGGGTGGGGGCTGTTGTAACAGAATACCTGGAGAGCTTATAAATAACATTTAATTTTCACAGTTGCAGTGGCCGGAAGTCCAAGATCAAGACGTCTGCAAATCTGGCGCGTCTGGTGTGGGCTTTCATCCCACCTTATAAATAAATGGCCGTCTCTCTACACAAACATAGGGTGCATAATAGGTAACCACATTCAGATTCCCGATAGTGATGATCTGGGGTCCTTATTGCTGGTCGTTTACCCATCTCATGAACAAAGTACATGTTGATCTATGATAGACATGTGCTTTTCAATGAATGTAGCTTTCAATAACTTCTACCATAGGATTAGACTTATATGAAAAAGTGCTACTAAGACCAAAGTCTTATTATTTGGGTTGTGGCTTTCGCACCTTCCCCCAATCACATACATGCATGTTTTTTGTAATATTACATGTCAATGTTACAATTAATTGAGCAAATGTAATTGTTATAGAGGAGCAAATGTAAGTGTGTGGGATATGTACACACCCCCGTGGGCCTGCATTACTGATAAATGCATTTTTGAGTCCCGTAGACTGTGTGTCTCTTAGCCTCTAATCACAGGGGTTTGCAAACTTTAATTAATTTATTTGGGTAAAGGGCCGCATGGTAAATATTTCTCTGTTTTCATTTA
Organism: Canis lupus familiaris; assembly: GCF_011100685.1. Lineage (NCBI taxonomy): Eukaryota > Metazoa > Chordata > Mammalia > Carnivora > Canidae > Canis > Canis lupus. Next base: position 3,107,732 of record NC_049260.1, read on the forward strand.
TTCAACTGCGCTGTTATAGTATAACGGTAACTGTGGAAAGTCTATGAATAGTTGGAAGGGCTGTGCTCCATGGCCGTGCCCGGGTTCCAACAAAACTTTGTAAAAACAAGCAGCGGGCCGAATTTTGAGTCCCCACCGTGCCGATGCCCACTTGGCAACAGTTCAGAATCACCGTAAAACATCACGCTAGGAATTTTAGTGTTTCCAATCCGTTCATCCGGGGAGGTACAGATGAAACAGATTCTGGTGAGGCAACCTTATACTGTTTGGGATGTGTGGGATTTCATCGAGTTTCTGATTTATTTACCAGAGTTCTAAATGCCTCAGAAAATAATAATAATAATAATAAAAAGCGAATGTAGGTTTGGGCAGAAAGGGAAGTATACGTATAATGTATGTTTTGTGTCCCTTGTCATATATGGATTATAATTCTCTGTCCTTCTTTCTACTTATACACAGAATAAGGCTCAAATCTGCTCCTGCTCTTCACGGCATCTTGGGCAAATCAGAAGTCAAAATCATACCTTTGTTGAAAAAAGTCGTGGGTCACTACTGACCCTTCTTCCCGTATTCCCTAGGTAGGATGGAGCCTCTGTACACACTATGTGCACGGGCTTTTTCTTTGTTTGTTTGTTTGTTCTCCCGAAAATCCTGTGACTCATCAAACCGGGCAACATATTGGAAATAACCTCAGCATTCAATGGATTTCATGCCCCACCGAATTATTTATAAGACACACTGAGTGTCTTGTGAAACCCACACGTTTTCGGTTACGTTTATTCCTTTTCAAACCGATTGACTTAGCTAAGGTGCATGCTGTCCGAAAGGAAATATTCTCTACATCCCTGATTTCAAACAAAAAACTGCTGAGATCCTAAATACCAACAGATCTTAGAGTAGTCCCCACCTGGGCTCCCTTGGAAACTTTGCATGTTCTCATTTCTAACGCCGGCAAGGGACTAGGAGCGTGGAATCCTGCACAGGTGACTTTGATCACGATGGGTAACTTAATGGCTATCTTGGCGAGTTTAAGGGCTCTCGTGTAGTTTTAGAATGTGCGTGCCACCGTTACTAGAATTCTCTCACAGAGATATTTTTTTAAGATTTTTTTTTTTTAAGATTGATTGATTCATTGATTCATTCATTTATTCATGAGAGACACAGAGAGAGAGAGAGGCAGAGACACAGGCAGAGGGAGAAGCAGGCTCCATGCAGGGAGCCCGACGTGGGACTCGATCCCAGGTCTCCAGGATCACCGCTGAGCCACCCGGGCTGCCCCTCTCACAGAGATTGATCAAAACTTGGTGTGGATTAAAGTCTGGAGCACACCCTAAGAGTTATTGGGTATTATTATTATTATTTTACTTACACCAGCGCCTTCCCGCTCTCTCAAAATCAGGAACAGCCGCAAGCTGCGGTTATTTTTTCGCAACTTACTCAATTTTAATCCAACAAACATAAGTGTTTTCCTTCACTCAATTTTCCAAGTCAGTAAAAGAGATAGTGAATGATTAAAACATGCCACCTAATTTTAATCATTTCTTGACTTTCCCAGGTGTTTTCTTACCCAAATCTGGGGTTGTTTTTGCTTCTGTTGTGATAATATGAAGATATAAACTTGTAGAAATACATATGCGTTACATGTTTCCTGCCCGTGTCTGCAACTAAACTTTAGAGAATATAAGGGGAGACTGTTTATCTAAATCCTGATTTTGTGCCATCCCGTCAGTAAGGGGAGAGTATGGTCACTTCCCTGATGGCTGAGTTTCACAGACAGGGACTAAATGCAATTTCGCTAACAATTGCAGCCATCTGAAGGAGAAAATTGACTTACTTTCCGCTGTCATAATCTTATCCTTTCTTGGCTCTCTTTCCACTTCCCTGTGCCTTCGTCAGAGATATTTAGCCCGACCTTGGAGCTTCTCTACAATGTTTCCATACACACACTGACATAGACAAATCAATCCATGGGCATTGAAGGTCTCCATGATTTTATGTCCTGGCGAATGATGACGGTCTCGTTTGGGGCAAGAAGATCATGTCTGATCTATCTAGATTTTCCACCGTTTTAGCTCAGTATGTGACACTTATTTCATACCCAGTAGATGTTTAGTAAGTAGAAAAGAATAATCAATTTGATCAAGTAAGCCACAGGAAAAGGGGAAGATGAGGAGATAGAAGATAATTTATATGTAAATGTTGAGTATTGATCCTTTCGGTTGCATTTAATATCTTTTATATTCGAACATCATTATGATTGCTACAGGAAATGATTCAATATGTTTTCTTGGTTTGTTAGAGTTTCCTTCTGTGGAGCACTATGGATTCTCAGGCTGATAAAAAAGCTCCATTGTTAAGATTTTAGGTGACAACAGTCATTGGCATGATTGTCAAATGCATGATCTGTCTTTTGTGACATGAGCAATTGTGTCTTTCTTGTTTTTCTTAAAACGTCTTAAATAAATTAATCTATCCCTAAATGACTTCTCACAGAGAGACAACATCAAAACAGAACTCTGCCTCTCTTTCCAGAATCTATTTTTAAAGTAAATGTGCTATATATAGATTTGAGAAAGCCAGAAATATATGACTTACGGGAAAGAAATTTGGGGCTTGATGATATACAAAACTGTCCAGATATTTATCTGAATGTATTTTCAGCTCTTGAAATTCAGTCTAGATAACTGTGAATCGTCTATTTTTATAGTGAACAGAGTTTTGTTTTCTTAGTGCTATCATATCCCCGACTGAGCTGTTTGCTAGCATTTGGGGACATGTATTATTAATCGTGTAGACAAATGTGTGCAAAAACACACATTCTGGATGGTTCTTCCCAGAAGAGCATCTTGGATATCGTTTTTGATAGAGGGCACGTAGCGTGCGTCATTTGGCATGTCACGCGTTCGTGTCAACGTTCATATCAAATTGTTAATTGCTATTTGCATGCACTCGTATCCCATGAAGGAAGCAAAGTGAGATATTCTTTGGATGCCCTTTATTGATATATTTCTCACGTAACATACAGAATTGGAGAGCTAATGTTTGATGATCATCCCTACATATGCTATCTTTTGCTATTCACCCGTGATCATTCTTTGATACTCAACACTACCTGGAAAATATTGGAAGAATCTAGTACAAGTGATCCTGTTACTGTAGGGCCATTTGTAAGCATAAAAGACGACTCAAAACACACCCTTTGAGAATGTTAACCTGCTGGCCCCAAGTAAAATCTTTAAAAATTGAGAATTATTCCACACAAAAAAAAAAGAATGTGTGAAAACCAATGTGTTTTTCCTTATACTTGACATCGTTTAGGTCATGTTAATGGCCTGTCTGTCCATGGTTATGTGAAGACTGCATTGTGGATAGTTCCTCCTGGGGTCATTGTTAGCTAGAATGATGGAACTCGTATCACTATATATTTGAATTTGCACAGCATCGTAAGAATCTGTTTGGTAAAAACACAGAGTGAAAATTGGCTTAAAAAATGTTTATTTTCTTCCAAGGGTCTCTCTTAATCCTTTGAGACTCACATCTTTCTATTTGAATGTCCCATTAGATCACATCCTTATTTCCCTTTATTAATTGGTCATTGAGCTCCCAGGTTTTTTGATGATTTTGCATGGGATTCAAATCACTACCTAGGATCACATTTAAAGTCTCAATAAAATCCTGGTGTTTTGGCAAGACTTGAAATTGATTTGTAATATGATGTCAATGTTTAGACACCTATCAGTCCCACAGAAGCCAATTGATAGAAACAATTCAATGGATGGTCTGGGAGATTGGATGCTATAAAGAAATAAGCTTAATTGTACTGGCTAAAAATTCTATAAGCAGCCAGTGCATTAGGGAATTATCTCACAAAATGAGGACGACCCCCACCCCCATAATGTTCAAAAGTGCACTTTTCATTCAGATTCTTAATAACATTTATAGGCATATAATCACAATTCCAAATCAAGATCTATATGACAGATACATCTTTAAAAAAACCAGGATTAATGGGCTTGCCTGTTCAATTCCACGTAAATTCAGAATCCTTATTCCATATTTCCATTCAAGTTTCAGAATCTGAATAACTCAATCTGCAAGCCACAATACATTTACTCACTCAAATTCTAAATAAGATCATGGTACTTAGTAGTTCAAATTATAATGCTAACCAAATATTTCAAATAACACTAGTGTGTTTATTATTGCAAATTCTACTTCAAATTTCAGAATCCAAATAATAGTGAAAATAAATACTGACACTCCTATTATTTGAATTCCAAATAACACTGCTGTACATATTCATTTATATACTGATTCTAATTTCCATTCTATATTAATATCTCTAACAAACACTAATGTATTTATCAGCTTAAAATGCAGAAAGCACCTGCGGTCTTATTTATTTAAGTTGCAATTCCAATTCTGAAATAGAAATTGCATTTGTACCAAGCACCGGAATACTATTAGTTCTAATTTCAAATAACGCTGGTATAATTATTAGCTCAAGTTTCAAATAAAATTCTAAAATCTAATATCTGTGATAACAGACACAGATTCAAAATAACACTGATGTACAGCTATTTTCAAATTCCAGTTCCCGTATCCAGTATTTCGATAAATCCTATGACAGTCAGTGGAGTACATATTCATTCTGACTCATTTAAAATCAATTTCTATAATCCTAACAGAACTGAAAACCAGTCCTGGCACATTTTTACTTGGAATTCCAAATAATGCTGTTGGAATTATGAGTCGACATTGTTACCAATACACCAGTCAAAGAATTGTGATAACAATCAGCAACCTTGTCTTCGAATCCCAAGTAGCACCTGTGCATTTAATAGTTCACATCGAAATTCCCATTCCAATACCTAAGTATCTCCATTACAATACGGGTGTAATTATTCATCTAAATATCAAATAACACATGCATTCACATTCCAATTTCAATCCCAAACTACAAGTGTACTTACCAGGTCCAATCCCTAGTCAGACTGTCTTACTTATGAATCCCTAACTCAATCCTATTCCAAAACGCAAATAAAACAGAGACAAAGCTTTAATGCACTTACTACTTCAAATTTCGAATAACACCGATGGGCATGTTAGGTCATGTGCCAACACGTAGGTAACTTTGAGCACGAGCTCAGGTGAGCTTATATCTAGAATGCCATTTCAGTTTCAAAGTGTAAATAAATCTGGCTACAAGCATCAGTACACATATGAGGTTCAAATTTCAATTAACCCTGCTGTGCTCATTAGTTCATATTCCACCTGGAATATCGAAATATCTCGGATTCCGAGCAATGACATAATTATTGGTTCAGACTATAAATATCGCTGGTGCTTTTATGAATTCAAGCTCTGATTTACGATCCAAAATCCAAATCCCAGTAATAATGAGCATTGGTAAATTTATCTGTTCTAATTGCCAGTAACATGAATATAATTAAGTTCCAATTAAAATTACAAAAAAAAAAGTAAAAGGATGACAAGTACTGGTGAACTTAAGAGCTAATATTTAAAATAACCCTGACGTACTTACTTATAGATACTCTAATTTCTAGTTTAATATTCAGTTAGAATTCCAAATTCCAGAAATCTGCTGATGCACTTTGTAGTTTGAATTTTTCTTAATGCTGGTGTCGACTCAGATTCCATGTAAAGTCCACAACTGAGTAATCCAAAAAATTAAAACTGAAAAAATAAATCCCCAAATTTGAATAACACCCGTAACAAGAACAGGTACGTTTCCTCCCAATACCAGACAACACTGCTGTAGTTATCCGTTCAAATTTCATTTAACATTCCAGGATACAAATTTCTCCTGTAACAAGCAATTATTGCACTTACTCAAATTCCAAACAAGACATGCACACACGCACACATACACACATACGTTTATAGAATATGGACATATTCAAATTTCAGATGACATTAGTTGACTTGTTAGATCAAATACAAAACGAAAGTGGCTTACTAATTTTGATAAAATGTGTTAGTACCTTGATTAGCTAACATTAAAAATAATTGTGCTCCATGTATTCAAATTCTAATTCAAATTTCCCAAATGAAAACATAAAACCAAACACCAGTGCACGTATTAGCTGAAATTCCAAATTCCGTCATTTTCTTACTACTTCTAATTCCAGTAACAATTTTAAGATTCAAATAAATTTAAATAACCAGCACTGCCAAATGCATGTATTCCTTTAAAAATTCCAATTAACAATTATATACATCTACTTGAAATTTAAACTCTTATCCTAAGGTTAAATAACCTGAGAAGCCATGGTGTTCTTATTCACATTAATAACAAATAACACTGGTGTATTTGTTGACTGAATTATAACATAAATTTTAAATTCCAGGTAACAGACTGGAACTTCCATTTGAAGTTTCCAGTTGAAATTTCGAAATGCAAATAACGCCTATAACAAGGACTCCTACACTTATTAGCTCTAAGTACAAATAACAGTGATTAATTATTGGCTCAAATTTCAATTCAAATTTGATCATCCAAATAAATCCAATAACACATACTTGTGCATTTACTGCCTCAAATTGAAATAATGCTGGTATACTTACTGATCTAAATTCAATTGGAATAAAAGACAAATACTCCTTTCTAAATAACACTAATACATTCATTAGTTGAATTCCAAATTAAAATCCAAAAATATAAGTAAGACCGCAGGTAGGATTGTATTGTTACAAATATTAATTCCAATTCCAAATAACACTGGTTTACTTATTAGCTCATGTTTCAAATCAAATTTCAATATTCAAATATCTCCAGATAAAAAAAGCACTGCTACAGTTATTAATTCAAATCCTAAATAATTCTGATGCGCTTATTCAAATTTTCAAATAATAATCATTTACCTAAAAATTCTAATCCCAAATAACGCTACTTCACTCATGAACTCAAATTATAATTCAGCTTCCGAAATCCAAATAACTATAATAACAAATACTGGTATGTTTATTATTTAACATTCTATATAAAATCGTTATTTTCATCTGTTCAAAATTCAAAAACTAAATACCTCCTAAAACAAGTGTTGATAACACAATCGTTCAAACTCCAAATTACAATGGTGTACCCACTGATTCAAATGAAAATTCACATTCACATTTCTAAATAACACCATGTTCTTCTTTGATTAGTTTTTACTACTAACGAATGTAGTTACAATTTTAACTCAAATAGAAAGTTGCTTGTAAGACAAGCTCTGGTGCATTTAGCTCAAATGGCAAATAATGCTAGTGTACTTATTCGTTCAAAATAAAAAATCAACATATCTCTTTGTAGGCATTGGTACACATAATAGTCCCAAGCGCTCATAACACTGGCATGCATATTCGTTGAAATACGCATTTGTGTTTGAAAATATATTTAAATAACTCTGAAAATGAACACTAGCATACTTACTAGTTTAAACGCTAAATCTCTTGAATGTAGAAAAAAATCTCAAAAATGTGCACTTGTTGCTATATTGCCATATTATCATGTTGATTATTGTATTAATGATTGTACTTACCAATTTGTACTCAGTTACATTCCAAACTCCTAGTAACTCCAATAGTAAAATTTGATTAGAAATCCGAGTCCAAATTTCACAAAGAAGTTGTGTGGTATTATGTTTTCTTCATTTGTATCCTTAAAATGTGTTTCATCTTGCCTGATTCAAGAGTATTCTGGTTTCATAGCAATAGAAGGAAAAGAAGGGGAAAACAGCTTAAAGCACGAGCAACACATTGCATTAAGACTTTCCTCTAATGTTTGTTTTGTCATGAAAAAAGAAAAGGCTTCTGTGTCAACTATGCTCAAGAAAAAAAAATGTGTTTTTTCCTTATAGAAATCAAACAGTATTATATTTGTGCACAGTATTCGTTATTGCATAGGAATGAGTACCAACTATTTTTATTCAAATATTAACAAAGCTTTAGCATCCAACCAAATAAATACCATCATTAATATTTGACATAACATATGAATTAAATATATTAAATATAATTAGAGATTTTTATTTTATTTTATTCATGAGAGAGAGAGAGGCAGAGACACAGGCAGAGAGAGAAGCAGGCTCCATGCAGAGAGCCCGACGCGGGACTCAATTCCAGGTCTCCAGGATCATGCCCTGGACTGAAGGCAGTGCTAAACCGCTGGGCCACTGGGCTGCTCTTAAATTCCAATATATTACATTCAATTAATAATTAAAAATTAACTATAAATCTAACTTATATAAATTAAAATAAATTAAATAAGTAAATTTAAATTAATATAAAATAAATAGAAATAAATACTAATAATAAAATAAATAGAAATAAATAATATAAAATAAATATAAATAAGAAAATTTATTTATATAAATAATATAAATATAAATTAAATAAATACTAATAATAACATAAATATAAATAAATAATATAAAATAAATATAAATAAGAAAATTTATTTATATAAATAAATAATATAAATATAAATTAAATGAATACTAATAATAAAATAAATAGAAACAAATAATATAAAATAAATATAAATGAGAAAATTTATTTATATAAACAAATAATATAAATATAAATTAAATAAATACTAATAATAACATAAATAGAAACAAATAATATAAATAAATATAAATTAAATAAATACTAAACATGCAGTAAAATTATAGGAAAGAGTATATGTTCCCTTTGTTTGCAAACATGTATAAGTGAAATATATTATCCACGGTAAAATACAACTTTCAAAAATGTCAAAAGATGCGTACACATATGTAAAATAAACATGTCTGAGCGATAGCATGCATCCACGCAGAAATTAGCAGAATGGTACATTTGCTTCAGGGAGTATTTCAGGGAAAGCTTTCTATATTAGCTATTCAAGAAAGTAACAGTAGAGTAAGTTTGCTAGGTTTGCTGCAACACTGGTGCATGTGGCCTAAGGCAATGGCCAAGGTAACATCAGATTAGTCTTCTGTACTTACCAGAGTTCACATGCATCTGTGGGAGATGCAAACTATTTTTAGCTTATTGGTTTTCTATATAATAACGTATAGTATGGTATGACAGGATGCTCTCTGATTCACAGGGGACAGTAACAGGAACACCGATGACCATCCATCTGCAGGCGGGCCTACAGGACTCAAGTGGATGCTTCACTGCTCGACTTTCAAAGGACACACTGTGATCTTTCCCCCCCTCATTTCGACTTTCTTAACATCAACATATTGCTAATCTCCTTCACACAGTCTCTCATTTTGACTTCGCTGGCATGACTAAACGGTGGGGGGTAGTGAACACTACAGTAATGTTTTATGAAGAACTATCACGTAAAAATTAAACGACTGTCTATGACACGGCCATCATGACTTCTGATGTTTTTCTTAATAATGACCACTTATTGAATATTTTTAAAGAAAAAAACGGTGACCTTGTGAAATACAGGTTGTATTGTTTAGGGGTGGGGGAGGATGGGGTATTTGGTGTGATGCAAGAACGTTCTTCTCAATGTCATTCTCTCCCCAACTCTGCTGCTACCACGTTGGGTGAGCTCAGGGAGGGATGCAAAATCTCTCTGAGCCCCCAATTTCTTAACTGTGATTTGGAATAACCGTACCACCCAACCTCCTAAAGTAGTGATAATTCAATGAACATACACACAAGAAATCACTAAGATGGGTGGCAGCAAGTGACGGAAGAAGCAACGAAAGCTACAACATTAATTGTTAACAAAACCATTGTATTTAGATTATAGTGTTCACGCGTGTTTTATTTCCTATGACAAGAAGGCACTTTATTAAAAAATGTTCTTTTGCAATCTCTTAAATTCTACACCAGAACTCATATTGGGTTGTATGTTAACTAGCTGGAATTTAAATAAAAGCTTGGGGAAAAAATGTTCTTCTGCATTCTTTTATTACAATAAATAATGATACCTCTTCGGTGGAAAAGATGTAAGTACTGTTACTATGCATAATTCTTTAAAAATTAAAAGCGATTTAATTATTAAATAATGGCAGGAAAGTGATCAATACAAACACAATGCATATTTATGTTTTAAAATATTATTAAGCTAGGAAATCTTGGGAAATGTATTTCTTAAGGAAAAATAATGTTTTGAGTGCTTACTGCAAAGCAACTTAAAATAACTTGTTTGGCAGCAAGAGTTTTATGTCTGCTAACGGGTAGTATAAAAACACCAAAAATGTGTGTGAAAACAAGAGGATTAACTATCAGTAGAGTATTTGATGACATAGCAAATCATAGTTGGAGTTCCTATTTTTGCCACGTACAGCAGTGAAAGGTAACTTTCCCCCTTTCATTTTGGTGAATCCATTATCACACTTTGCAAAACGCCTCAGAGCTGCTGTCATCGTACGAAACGCATTTTAATTCGTTCAATCACACCGTTCATCACTGAAAACCCACACCACGCGTTGTGCTCCTGATTCAAGGGAACAGGGCTCCTCAGTGACCGTTAATTCTGGCAGCATTTTTCCACGACATTCGATAAACCGTGTTCCCTTCCTGAATCAATTAGCTGACATCCATTTATTCCGATGGCCAGAAGGGAGGAAAATTATTGCAAGAAATGGGCCAGAAGGGAGGAAAATTATTGCAAGAAATGGGTCAGAAGGGAGGAAAATTATTGCAAGAAATATTCATGGCATAGATTGTGGTGATGGTGTGACGGGGATGGCCTTACTGCCAAACCCATCAATGTGTACCCACCACCTATGCTTTTTGTATGGCTATCGTGCCTCAATAAAGTGGTTTCAAAAATACTAAAGAATCTCCAAGATGTAGAACAGATGTGTTTTAAACAAACAAAAACTTCCTAATAATTTCTAGTATTTTCCGTTAATTCCTTAATACTCCAAGCTTTCTTGCATGAACCTAAAAAAGGATACTGATAAAAACATATAGTATATATAAAGAAAAAACCTCCAGTAAATATGAAAAGGTAACATTTTCATACTATATAGGTAATGTACATATTATACATGCATGCATACATAAAATATGTACAGGTTTTATTTAAATTTGGTATATTTCTACCCAGAAAACTTTACCCAAATATAGTTGTAGCATTAAAATATCTCTATATGGACTTTAAAATTCAACTTGATTTGAAATATGAGTGATATTTCTTCCAAGTCAGCTCATGAGTTAGGAGTCTTTTGAGTGGCTTCCTTTGGGTTAACATTTAAAAGCCAATTTAAAAAATCACCCAGGGATGCCTGGGTGGCTCAGCGGTTAGCGTCTGCCTTCAGCTCAGGGCATGATCCCAGAGTTCTGGGATCGAGTCCCACATTGGGCTCCAGCATGGAGCCTGCTTCTCCTCCCTCTGCCTGTGTTTCTGCCTCTCTCTGTGTCTCTCATGAATAAATAAATAAAATCTTTAAAAAAATAAAAATTAAAAAAATTAAAAATCACCCAAATCTTATGTTTGGAACTTCTCTGATAAATAAGAAAAAAATTAAAATAATTATAAATAAAATTGCACGTCATTTTAGAGAAATTTTGTCATCTGACATAAAATCCAATCATCGATACTTGAAAGGACAACAGAATCTAGAGTCATTTACATTTATTTCTAACACATTTAAAATGCTGCCATGAAGGGTGACTGGGTGACGGGCACTGAGGGGGGCACTTGACAGGGTGAGCACCGGGTGTTGTACTACATGTTGGCAAATGGAACTTCAATTAAAAAAAATACAAAAATAAATAAAATGCTCCCACGTGCTTCCTTTTAATTCTGTAATAATACATGCTCATATTTTATGAAATGACTTAGAGCGAATTCATTTATATTTGTAATCAAATTAAGCTAATTTAAAATTAAAATACAGTTAATAAGTTGTTCACCTGATTTAATAAAAATAGTTGACCAGAAGGTTTGTGAAATCGTCTATGGGGAGCATTTGTGACTGAGCATCTGTACAAAAGATCCATAATTTGAATGATTTCTTTATAGGATGCTTGTATATTTTACTCCTTTTTTATGTCACTCAATGGATTATCAGAGCCGAGAGGAGCCATCAATCACACTATAGTGTTCTGCTTTTTCCCCTAGCAACGGGGCAATGCCTGGAACTCAGTAGAACCTCTCTACACAGGCTCTCTTACAAGTGTCTCTGTCGCTTTCTTACACATCATTCTCACAATACAATAGCTTTATTAAGCCACCCAGTACGTGGTCAAGTTTTGGCAAATACTCTTCCAAAAAAAGAGAGGGAGAGAAAGAGACAGAAACAGTGTTTTCTGGAAGTATTAAAAGTCAAACTGTAATGGTTATTTATATTTTATTGCTTGGTAAAAATCAATACTATATAAATATAAAAGCCCTCTTTCTCTTTAGTCGGCCTTTGGATCATGGGTGTTCTGCGTTCCAGGATCCAGAGGTCACGGATCTTTATTGCATTAGGGCTCCCTCAAACAGAAGAATTCACTTGTGTGGTATGTAGATAAATATTCAGGTTATTTTAAACCAAATAGTAATTTCTCCAGCTGCACTATAATCATTGGCTTTCCTACCGCAAGAGCTTTAAAGAAAACCACTTTTATTAATGGAGACATTCATTTTATCAATCAACCTATCACCTGTCCATTCTATTATCTATGCATCTACCTGTCATCTATCTACCCCCCTATCATTCGTCTATCAACATTTGCTGGATGCTTATTTGGCTTTGGGGGAAAAAATTGTGCATATTCCAAATCATCCATCGACATGAGGAAGTGGGGTGGGTTAGCAGTCAACCGGGGTCATTCTCGCTGTGAAATAATCCCAATTGCACTATTGTTTTATACTTGAGACTCAGCTTTCTGGTATTCTTGGCCATACCCTATTCTTCTGCCTCAACTTCCAAGCCCCAAATGATGGCTGGGTGTTTATTTTTCACCTGTTTTGTGCAAGCGCGTGTAGACTCGCTCGATGGGCAGCAGCCCACATCTCACCTATATATCACATCTCTTCCCTTATCTCTCCACTCTCTGCAACTATTTGAGCCCCTAAATAGTCAAAATGGGTTGTGCATGGTCCCTCTTTTTAAAAAAATATTTTATTTTTATGTATTAATTTATTTTTTGTATTAATTTCTTTTTTTATTTGAGAGAGAGAGAGAGAGAGCAAGACAGAGCACAAGCATAGGGGAGAGGGAAAAGCAGGCTCCCCGCTGAGCAGGGAGCCCGTGAGGCTCCATACCAGGAGCCTGAGATCATGACCTTAGCGCAAGGCAGATGCTTAACCTACTGAGCCACCCAGGTGTCCTTGTGCATATTCCCTTTTAGCAGGAAAATGCATGCTTCAATTAAACCTCAAACTGTACATCATACTATGCATTACGCCCCTGCTCCTGAATGGTCCTGCTTCCAAAGAGCAAATCCAAACTAAAATTAAAGTTTGAGTCTACTTTGGACTACTTGCTCTACTTCCTTCGTAATCCATGCTTTCGCTAACTCAACACTCAGAGTGTAATTGCCCACCGTGTTAGAACTGTTTCACAGAACTCCCCAAACAATTAAGATGGGCATTGACTTCTTTATTGGAATTCACTTCCCTTTACATAGTACAGAGATGCTTTAGGGGACACGTACAGCAATGTCTAATAATAAGTATATAGTAGGTAGGAAACAAAATTCAATTTTTCCCGATCCTATTGATTAAACACACCTAAAAATACTGACTTGCTCTCTTAAGAACATTTAATCGGCGACATGAAAGGACTTCCCAGGAGCAAGTTGCATATCTTCCTACAGACTCAGGTAAGCTTTGATTCATTATAAATTGATCCCAGTCGGGGTGTGCCTGGGTGGTTTGGTCAGTCAATCATTGGACTCACGGTTCCAGCTCAGGTCATGATCTCAAGGTCATGGGACTGAGCCCTGCATTGAGCTCAGCAGAGTTGTTTTGAGATTCTCTCTCCCTCTGCCCTTCCCAATGCTGTATACTCTCTCTCTAAAATATATAATTAAACCTGAAAAAATCAATCAATCCATCCATCGATCCCAGTGGGTACACACCCTCTTCAAACTAACAACTTTGGGAGCCACCAGGTTACCATTGGAAGCTCAGGATTCAAGTCGGTACAGTCAGCACCCTTTGGAGATTTGGGGATGATTAACATTTTTGCTGGATGGTTCATAATTGATCGTAATTTATAATATAATTTATTTAAAAAAACAGGAGGCTATTTATGTAAAGCCCGTAAGGATGGCACAGCAGTGGTTGCACAGCCCCTAACGACGTGCATGCCCAGCAGAGCGGGGATGAGTGCTGTCGTTGCTAGTGTCCATTTCCAGTGTCCCGTTTCTTTTCTGAGAAGAAACACAAAACATGTCACAGAGCTTCACTAATTGGTGTGATTGCTTCCAGCACTCAGATTCATGTCTGACTTTAAAAAGCTACGTAGTGAAATAAGGAGAGCTGGGTTTGGTATTAAAGTGTCAAGAACTGCTCACAAAAGCTTTCCCAAGTCTTGCTGTTGTGAACGCGGGATGTTTTAATAAACCTTCCTTCAGACAAATAATTTCACACGTGGCCTCATATTTCGACTCGATGTCCCTGCAACACAAAAAGGTAAAAATAAAAACACCATTCTGTCTTTAAAAGACTTGAAATGTACTGTCTTGGTTTGTGGAGGAAATGAAATGATGCATTCCTTGTACAGAAAAATGCATGGCACTTGGAGGTACTTTGAGTACAGCAAACCCAATAGAGATCCATTGTTTGGAGGGATAATAGCTAGCTTCTGTTCAAAATACAGAGTTCATCCCAGCACAGTCAAATAATGAGGCTGTGTATTTATTTAGTACATGGGTTTTGGTGGGAGAAAAAAAATACATGTGTGTATAGTAACACACACATACACCATTCTGTTTTGTTTTATGTCCAACAGAAGGAGGGATTGCAGTTTGCATGAGAAACTAGCTAACTTTATGTCTCAATTGTAACAAAGACATCTTTTTAAAAAAAATTTATTTTATTTTTTTAAAGAACTTATTTATCTATTCATGAGAGGCACAGAGAGACATAGTCATAGACATAGGCAGACGGAGAAACAGGGTCTCTGTGGGGAGCCCAATGCGGGACTCCATCCCAGGACCCCGGGATCATGCCCTGAACTGAAGGCAGATGCTCAACCACCAAGCCACTCAGGTGCCCCGACATCTGGTGTTTTTTTAAAAGATTTTATTGATTTATTTTACAGAGAGAGATGGGGAGATCACATGTGAGTAGGATAGAGGAGAGAGAGAGAGACTCTCAAGCAGACTCCCCACTGATTGTCTAGCCCAATGCAAGGCTCGATTGCACGACCCTGAGACCATGATCCTGAGATCATCACCTGAGCAGAAACCAAGAGCCAGATGCTTAACCAACTGAGCCACCCAGGTGCCCCTGTAAGAAAGACAACTTGAGGATGAGATGTGCAGCATTTGGTCTATATACAAGAAAGATGGTTGATTGGATGAATAAAAGCAAAACTGAAAAGTAGAAATTGGCATGTCTCCGTTATACATTTTTCGGAATATTGTGTTCAACATGGCTTCATGCAGAACATTAAAGTCAGCAGATACAACCTTTATTCAGTTTGCAAATAAATTTTACTCTGTCTGTGCTCCATGGTTTCATTCCCTATATCTTTTCTCGGCATACACATGTGCCACTGTTGAGGTAGATCCATGTAAATGTGCATTTATTCAGTCCACACTTTGGAAATACACACGTCAGGGATTACAGGGCTCTCTAGCAATAGACAGTCTCCCTCATGCCTTGGGTTTTGTGGCTCCTTTGTGCAACCAATGGGAATCTGGGTACCAAATCTACTACTCTAGCTACTTCTCTGTAAAGGATCAGCCTTTCTCCCTGGTTGGAGGTGGGCTTAATTCAGCTCAATGAACAACACTCAGTTGTGCTTCTGAACATCCATTCTGTTCCTACATTGCATGAAGCACCATTCTCTCTTCTCACATCCCATCATTTTGGGGTCCTAATGGGACCCAAGCAGCACTAAGGAGCAGTCCATGCCAATGGTTCCAGCATGTCGTGCAGTGTCCTATGTCCGCAACACCCAAGCATGGCTTTACTTTGTCAACTGGTCATAGGTTCTTGCCCATGAGGCTATGACCTGGGTGTCCGAACAACTTCCTCCTGCAAAAGAGTTGGACCTGCTTAATCTGAACCCTGTTGATGCAATATTCTGGGTGTCTTTGCTCACTGGGCTGGAGAACATCTTGTTCTGATACGTTATTCCAGAGCGCGATCGCTAGACCGCGATGGTGAGGGCAACACTGCCGCTACCAGGACTTTGTAAAAACCAAGCAATTCTAATTTGAAATGAGAAGATTTTGCAAAGATGGCATGATGTTTCCTACACAGCACTAGGATTTTGCTATAATAATCTATAGCACTATATTAGATAGATCTGTAATGTATCTATCCACTACACTGTCAACACCATGACCTGTTACATATACTCCAAGCAACAATACATGCACTGGGTAGCAAAGTGTATAGGAAAGTAGGGTGATGAACCCAATGGTGGACTCTTGCCCCTGTGGTCACCACTGAATGCCACCCAGCATGTAGAGGATGCCTAGGTATTTTGGCTCATTTTCTTTCTAGGTGAAATGCAAAGTATGGTGTCTGGCTGTGGATAACCTGACATTCCATAGAGGACTCAGATCCCTTTATTTCATGAAGCACTCTACATGCATCAGATCCTAAGAAGGTAGGAGAAGCTTGATCTCTGTGGGGCCAACTTACAGAAATAGTGGCTTATAAGGCTGGTCCTATGGCTTAGCAAAGATTGCTTGGTCAACTTGGCTTTAGCGAGAAAAGTGAGGATGTATAGTTTGGAGCAAAGTTCTTAGAAATGTTCTAGCGGAGCAGATTTGGGGTTTCAGAGGCTCCCTTAGCATTTTCCAGAAAGTCTAACAGATGAAGTGGAAAGTACGGTTTAAAGTCAAACACATTTCCTCACATTGCAAGTTAATCATTAGATCATACAAAAGGCATCTTCTCACACAAGCTTTACATAAATAAGTTTCAAAATGGTTTAAGTTGAAGTTCTACTTTTTGAGAGATTTCTTCTGCATGCAAAATATAGAAATCTATATAGTGCCTTCAGTGTGAAAAAAAAAAATTTAAGTGTACAGACCCAGGTCTTAAAATAAATCAGAACACTGGCTTACATGAAGTAATGTAAACATGACAAACAGAAATATCTTATTTTTCTTTTGCTTCCATGACTGTCATGATTTTATCTAAAAATTGTTTTAAGATTTATTTTCAAGGAATCTCTATTCTCAACGTGGGGCTCAAACTCACAACCCCGAGATCAAGAGTCACATATTCCACTGACTGAGCCAGCCAGGTGCCCCCTATCTAAAGATTTTTATGCTAAATTAACTCATTGGAAAGGTATCTAGTCAATGCACATCTGATATGTCTAGCAATATATAAAGAGGAATATAGTTTGCATGAAACTGACTGTAAAGATGATGCTCTATAATATGGGGATATGTGGGTGTATGTGATAAAAAACCTTCCTGCCCCTAGTAGAAATCTCACAGATTGTTGGCACATCAGAAACAGATTGCAAGACCAATTTTTAACTGTGTTGTTTTCCACTTTGTCCTCACCTAATTTTTACAGGAATGCCGGGGAAATCGTGTCTCTGAGCAGACAGGTTTTCTTTTCCTTCCAATTTTGAACCCCGTCTTGGTCTGTGCTCTATCCCTTGACCAAAGGGTCCATTACAACAACGAGAAAAAAGGACAGCAACGGGTGACTTTCTGCTCATGAAGTTGATGGAAGAATAACAATATCAGTAATTATGTAGGCAGCATATACTTTTAGCACGAACTGAAACCAAAAATTACAGCTCACCATCCAATTAATGAAAATCTAAATTAAAAACAGATGTTGAAAGTGATGCCTGCAAAATTTCGATCATTATCCGGTTGCTATTATACACCTTCATTAGCAGCGGCCTTTGACATGTGAGCAGAAAACCTTCTTTCATGAAATTTTAAATTGAGATCTCCAGCGGAATGGATCCTGTAAGTTATATGTTACCATCAAACTACAGTGACCTTGTTTTTCTCATGGTTCACACAGATCTGTTTGTCCCTGGGTTGTCCTGGCTGCTAATGTTGATGTTACCGGCATTTTTTTTTTTTTTTTTTTTTGAGCAAAGTAAATTCTCATCATGTAGTCACTTTGGGTAATATTTAATTAAAAATCACACTTAATTCAAATCATGTAAGGTATTTAAACCTTTAACATTAAGGTAGCAGGTGAGGCACGCATCAACTAGTTAATACACATGTTTTCAGAGATGATTACTTTCTTATTTGTTGGCTGGCCAAATTGGCTTTTTGATTACTCTTATTTTCAAAATAGTTTTTAAATATATTTAAACACTTTAAAATATATTTTAAATATATTGTTAAATATATTTAAATATATTATTTAAATATAATCAATTAAGTCACTAAGTACAATGTGTACATGTGGCAAATACCCTGTCCTTAGATGATTCTAAATGTGGCTCATGAAGAACAAAGGTCGCTGTGTAGACGGCTCAAGGAATCAGAAGTTGCCTTGCTCTGAAAGACTCCATACAATGAGCTTTGGATGTATTAAAGAAAAAAATATGACTTCGTGAAGTAAATAATGGTTTTACCCCAGGGTGACCCTGTCCCCTACAGACGACGTGTGGCCAAGTCGAGAGGCATTTTCAGATGTTACATCTGGAGAAGAGGATTTGCCTTTGGCACTGACTGGGTTAAGGTCAGGGATGCTGGTGAACAGCCTACCCTGCAGCAAACAATTACCCAACCCCAATGACAGCAAAGCCAACACTGGAAAATCTGCCTTAGCGTGAAAGACCCTGCCTGTCAATGTGTTGGTCTATCCCAGTGGTTCTCAACTGGTGGCCGTGAAACCCTGACGCTGAGGCAGGATATACCATGCAGACTGCTAGGGGACATGTAGTTTATTTTTATTTATTTATTTAAATTCAAAATCAAGTAATTAGCATACAGTGTATTATTAGTTTCAGGGGTAGACTTTAGCAATTCGTCAGTTGCAAATAACACCCAGTGTTCATCACATCACATGCCCTCCTTCATGCCCATCACCCAGTTACCCCATCCTCCAACCCCCTCCAGTGACCCTCAGTGTGTTTCTTATAGTTGAGACTCTCTTATGGTTTGTCTCCCTCTCTGATTTTGCCTTATTTTGTTTTTCCTTCCCTTCTTCCATATCCATTAGTTTTGTTTCTTAACTTCCACCTATGAGTGAAATCACATGGTATTTGTCTTTCTGTAACTGACTCATTTCACTTAGGATAACCCTAGATCTGTAGGGTATTATCTGTACATCCATCTACATCATTGCACCTGGCAAGATTTCATCCTTTTTGATGCCTGAGTAATATTCCATTGTCTGTATACACCACATCTCCTTTCTCCACTCGTTTTGATGGACACCCGGGCTCTTTCAGAAACACAATATCGATGTCTAATTCCTGTTGTGAAAGTGACCATTCTCCAAAGTTCCCGTATTCATTCTCTAGGGCTGCCACAAACAGTGTCATGACAGTTCATGACTTTAACAAAGCACCCCAAGCTAGGCGGGTATAGTGAGCCTGATAAGTGCCTTATACAAAGCCTAACACATTGGATATTTAAAATAATTTTTTGTGAGGTGCCTGGGTGGCTCAGTAGGTTTAGTGTCTACCTTTGGCTCAGGTCATGATCTCAGGGTTCTGGGATAGAGCCTCCTGATTGGAATCCCTGCTCAGTGGGGAGTCTCTCCCTCTGCCCCTCCCCCTGCTTGTGCTCTCTCTATGAAAAAGAAATAAATTCTTAAAAAAATAAATAAAATGATTTCTTGTGTTCAATGGTAATATAAGTTGTTGTGTAGGTACTATAAATCCTATTATGAAGGTCTTGCTTAGATGATTTCTCTTTAACCATACTTGAAGATTCAATCTATAACTTGGTTTTTATTGTAAATAACAGTAGGGACTTTATTTCATTAAAAGGAAGTAGTGGCAATAACATAGCAAGGAGCAAAATATGTTAAGGAATAAGGGCTAAGAGTTCCCCATGTCAATAGGTATATTGATATCACAGGATTTTTTTTAAATAGCTTTATAAAAAAATAGCTTTATAAATATTATGTGAACTAATTCTCATCACAGCTTTGAGGTGGGTATTGTTCATGACTGCTCCATGTTACAGCTGGTAAAAGTGAGGCAAAGAGAAGGCAAGTAACTTACTTAAACCCACAGCAAATAGTAGTCCAGATTGCTTGAGATTTGCAGCTCTGTGTCCTGCCACCAAACCCATTAAATTAGAATATGCAGGGAAAGGGGTTCGCTGGTTGGACCTCCCCAAAGTTTCATTAGACCTCTAGCGTTTGGTATAAATAACTACAGTCTTGTGCTACAGAAGATGCAGGCTTTGGACCACTTTGTTTGAAATGTAGATTTAGTCCAGACCCACTGAATCTGAACCTACATTGTAACGGGGTCTTGGGTGATTTTTTGCCCATCAGAACTCCCCAGAAACACTGTTCCGTGTTACTACTCTTAACGGTCCATCACAATGACTTCCTGTTCCTTCCAATAAAAGAATGGTTTATCCCTGGAGTACAGGAAATGAATTGCCAGAAATGCTGTCTCTCGCAACAGCCTGAGGAAGTGCTTGCATAGGCTCAGGGGGTTCACAGGCTTCACGTACGAACAAGGACACATTGATGGGAGGTGAGGTAGATGGATTTAAGAGCACAAGCTTTCCACTGGTCTGGTGTTAGAAACTGAAGTGCGTCCCCACTAAACATCATGTGCTGAAGCCCTCATCCCTGGGACCTCGGAATGAGGTTATATCCGGAGATGAGGGCTTTAAAGATGTGACCGAGGTAAAATGAGTTCATGACCCCTGATCCCATAGGACTGGTGTTCTTATAAGAAAAGATGAGGACACAGAATGTAGAAGAATGACCACATGGAGACACAGGCAGAAGATGGTGTCTACACTCCCAGGAGAGAGGCCTCAGAGGACACCAATCCTACCCACACCTGGATCTCAGAATTCCAGCCTCCAGGACTGTGAGAGATAAATGCCTGTTGTTTCAGCCTCCCAGTCTGTGCTGTTTTGTTACGGTAACTCTCGCTGACTAATGCAAGTAAAAACAAATTAGAACAAAGGTAATTTTTAAAAACATTTGTTTCCTCTCACATTTTCTGTTTTTTTTTTTTTGTAGCAATAATAAAATGTCAGGTGACTCTAGAGTTACCAAGGTTCTAACTAAATATATTTACACATGAGAAATTATGTATTAGTATAGAAAAGCCACAAATTAGGAGAAGAATGTTTTGAGCTCATTAAATATACTTTTGCCTGGTTCCAGAAGGGACAAGAAATAGCCTTATGACAGTCGTACAGATGATGGAAAGTGAATCATTTTAAGTTTCACCAAGAGAGATTCAGATTCTATTTTCTTAACATAGAACTGTGCTGTTAGGGATAGCTGCCATCTAAAACGACACTCATTAATTGTGCATGAGGTAACAGCTAGGACCTATTTCTAATTTACTTCCACAGAATACTACATGCACATAAAATTCTAGGTTATAGGCCGTGTTTGAGAAAATGATCTAATATACCATTTTAACATTTTAATGCTTTCAGGCCATAAGCAAGCTGTTTCGTTGTTTGCAAACATTACAATTGATTGCACATTCTTGTTGGAATAAATGGCGGAACATTTGGTATTAAAAAACACAAGAGCAAAGTATTATTTGCCATCTTATTATTAGGTAAGCTGTATAGAGAAGGGGTAGGGATTTTGGTGGTTACGGTACGTTTTATGCTCTGAAATTCTCATCTTTAGATATTTAACTAGAAAGAAATTTATGGTATATATTGATTAAAGTGTCGTCCAGAGCTATAGAATGATAACAGAAATATAAAGCCCCTCTCCCTCCAAATTTGTCAGTCACAGTGGAGAAGCTTTTAGAATGTTTATTTGGTGTCTTTGGGTATTTGTAACCCCCCAAAATCACCTAGAAATATAAATATAAATAATACAAATATACATACATATATAGATGTATATATAATCCAAACAAATCACCTAGACAGGGGGAATGATTTTATTTAATGGCATGGCTGTTCAGTCTCAAAATAATTATCATGGAGACTCTGAATATTGATGAGAAGCAAGCATACTCATGTCACTTCTCTGTCCACTGGGTGTTACAAGGAAATTCTATCTCTGCTTGACAATCTCTTTGCTTATATGCTGGGACCACTTGTGACATTTCACCCAAGAAAATGTTGTTCCTAAACTCTGAAGGTAATAAGGTCGAACTTTGTTCTTAAACTTCCTAGGACAGAATCAAGGAGTTCTTTGTCCAACCACAGTTAGTGGGATATGTAAGATTAAAAAAAAATAGCCTTCATCCCTCCATGCCATGTCTTGAGAAATAAAGATCTCTTTGTGGAGTGATTTCCCATGTGGAAGTGGATTCTGACCTGCTCCGTTCCCCTTTAGGTCAAAGCAGATCTTTGCAAAGGCACACGTGGGAGTAAGAGTTGGTGATGAGAAGTCCAGACAGGATGAAGTGTGAGATGAGAATTATGGAAGTTGAGCCATACCAGAGAGGGGCATGATATGTGAGGGGCAAGCACACATAACCTATCTTTCATGGGGCCCTATAAACTTTCTAGGTTCGTGGTTGCAGCTCCAACAAATATTTCTCTTCTGTCTCTTTCCATCACTGCCCTTGACTGCTTGTCCTTGAGGTTGGAGGGGTTGGAGGGGTTGGAGATCCCTTGGGGAGGGCTTCCCAGGATGGGAAATGAGTGGTAAGTACTCTCAATGTAGCACAACGCTACAGGAAATTGCACTATAATCAGGTCATTCCACGCATCTTTCTGGTCCAAGTAAAAAGTCACTCAAATTGCAGAAATTTTGTAACATGCAATTCTATCAAGCACGTACTCTTCCACATACTCTCAAATTCAGTAGTGAAAATACCAATATTGAATTCACATATGCATGTGAACACAGAGGAGACAGGAGATACGTTCCACTTTTTGGAACGTATTGTCCATAAAAAAGATCATCGGATTATGCAAGCAAGTCTTGATTGCTGTGGGAGCGATATTTGGAACTACATTATTAGTAGTTGACATTAATTATTGACATTACATTATGATTTCTTTAAGTCACCATATTTTTTAAAAAATGACATTTCTGCATTTCCATTCCACATATACTGAAGTGTCACATCTGCTGGAAAATTGACAAAGACTTGAAACAGTTGGTCAGAGGCATGCAATTTTCATTTATGCCATTATCAGAAATAATCAGCTCCCTATGGTCACGTCTTTTCTCTCTCGTCTCATCCACACATAATTTGGTTTGTCTTAATTGGCTTATTTAAATTTAATCTAAGAAACGCAAGCCGAACATGTACTCTGTGTCCTCATGATAGCGACACAATGCAGTGAAATACCTACATGTATTTCTAGCATTAAATTAACAACGATCATACCAGTTCATGTGGCTTAGGATATTCAAAGTCAAGCATATTCAGGATGTGTGTTTTGCGTATCCAATAGTCGATATGAACACTATTACACACATCCTGTCCAGCTCTACTCTACAAGAAAGGTAAAGATCAAAGGACTCATGCATCTTATCACAAGGCATAAATCTTGACGGCTTAGCATTTTAGAGTTTTGTGTGTGCAAAAAAAAAAATCAAATTGCACGTCAGTGTCTTTGGCTTCTACTAATTATATTGACTCTTTACCTACAGGGTATCATGTTTTCCACTCATCCAGATGCATACCAGATGTTATATTTTGGATAATCAAGAACTGTATTAATTAAAAATAAATGTGATATATTCTGTCATAATTTATTTTCTTCAGATTCACCAACTTTATCAAAATGATATTTAGATAGGCACGGATTTGGAAAGGGCTTGGCAGAGCCATCATACTATTATCATCATATTAGCTGGTAGATGACGCGGGCGATTATGCAAATATCAAGCATTCCCCAGCAAAATAAAGTGAAGCTGTCCTTTCTTTTTCCATGTGTCAGTTCAAAATTCTCTTGCAACTATTTTTCACAAATGCAGGACTGCAGAGCTCCAATGAGGTGGCCTAACAGCCGAGTTATATTGAACACCTATCATTTACCTAGTTTAGATAAGGATGTTGGGGATTTTCTTTGAATACTAGAGACGAAATAATGCACAGAGTATCCAGTGAAAAACTTAGGGGTCTTACAGGGCACACTACAAGGTCTTCAGCTTCCTATGAAACCTGACACCTTGACAAAACAGGGGAGGTAAGCTCCCTTCAAATAAACAAACCACCCTCTCCCGCTGGCTCTTCAGCAAAGAAAGCACATTCAACAGTGAAATACTTTGCATTCTTTCAACATCTGAGGACAGCTCCTTTCTTGCTCCTTGATCTCTCCAGAAAACATTCTTGCAGTTGGCTTGGTTTCTTTAGCCACTTTTGCCCAAACCTTGAAAAACTAGCTTGTCTGCTAATATCGTGAGCTTGATTTTAATTCTGGCATAATGGAAACTTTTTTTTCCTGTGTTCTTAACCAAAAAGCTTAACTACTCACTACTTTTTCTCAGCCCATTCGTGAATACTGATGGACATTTAAAAAAATGATCCCTGATTAAAAAAAAAAAGAGAGAGAAGAAGAAAAAGAAAAAAAATCAATCTATTAAACAGATGTCTCACTAAGCAAATGTCAAATGCCCAACAGGCAGTCAAACTGTGGATGTCAACAGACAAAACCTTTTGGAAATCTTAACACTTATTGGATTACAACAACAGCAGCAGGAAGTACATGTGTGTTAGTCTTATAAAGTCAGCCCAGGAATAAGGGGTTTCTCACAAGATGGGGGCCTTGAGGAAGGAAGTGGTGAGAAAAAGCTTTCTGGACAAAGGAGGCAGCCTAAACTGGATTTGGGAAGATTATGATAATTTCAGAAGCAAGAGGCAAGGTGAAATTAATTTACATAAGGCAACCCCATGCACTGACTTCATCATTTTTATAGAACATAATGAATAAGGATCTTTAACACGAGTTCATAAGGGAAATAGAAGACTTTGTTCCTTGGGAGCCATGATGGAGATTTTTAACCAACCTACATATCAGAGAAAGAACATTTAGTGTATCTTATGCAATTATAATAAATGGAACTAGGTTTTATGGTAATAGTAACTAAAAACCATTAAATTCTAATGGTGAAATGTTGATATGTTTTATGTGTATCATCTTAGTACAAATTTCATTAAATAAAAACAAAAGTTTGCATGCAGAAGTACTACTATTCCCATTTACCCACATTTTTAGTTTACTAGCGCAGGGCATGCTGTTTTCGAATCTGAGTTCTGTTCTTGTTCTATGTTTAAGATTCTCTGACGAGAGGGGAGAATAGGCCCAGCCATGAGAAACTGCATCTCTTGTGAAAATCTACAGAAAAATGAGAATAGGAGCTGGGAGTGCTCTTGGAACAGAGGAGGTGGATAAAAACATGTCCGGTAGGGCAGAAAAGAGTGGGCACTGGTTAGACACAGACATAAAAATATCTTAAAGACATGATAGAGTATTTCTTCCAACTTACACTACCATCTCATAAAAATAGAAATAATCTTAAATAGTTGAATGTTTAATTTCTAAGTTCCTTCATGATTACCCTTGGCATGGGATGATCAGGTGTGAAAATAAAATCAAAAGAAAGAGACAGTGATACCTTTTCTTCAAACATGTTGGAGACAGCTGAACACTGATCATTAAAAATGTTTTCATTGAATAGATAAGATAGAGGTTAGGAAAAAGCATTCGTTTGTGTTCTGATTTTTATTTTTATGTGTGGATTTTTTTCCTTTTTGTTTCCATCTCAGTTGCTGCTCCCTTGGGAGACACCACCAAAATAACATTAAATATGGCTTATGGAATTTACATGTGAAAAGCATATACATTTACAATCTTGTCTCTGGAGAGAAAGGGATCCTTCACAATGTGGCTCACTAACTTATAAAAGATCAAAACTGTCAATTTCCCACAACATCTATATCAGTTCTATGCAGATAAGTATTTTGAGAGGAAATCAACAAAATGAAAAGGCAACCTACCGATCGTGAGATGTTTGCAAATGATATAACCTATAATGGGTTAATACCCAAAGTATATAAAGAATTTATACAATTCAATACCTAAAAATGAAATAATCTGATTAAAAATGGGCAGAGGATGTGAATAGGCTTTTTTTTTTTCCAAAGAAGACATCCAGATGGCCAACAGACTCATGAAAAGATGCTCAACATCACTCATCATCAGGAAAATGCAAGTCAAAGCTGCAATGAGATATTAGCTCACACTTGTCAGAATGGCTAAAATCAATAACACAAGAAACAAGGGTTGGAGAGGGCATGGAGAAAAAGGAACTCTCTTGCACTATTGGTGGGAATGCAAACTAGTGCAGCCCCTTTGGAAAACAGTATGGTGGTCCCTCAAAAAATTACTAGTAGAAACAACATATAATCTAATAACTCCACTACTTCTTTGGGCATTTACCCAAAGAAAAGTAAAATACTGATTTGAAAAGATATTTGCACTCCTATGTTTATTGCAGCATTAGTTACAATAGCCAAGATATGCAGGTAGCCCAGGTGTTCATTGATAGATGAATGGATAAGGAAAATGTGGTGCAAAAAAAATTATATATATATATATATATATATATATATAATGGAATATTATATATATAATGGAATATTACTCAGCCATAAAGAAGAATGCAATCTTGTCATGTGTCACAACATGGATGACCTATAGAGTATTATGCTAAGTGAAATGAGTCAGTCAGAGAAAGACAAATACCATACGACTTCATTTACGTGTGGAATCTAAAAAAACAAATAATGTGGAATCTACATCACTTATATCACTAATATGTGGAATCTAAAAAACAAACAAACAAACAAACAACAAAGTAGAAGTAGACCCACAATCACAGACAACAAAAAAATGGTTGTCAGGAGGGGAGGAAGATTGGGGAATGGGCAAAATGGGTGAAGGAGTGGAAGATACAGGTTCCCAGTTATGGGATGTGTAAGTCATGGGGAGGAAAGGTCCAGTACAGGGAATATAGTCAATGGTTCTGCAATAGAGTATCATGACGGATGGTAGTGACACTCTTGGTGAGCACAGCATAATATATAGACTTGTGGAATCACGATACTGTACACCTGAAACTAATGTAACAGTGTATGTCAACTCTACTTCAATAATAAAAAAAAAAACAAAATTAAAGAAAGGGGAGTAACACATGAAGTATTAGAAGAGGGAGAAGGAGAAAGAATCTCAAGCAGACCCTGCACTGAGTGTGGAGCCTGATGTGAGGCTTGATCTCATAGCCCTGAGATCGTGATTTGAGCCAAAATCAAGAGTCAGACACTGAGAATCCCTCCTCCTCTCTTTTTATAAGGACCTCAGTCCTATGGGATCAGTGCTCACCCAAGGGACCTCATTTCACCTTAACCACCTCTTTAAAGACCAAACTCCATATATAGCCACATTCTAAGGCTTCAATGTACAAATTTTAGGGGCGACACAATTCAGCCCATGAGAGATACCTTGATCTGTTTTGCAAATCAAAAATGAATCTCTGAAATGTAAAAGGATTTTCAAGAATTGCACAAGAGAAAAACATAGAATTATTACATGCAGATCTGTGTATAATCCAAAGTCCTCATTGTTTCCATATCTTATATGCTTAGTCATTTAGACCTTCATCAATGTCACAAGACTATGTAACATCATAAATATAATCAATGATTCGAAGGCAAAACAAGGGATGATGGGTTTAAACTAAACGAGAAGAAATATAGCACTAGCTAAATATGTTTGCTAAAAAATACAATTTTTAAAGCTGTCTACACACACACAGTGTTTATCAAGACTCTCCAAAAATGGATCCCTTGATAAACACTGATGCTTTCAAAGTGACCGCATAGTCTCACATGCATGGACATGCATTTTCTCCTGTTAATTATTATTTTTTTTAATTTCTAGAACATAAGTAGAGAAATGTCTCTGTAGATAGTACTTTCAGAAAACCTGAGTACTCTGCAGATATGTACAAGTTCTATGTAACAGATAGACACACCAGATGGAATTGTGCCCTTTACCACAACAGTAGCCAAATAAATAAAACAGTGGCTATCATGAAAAAGTCTTGCAAAAAAAATTGTTGATAATATGCAAATGTTGAGAAATAACTTTGAAATATGAAAATACAGCCTTTTGTGATGTCTATTTGTTAACTCTGATTATACATATTATTCTATACCCTACATATTTAAGGAAAAAGGCAGCTTTGTGACCTTCCATATCAACTGACACAAATCTATCCCATTCTTTTGAATTTTAATTGTATCTCCCTGTTCTAATAGACACTCATTTAATTGATGTCTATAACTATGGATGGACAATAGTTTCCAGTATTCAGTGCAAATGTCTATTTTTTATTTGAAAAAATGTTATATAAAAAAAGAAAAAATGTTATAATTATTTTAATTTCAAACAATATTATCCTTTTTGCTCATGTAATCATGTATATACTCAATACCAGCGTTATAACTGCTGGGTGCAGGATTTGCAAAACGAAGTTCCCATGTTTTTCTAAATTTTCTTCAGAAAGTTTTATCGACTGTAGCTTCTTTCAAATCTACATGAAGATATCTGAATGCCAGTCTTCCCCGAATTCTTGCAGCCTCAAGTATTATGATTAAGCTTCTAAAAGCGTACCAAAATACAGGATAAAAATTTGTATTTATTGTTTCAGTTACCATTTAATTAGGAGAAAAGTTGATCAGTTTTACATATGTAATTAAATCTTGATATGACTTTCCCCACATTGGTGTACCCAAACAAAATAAATGAAATAATGGCATACATAAATATTTAAAAATTATATTGAGAAAACTTCCCAGAAATAAGACTTTCCTCTTCAGACTGATAAATCGTATTGCTGCCAGAAAATCATGAACCTGAAATATTTTCTGAAAGTTCCATACATTCCAAAGATAGAAAGAATCCTAAGAATAATATGTCATATGTACAATAGGTAGACTTTAATTTTCAACTAAAAAATGTTCGACATTGGAAGACAGTGTAATAATGCGTGGAAAGAACTGAAGGAACACATATGGTCCAATCAGCTTACAGATAGACATGCAGACGTTCAAATATACGTCAACATGGGAAGAAATACAGACATATTTATGGGTTAGGCATTGTAGATTTTGTTAATTCTTCTGGACAAAATATTTATAGAGGGTTATATTATTTTCTATTGCTGCCATCACAAACGACTAAAATTTTATCAGCTTTACACATATCCATGCATTCCCGTGGGTCAGATAGATGAATGTAGTGTGTCTTAGCTGGTTTTCTTCATAGAGTCTCATAAGAACAAAATCAAATTTTGGGTAGTATTGGATTCCTTTCCAGAGGCTCTAGGGAAGATTCCATTTCCAGGCTCCTTCAGGTTATGGGCAGAATTGGAAGAGTAAATTCTGCTCACTCGTTGGCAATTAGTCTGGGGTGAATGTATGAATCTCAGCTTCCAGAGGCTGTTTTGTTTTGTTTTTTTACATTGGTTCCACCTAGGTAACACAGATAAAATCTCCCTATCGTAAGACCAGTTGATTAATATACATAATTAGAACATCAAGGTTATTCCTAGATTGGTGTTTGGCTGAATAATAGGGGGCACCCATCTTGTGGGTACATCTTTAGATTTCTATCACAGTTTATCTTCTGGCCCCAAGGATTCAAGGCCCTCTCAAGAGCAAAATATATTCACCCCATCTGAAGATCCTTAGTCTTATCCTATTTTACCAACTCCAGAGTCCAAAATCTCTTGTAAAAAAAAAAAAAAAAAAAAAAAAAAAAAAAAAAAACAACCAAAACCCCCAAAATCTCTTGTATAGCCCATCAGCTCAGAACTCCCAAATCTTACCATCTAATTCAGAGATAGAGGAAATCTCTACATATAATAATACATCCCGGTGCACAATTCCACAGATCCATGGTCCCATGGAAAGAGAAAAATGTGTTTACGCCTAACCTACAATGATTGGGTATGCGTAGAATAACAATTGTAGACATTCTAGTTCAATTAATGGGGGTGGAGTTGCTGGTCCCAGTGCTGTTTAGAAATCTAACCAAGTAAATTCCATTAGGTTGCAAGACCTGGACATAACGTTGTGGTCCTCAGCTCTAGCCTGTAGGCCACCATCTTCCCACCATCCTAATAGCCCAAACTGGCATTTCTACTGATACCAAATTCTCGAGAACTTCGTGGGTCTCCAGTGTCTAAGGATGGACTCCATCAACCCTGAGGCTCGTCATACCACGTCTTTCCGAGATGATTTTGTCTATTTTTGGCTTCTACTGAGAGCACAATGAAATAATGCTCTTATGTTTTCTGGGTACTCTTTAGTTTCATTTGGGGGAATCTTAGAGTCTAACCCTTAATCGCCTCAAAGGATGTTTTGTGTAAAAACTTAGCCTTTTGTGACCTCCTTCCTTCCAGAAAATTGCACACATTTTAGATATGTGGCTGCATTTTGTGTAATGCTTCTTAATTTGTCTCTTTCTGTACATTTTACTATTAGCAGGAGAAAGAAAACAGGTGGTATCTTTCACCTTTTGCTTGAAAACATCTTCAGCTAAAATACAAAGATGTATATAAATATGCAAGTAAGATGACTTCCTCTTTTTTCTTAACAGCTGAGGATCATGATTATTTATATAGGATCAGCATATATTAGACATGCTTGGCGGTGTTAGGGTTCAAATATGCGACTTAAGTTCAATTAGGAAAATAATACAATCAATGAAAATCAGATGGTGAGGTGTCTGAAAAGGCAGAGGAAGTAGAATTTTCTTTATTTCACCATTTTTGATGGCAGTGATTCAAAGCATGCTGAAAATAGAGGATTAAGTAAAATATAAATATACACTGATGCACGTTACAGAAATAAAAGTCTTTGATGTAGAATATGCTCATCGCATCAACACATGTGAGGTGTCCGGTTTTATCTATTGTCACAAAAGAAGTATTCCAAAATAAAAAGCAAAAAACCCAAAGGGACTCAAATAATGAAAACAAAAGAATGGGCAAAATCCAATAAGAACAATGGGGGAAGGAAGGAAGGAGAGAGAAAGAAGCTTCTTTTGTGAACATTGAAAAAAGGTTAATTGAGTGAAAAAATAAAACAAGCATTAGCAAACAAGACAAAGAATGGTAGTTTCTAATGACCAAAAATGATTCCACAATAGAGTTTTAATTGTGAGTATCTGGACACAAAATACCACAGCATTAGTGTACATAAAATAAAACAAATACTGTAAAGAATAAAAGAGGGAAACATTCTCTGATAATTGATCTCTGTGATCAACTGATAGATCTCTGTGATAATTGAATATCCTTTGAAATCTATAAATCATCAAGAGGGATTCAAGTTTCTTTTTCATTCCATGAAAAGTTTAGAAAATGATACATGAATAAAATGTGCTCCTTTTTGGTGTTCTATTCAGTCTGTGCCATATAAAGGTCTTTTGAGAGACAGAGCCTGAGCAGGGGAAGGAGCAGAAAGAGAGGGAGAAGCAGGGTCCCCACAGAGCAGGGAGCCCGATGCTTCACCAATTCAGCCCCACAGGTGCCC
Source organism: Canis lupus familiaris (assembly GCF_011100685.1). Classification (NCBI taxonomy): domain Eukaryota; kingdom Metazoa; phylum Chordata; class Mammalia; order Carnivora; family Canidae; genus Canis; species Canis lupus. Next base: position 3,139,540 of record NC_049260.1, read on the forward strand.
CTTTTAAAACAATTTAATAGAAATTGGGGCATCTGGGTGGCTTGGTCGGTGAAGCAGTGACTCTTGATTTCAGCTCAGGTCATGATCTCAGGGTCCTGGCATCAAGCCCCACATCAGGCTCTGTGCTCAGTGGAGAGTCTCCTTCAGCTCTTCATCTCTAAAAAATTTAATTAATTAAAATAACTTTTAATAGATGATGATTTGTAAAACCTAAAGGGCCATTGGGCAAATCTGTATAACAATGGAACATCCCTTAAAAGTATGTCGTAAATCAATATAGAGATTCAAGTTTCTCTTTGTTCCATGAAATGTGTAAAAAGTACGTGTGAATAAAATGTGTTACTTTTAAAATATTTTAACTTTATACAAATGAGCTTTTGCTATATTTGCTGATCAATTTTTTCACATGCCTGTATTTTCCAGAATACTTTTTCTATAGCTAGATGTTTTTCATGTCTTTAGTCTACAGTTGGGCATTGACTACCCCCTCCCCCACCATGGTTGGAAATCTGTGTATAACTCCTCCTGAAATCTTCACTAACAAGAGCCTACTATTTACCAGAAGGCTTATAACTTAATTACATTGATTAACACACACTGCATGTTCTATGCGTTACATGCTGTATTCTTACAATAAAGTGAACTGGAGAAAACAAAATGTGATTAAGGAAACCATAGGGAAGGGGACACTTGGGTGGCTCAGTTGGTAACACATGTGATTCTTGGTTTCAGCTCAGGTCATGACCTCAGGTTTGGGAGATCGAGCCCCATGTCTGGCTCTGGGCTCAGAGAGGAGTCTGCTTGAGATTCCCTCTCCCTCAAAATCAGAGAAGGTGACAAAACATGAGAGACTCCTAACTCTGGGAAATGAACAAGGGCTAATGGAAGGGGAGGTGGGTGGGGGGTGGGGTGACTGGGTGACAGGCACTGAGGGGGACACTTGATGAATGATCATTGGGTGTTATGCTATATGTTGGCAAATTGAACTCCAATAAATATGTAATACATTAGATATATGTATAAAGAGATTCCCTCTCTCTCTGGCCCCCTCCTACTTGTTCTCTCTCTCTCATAAATAAATAAATAAATAAATAAATAAATAAATAAATAAATAATAAATCTTTAAAAAATAAAACCATAGGAAGACAAAATACATTTACAGGACGGTTTCCTATTTACTGCATGTAAGTGGACCCGCACAGTTCAAATACGTGTTGTTCAAGGATCAACTGTATTTATCTTTTAAAATATCTTTCCAGGTGGCTCGCGTTTTCCTCAGATAACTGTCTTCCCATTCCTGCTCCCAGGGGACACTGTGTAATTATTTTGCTACGGTATTTGACGATGGTGTTTCTTTTAGTAATAATTTTTTTTTCCAAGGTGTTTTCTTTATGTGATTTTTATATCCTTTCTATTCCTGTTCCCATCAGAGAGACGGATTGCCTGGATTTTTGATGGAGCAATGAAGCGTTGGATTGTCGCTTGTGTTACGGTGAGCAAGGATAGAATAAAGTCTTCAACCTTGGCACCTCGAAGCCTAATTTTTGCATTTCCTTCACAACTGCACCTTCTCTTGTATGCTGCTGTGGAGTACCGAGGAAAATCCAGAAGCTTGTCCAGAAGATGCCAGACATTGATAACATAAGTCAGGATAATAGAAGTCACCGTGTACACGTTAGAGCCACTTTTTCCTACTCCTGGAGAATTTTGTGTGCTACCTGAGAGGTGTCAAGGTTGTGTCTCCTGTTGGTCACTTTTCTGGGTGGCTCTCCAGAATTTCTAATGCACCATTCCCACTGCGCCCTACCATCTCCTGTTTTTCATGTTTCATTGGTTTCTTTGTGTTCTCTATTACTGTTTTTAGAGACAATAATTACACACAAAATCCCATCATTTCATCATAAATTTCGATTTTCCCGCTGCACCTGTAGGTTTATATATATATATATATTTTTTTTTTTGCTCCAGTATCTCTACTATGTGTACCATCATCTCACTAGTCAGTTGTGATCTTGCACAGATCATAATTATAGTCCATCTCTAGCCATTTTCATGGAAGATTCCCTGGAGTTCTCCTGTGAACTAATCCAAGCTCAGGCTATCAGATCATCTGATAGGAATATGGGATGACAATATCTTTACATTTCAAAGCACGTGCTCATTACAATCTCAGGAAAGCACAATAGTCTATGGGTGGCCTCTGAAGGACCTGTGTGTCTATATTAAAGGTCCAAAGAAAAATAAGGACATTTCTCTTTGCATTCGACTATATTGAAGAGGACATCTGCCTCCAGGAAGATGGGGGAATTGGAGCATTCCCTTCTCTGTCACTAAATGCTACTGAAACTACCAGACATCATATAAAATATACAAAGATGCTGAAATTCACAAGGAAGGCAGATCATCTAGGGGATCTGGAACCCAAGGACTAATAATGAGGTGAGTGTGTGTCTTGCTCCTCCATCCCTCCTTCCTCTTTCCTTCCTTTTTCTTCCTTTTACCTTCCATCATTCCTTCTGCTTTCTCCCTTCTCCTTTCTTACTTCCTTTTCCTTCCCTCATATGTCCCACACTGGGAGCTGAAGCAATAGCAATTCAGAAAAGGAAATAGTACCCGATTAAAAAAAAAAAAAAAAGTCCTCCACGAGCTTCTCTCTAGTCAGAGGACCAGGAAAGAAGGAGCAGAGCAAGACAATACTTAAAGAAAATTATCACTCCACTCCAATCAAGCAGCCCATGAAAATTGGTGGCTTCACCCTCACCCACACCAGCAGAGCCTGAGTGAGGAACCAGCCCTCCCGGTTGGCAATGAGAAACCACTGCCACCCAAATGCATTGTATTTAGATAATATTTTTGAAATGTCAGAATTATGAGAATAGAGAAGAGATGAGTGGTTTTCAGGGATTCAGAAGGTGGTTGGGGAGAAGGGGTGCGGGTGTTACTGTCACTGGGGAACAGGAAGGATCCTGGTGTGCTCGACTGTATTGACATTAATTCTCTGGGTGGGGTGCTGGAGTCAAAAAACTTCGAAGACCGGATAAAGGGCGTGCGGGAGCTCTATCATTTCTTACAAGTGTGCCTGAATCTGTATTTACTTCAAAATAAACTGTGAGCTTAAAATGTCCCCCGAAAGATATATGCACCCCTTGTTCACTGCAGCATTATTTACAATAGCCAAATTATAGAAGCAGCCCGAGTTCCATTGATTAATGAATGGATAAAGATGTGGTGTGTACACACACACACACACACACTCACTCTGGAGTATTATCCAGCCATAAAAAATGAAATCCTGCCATTTGCAACAACACAAATGGATGGATGGAGAGAGTCTAATGCTCAGCGAAATAAGCCAGTCTGGAAAGATGAATATCATATGATTTCACTCATGTCAAATTTAAGAAACAAAACCAATCAACAAAGGGAAAAAAAAGGAAAAAACAAAAAACCAGAGTCAACTATAAAGAACAAGATGATGGTCACCTGAGGGGAGGGGAGTGGGGATGGGTTAAGCAGGTGATGAAGACGAAGAGGTGCACCTGCTGTGATGAGCACTGGGTGATGTATGGAAGCCTTGAATATCGTACACTTGAAACTAATATAACACTGTATGTTAACTACACTGGAATTAAAATGAAACATAAGTAAATAAAAAAAAAGTCCCCTGAAATTCTTATGAATGATACTATAGCCCATTTTTCTTTATTTCCCCATGCACAGAAAAAGCAATATAAGAGAATAAGTCAAGAATAAGATCACAAATGATCACAAATGATCTTTGTCTGTTTGTGGTTGATTTAGGCTGTACTTTTGGGGCGCTGGTTTATCACCTTGTGTTTATCCTTCGTAGTCCAAATTTTCTAAAATGAAAATGCATTTCTCTCAAAAAGAAGAGGCAAAAATTCATAAAGTAGGATTTTTGCACGTATTCAACATTATATCTTATTTATTTCCCATCTTTTCCTGTTTCTGCTATCTTTTGTGATAGGTAAATATTTGACACACTTCTCCCCTGACAATGCAAAGAGCGTCATTTTTTTTTTCATCAAGGCTGAGGGATAGAGGGTAAAAAAGATGTTTTTTTAAATTTTATTTTAACCTCTATTTCTTAAATGTGATCACAAGAGCTTTCGTATTTCATTTATATAATAATCTTGAAGTGTGATAGTCACTTCTTTCTACAGATGGGCACAAGGCGGTGGAAAGACACTAACCGGGTGCCCATTGCATAGGGTTGGAGCTTGAATATATATTCCCATAACTGGCCAGGCATCAAGTCTCCATTACTTGATACGACCACAATTGACAAAATTTATCTGACTTTCTCTTGTCCTGAAAAGTGTGCAAATTGTTCCGAATAATCTTGAAATACTTCCAAATGACTTGCAGGAATACTGCCATGATAGAAGCACAAAATGTCCTAACTATTTCCATAGCCTACAAAGCATAAAGCCTGTGTATGAATCCCGCAACCTTCATGGAAATGTGGAAGGCTCAAGATAATTCTTAACATTTTAGGCTGAGGATAGTTTTCTCTACTTCTGCACTCACTTTTTTTTTTTAATTGCTGAATGTATTGTATGTTTTCAGAGCATCGGTGTAGAGGTCCGGACTGATTATAGCTTAGTTTGTGAGGGATGATAAATTGAAAGGTTTACAGCAGCACCTATCAGCAGGATCTAACAGTTACTCTGTTTTGACACCAAGCGGTTCATGGAAATTAGTAAAAAATCAAAATAAGTATTCCCAACCTAAAACGATGTATTTCAGACCCATACAAGGCATTTACATCTGTGAAATTTGGTGCTGGAAGGGACTGTGGGAATCCCGATTCCCAGGCACCCTCTTGATTTTGGGAAAGGGCACATCACAGATAGTGACCCCTCCTGGCTCACTATGTAGGTTATTACGTAGTTAACCCCTACAGAAAGAAGGGTTAGGTATAGAGTATTTTCCCTAAGAGGTTTTGGACCTACCTGGTGATAAAAAAAATTTTGTTTGCCGCCATCAAGAATCTCTTCTAAATAAAAATCTGTGAATTCCCAAGATGATCACTAAGGACAAGGCTGTTTCTGAGACCGACCGACCGGGCAAGAGCAGGATTCCAGGCACTGAGGATCTTTGTTCTTAGAAGTTGTCTTGAAATACGTGTGACTCCAGGTCCAGACAGATGCGAGTGTGCAAGTACTTTATTTGCTCTTCTCACATGTATCCTCACATCTTAGGATATTGGCATTGAGCAAGGCTGAGGACCACGTGGGAAAAGGAGAACAGAACCGAGCCACGCTATCCTACCTCGCAACGGGAAGCCACATGCCATTCATACTTGGCCAACTCTCCAACCAGCCCAAATAGATAATGGAAGCTCTACTTCTTTCAACACGCGGTGCTTTCCCAGCGAAAGTTTATTCCAGATAAACTTCATTTTCCCCAAACGCTTATTTCCCAGAAGTGATTTAGCTGGCCAGTGATGCTAAATCCATCCCTACAGACTTTGGCAACAAGTGACCATGAACTGGCTCTCCATGCACCTGCTCTTCCCATATTACTCAGGATCCTGGCAGCGGTAGGTTTGAATCCAGGTGTAGACGTGCATGGGTCTGTGTGTGTGTTTATTAAAAAAACAACAAAAAACAAGAATGCCAATAATCAGCATTTCCAGCCTGGAGTACAAAATACACCCATGTTATTTTGATCTATTTTTATTTAATCCCTATTTATTCCCTCGGGGTTGATGAAGAAACCAGTCCTTGGATATATTGTTTGTTCACACTGAAAGAGCAGTAAATCTCTAGGAGCAGAGGGGGGATGAGTGTGAACCATACCTGGATCCATTCACACCTCTTCACCCATTACACCATCCATCCTTCTCAGATACCGCACTACCTGCAATTCAAAAACGCAGAATGAAATCACGTCTGGCCGCTAATATCAGCTTAAATGTACTAACCTAATTGCCCACAGACAGACTGAGTAATAAATTGGATCTGCGACCCTTAAATTCAAGATCAAGGCATCTACTGCTAATTTGGCAGCTCCTGACATTTCCCAATCTCTGTAACATCATGCAAATGAAAAAGTAGGTGTGGGTAATACTAAGCCTTAAGGACTGTGATATTTAAAAATAATCTCGGTAGATGGAGTTATTAACAGTCACTTGGAAAGAAACAGTCTTTGTGACAAAAGGAGCCTTAGCGACCCATGATGACTCAATTTTGGGGAAAGATTTGAATGGAAAATGAGGTTTTGGAAAGTCGGATAACAACCATCCATATGAAAAAATTTCAAAACTCAGAAATGTCATAATAGATTCCTCAAGGAGAATTTAAGCACCTAAGACATTTAAAATATTATTGATAACAATTAAGGGAGGAAAAATGGGTTTTCAGTTCTACCTTATAGTAATATATTGCTTTAAAAAAGACCTCAGAATCGCTTTTAATTGGTCTCACAGTGGTCCTTAATGATTTTCCTTTTACTAAAACCTAAAATCTGTCCCATTTTGGCTTGATTTATCTGGAATGATGTTTAAAGGTGACTTCTCTCCTCCTTGAATTCCCTCTTCCTGTGGCTTCTGTAATTTTTGCCCCATTATCATCCTACCATTGTTTTAAAATACATTTTATTATTATCATTTGAGAATGGTTTTAGATTTACAAAAGAGAGAGAGAGAGAGAGAGAGGGAGAGAGGAAAATAGTACAGATAGGCTTATCTACCCTAAACCCAGTTTCTGCCATTTTGGTAATATAGAATATTTGTTACAATGAACAAAATAACTTTGATACATTATTCTTAACTAAAGTCTGTACATAATGACCCATTTTGTGTGAGTTTTAGGACCTCACATTACATTCGGTTGTCATGTATCCTTCTATTGCTCTTGACAGTCTCTCAGATGGCATGTGTTTGTGATGACCTTGACATCATCAAGGACCTTAAAGAGTCCAAGTCAGGTGTTTTATGGCAGGTCCTTCTAATGGGATTTGTCTGGTGTGTTTCTCATGATTAGACTAAGGTTATAGGTTTCAGGGAAGACTGTCGAGGTTAAATTCCATTTCCATTCCATCACGTCAAGGGTACAAGACCCTAAACCTGACTACTTGGTACTGTTGGCTTTTGTCAGCTGGCTGAAGTTGTGTATGTCAGGATTCTCCACTACAAAGTCACTGATTTCCCCTACTTTCTATACAGTGTTCTTTTGAAGGAAGTCCCCACATGGCTCACATGTAAGGGGTAGAGAGTAATCCACCTCCTTGAGGGTGTATCTACATAAATTATGTGGAATTCTTCTGTAAAGTACATGTGTCTATTCTCTCATTCATTATTTTATCAATCGTGTATTTCTATCAGTATGGATTAATGGATATTTAATTATGCTTAGGGTTAAAAGACCGTATTATTTAAGACCTTATTATTTATTATTTATTTCATTATTTATTATTATTATTTTTAATTATCCTTATTATTAAAAGACCTTATTATTTTTTTAAAAGCTTATTCATGAAAGACACAGAGAGAGAGGTAGAGACATAGGCAGAGAGAGAAAAGCAGGCTCCCTGCGGGGAGAGAGCCTCTCTGTGTCTCTCATGAATAAATAAAGAAAATCTTTTAAAAAATAAAAAGACAAAAACACAATTTAGCTCTTCTTGACTTCAAGACATTGAAAAGCAGTTGCATGTCCTCAAATATAAATGTGCAACCTTTGCACAATCTTCCTTTTTGTTGTCTTTGTCCAGCACAGTTATACAGCCATATCGATGTTTTTAGTGGATGTTCTCTCTTCCTGAGGCTCTTGACTCAACTGAAATGTTCAGAACCCTTAATATCTAATTGTCATTAACATCATCCTGCCATTTGTGTATGTATATATGCATATTTATGGTTTCTATTTTCCATTCATCATTTTTTGGCAGTTTCATCAATATTCTCCAGGCTTTATGAAGGATTCTTTGCAGTGTCCTGGCTGGCTCAGTTGGAACAGCATGTAACCTTTGATCTCAGGGTTGTGAGTTCAAGCCCCACACTGGGTGTAGAGATTACAAAAAAATAAATAAGCTTAAAAAAAAAAACCAAAGAATTCTTTGTCGTCACATTCTTGTTAATTCTCTAAATTGCATGCTTGAGTCCTATACCACCGATTTATGATTTCTACTTTGTCTGCTCTACTATCTCAGTAGATACTTGGCCATCAGTTTAACTTACTTTTTTAAGAGAGATTTTATTTATTTAATAATGAGAGACACAGACAGAAGCAGAGACATAGGCAGAGGGAGAAGCAGGCTCCCTGATGTGAGACTTGATCCCAGGACTCCGGGATCAACACTTGAGCCCCAAGGCAGATGCTCAATGACTGGGCCACCCAGGTGCCCCTTTAACTTATTATTAATACAATTATTTTAGACTCTGTCTGTTTCCCACTAATAATGATTTTAGCCAGTCACTTTGTATACATTTGTACTGATTCAAAACATTTTATTTTATGGAAAAAATGCAAAATATGAATGTTTATATAATTGTCTCATATCTATACATCTGTAGGAAAATTATTAAAAATGAAATGTGTAGGTTTAAGAAAACACTAAAGCTGCTTAGCTCCTGCTAAAGCACCAGGGGAAATGGACATTCTCATAACAACTAGGAAGGGCAAACTGGGCAGCTCATTGAGACTTCTTTCACAAGAAATTTTTTTTTTAATTTTTTTATTTATTTATGATAGAGAGAGAGAGAGAGAGAGAGGCAGTGACATAGGCAGAGGGAGAAGCAGGCTCCATGCACCGGGAGCCCGACGTGGGATTTGATCCTGGGTCTCCAGGATCGCGCCCTAGGCCAAAGGCAGGCGCTAAACCACTGCGCCACCCAGGGATCCCTTTCACAAGAAATTTTGATTGTTACACAGGTGATTCATTAAAGAGAACCTTGACACATCTTAATTTGTTTTTTAGGCATGTGACTGAACATCTTTTTACCGTTTACAGGGCATATGAATCACCTCATTAACTCTTGTTTCAATCATTAACCAGTTTTGATGTGTTCATCGTTGTAAGGCTAGGTTTGAGTCTTTTACGTCCTATCCCTCCTTCATTGTGGACAGGACATTTCAAAGCCTGTGAGGAGGTGCAATGTGCATTAGATGCTTGGAGGTAGTGTTATAAAAGCAAAGAGAAGTCCTAGACTCCTATGCTTCCAACCCAAGGCCTTCTTGAAGAAATAAAGACAACCATTCCTGGGGCACCTGGGTGGCCCAGTCAGTTAAGCATCCAGTTCTTGATTTTGACTCTGGTCATGATCTCAGGGTCATAAGATCGAGCCCTGTGTGGGGCTCTGCACTCAGTGTGGAGTCTGCTTGTCCCTTTCATTCCCTCTCTCTTTCCCCACTTTCTCACTCTCTAAAACAAACAAATAAATCTTTAAAAAAATAAAAACAAAGACAACCATCCCTAAAAATGTCTCAACACTTGCACCCTCATTTTGGTGCCCTAAGAAAAGGTTAGAGTCCTTCTCAAGCATGTACGTGTGCACATGCACACACACACTTCATGTCCCAGTATTTTTTTAGAAACTATATTAGGAAAAAAATATATATATATATACAATGATCAAAGAATCTTGAAATGAATGAATTAAAGAAAGAAATCAGTCCAAAAACAGAGCTATAGATTACTCATCTTTTGGAATTACGAAAAGGAGCTTAAGATAATTATTATAAATAAAAGTGCAACAGAAAAAGGTAATTATGAGTGAAAACTAGGGGAATTTCAGGAGAATCTAGGGCATCATAGAAAAGAAAATATTCTTGGGATCCCTGGGTGGCGCAGCGGTTTGGCACCTGCCTTTGGCCCGGGGCGCGATCCTGGAGACCCAGGATCGAATCCCACATCGGGCTCCCAGTGCATGGAGCCTGCTTCTCCCTCTGCCTGTGTCTCTGCCTCTCTCTCTCTCTGTGTGTGACTATCCTAAATAAATAAAATTAAAAAAAAGAAAAGAAAATATTCTAAAAGTGAAAAAAATTATGTGAAGTCAATTTACTATCTAGAAATCACAGGAGACTCTATACAACAGAAGGATCAATGAAATTGAAAAGCATAAAGAAAAACAGTAAAACCGAAAAGAGCTAAATATAGGACTCTATAACCAAATTACTATCATAAATAAGGTGAAATAAAGGCATCTTCTAATAAATGTGGAATTTGTCCGCAGACCTAGCTGGAAGAAGCTGGCTAGCTGGAGGTCAATTATAGAAAATGAGGTGTAGCTCTGCAGAACGGAATGAAAATCACCAGAAATGTAGATATGTGGGTAAAAGCACACACTATTTAAATAAACACAGCCTTGCTTTAAGACCATGACCAAACAACGTAAAATATATTGTAAGGTCTGTGACATTTGCACAAGTGTATTTCACAAGTGCACCAGGAATGACTTGAGGGAAGTAAATAGAATTATACTCTTACAGGTTTCTTAACTTGCATAATAAATCACATAGTATCTTTTTTTTTTTTTTTTAATCAAGCTTCACCATCTAAGACTGATATTGCCATCACTGGATTGACTCCTGAAAAAATTAGAAATAGCAAATAAAAATATTATTTTTAAATAATAAACTATGAAAATGGAATAGCAAAAAGCTCAGAAGAATGAGAAAAGAAGTAACAGAGAGACAAATCACAGAAGAGACAATGAAGTCAAGCTGACCCACTGAAATACAACCAGATCAGACTTTAATTACATTGTGTGAAATGAAATAAACAGCCCATTTAAAAGACCGATTGTCAGAATGATAAAGAAGCAAGACCCTGCTATATGCTCTTTATTTTAAAATGTGTTTAAATAATAAGACAAACACACACAAAAATTACAAGACACAGGTTGAAAAGTATTAAGGTGGGAAAAATGCCATAACAACACAAT